>NC_084627.1:36051241-36418741 GCF_033978795.1 Nerophis ophidion
GGGTGGGAGAATGCTGGGTGCCGCAGAGAGTACTGACAGAGGCAGAACGAAGCGGGGCAGCTTGTTAAGACTGTAACATAGGCGGCGGTTATTTGTTGCTAAGGCGGCCGCCTTAGCAACAAAGCGCTGCGGAAACCCTGATGTGTGTGTGTATATATATATATATATATATATATATATATATATATATATATATATATATATATATATATATATATATATATATATATATGCACAAACCCTGTTTCCATATGAGTTGGGAAATTGTGTTAGATGTAAGATTTGCAAATCATTTTCAACCCATATTCTGTTGAATGCACTACAAAGACAAGATATTTATTGTTCAAACTCATAAACTTAATTTTTTTTTTGCAAATAATAATTAACTTAGAATTTCATGGCTGCCACATGTGCCAAAGTAGTTGGGAAAGGACATGTTCACCACTGTGTTACATTACCTTTTCGTTTAACCACACTCAATAAACGTTTGGGAACTAAGGAAACTTATTGTTGAAGCTTTGAAAGTGGAATTCTTTCCCATTCTTGTTTTATGTAGAGCTTCAGTCGTTCAACAGTCCGGAGTCTCCACTGTCGTATTTTACGCTTCATTATGCGGCACACATTTTCCATGGGAGACAGGTCTGGACTGCAGGCTGGCCAGGAAAGTACTCACACTCTTTTACTACGAAGCCATGCTGTTGTAACACGTGGCTTGGCATTGTCTTGCTGAAATAAGCAGGGGCGTCCATGATAGGGTTGGGTATCGTTTGAGTTCGAACAAATCCAATTCCGATTCTTTGTTTCGATTCCGATTCCTGATGATTCTTGATTCCGATTCTTCTTGTACCATTTGTACCGTTTGACAGGTAGTCCCTGGAAGGTGGTATGTATTTTGGGTTGAGAGTTTTCACCATATCCCTGCAAACATAAACAAACATGTAATGTTGTTGTTACTGTTTAGCCCAGTATCTATTAGCTTAGCTCTAACATTATTGCTTAACTAACCTAAATGTTGGAGATTCCACCTCTAAAAAGGGATGCAGTCTTTTGACTATGTGTTCAGTGACCTTTCTCTGGCACTCTTGCGTCTGTGGCACCGACATCTTCCCCATTGCCGCTACGGTGAACGGAGTACGCTGAGCAAAACGCGGAGCCTGGCTAGCAAGTTGTAAATTGTCTATGAAAAAATACGCGGGCTACTTTGTTAGCTGCCTTAACGTTGGCGCAAAACACATTATTTATTGCATATATATTGTTTTACTTACCGGATTCGGACTGCAGTGCGGTCACCGAGGTGCCAGGCTGGGCGTCGGAGCCAGAGGAAGAGGCAGAGGAGGACGGTTGGAGCAGCGCGTCGAAGACGGGACACACATTTATGTGTACTCCATTAACTCGGAGGTGCTTCATCATGTTCGACGTGCACCCTCCTAAGCACGAAACAGTCCTATCGCACGTGTAGCATTTCGCCGATATCTCATTTTTTTTAGTAAAATAAAGCCACACTTTCGACCGCCGACGCCCGCTATCCATGCTTGACTGACTCGCTCGGCTATGCTAACACTTCCGGCGGTGGGCGCTTCTTTGTTGGTGTTCAGCGGCTTCTTCCTCCGGTCGGCGCACATATTTTTTTTTTCCGGTCGGCGGACTGAGTATCGAAACTAGGAATCGAAATTTAAACTTTTGAACGATTCCGGGAGAATCGGAAAGTTAGTCCCGGTTCCAATCGATACTCGATACTCGATACCCATCCCTAGTCCATGATAACGTTGCTTGGATGACAACATATGTTGCTCCAAAAGCTTTACGTACCTTTCAGCATTAATGGTCCCTTCACAGATGTGTAAGTTACCCATGCCTTGGGCACTAATACACCCCCACACCATCGCAGATGCTGGCTTTTGAACTTTGCGCCTATAACAATCCGGATGTTTATTTTCCTCTTTGTTCCGGAGGACACCACGTCCACAGTTTCCAAATATAGTTGGAAATGTGGACTCGTCAGACAACAGGACACTTTTCCACTTTGCATCCGTCCATCTTAGATGAGCTCAGGCCCAGCGAAGCGGGCGGCGTTTCTGGGTGCTGTTGATGAATGGGTTTGGCTTTGCATAGTAGAGTTTTAACTTGCACTTACAGATGTAGCGACCAACTGTAGTTACTGACAGTGGTTTTCTGAAGTGTTCCTGAGCCCATGTGGTGATATCCTTTACACACTGATGTCGGTTTTTGATCCAGTAGCGCCTGAGGGATCAAAGGTCTGTAATATCATCACTTACGTGCAGTGATTTCTCCAGATTCTCTGAACCCTTCGATGATTTTACGGACCGTAGATGGTAAAATCCCTAATAAATTCCTTGCAATAGCTCGTTGATAAATGATGTTCTAAAACTTTTCAACAATTTGCTTACAAAGTGGTGACCCTCGCCCCATCCTTGTTTGTGAATTACTGAGCATTTCATGGAAGCTGCTTTTATACCCAATCATGGCACCCAGCTGTTCCCAATTAGCCTGCACACCTGTGGGATGTTCCAAATAAGTGTTTGATGAGCATTCCACAACTTTATCTATATTTATTGCCACCTTTCCCAACTTCTTTGTCACGTGTTGCTGGCATCAAATTCTAAAGTTAATGATTATTTGCAAAAAAAAAAAGTTTATCAGTTTGAACATCAAATATGTTGTCTTTGTAGCATATTCAACTCAATATGGGTTGAAAATGATTTGCTAATCATTGTATTCTGTTTATATTCACATCTAACACAATTTTCCAACTCACACGGAAATGGGGTTTGTGTATATATATATATATATATATATATATATATATATATATATATATATATATATATATATATATATGTGTTCTCTTAGGCCAAGTAATGCACAGTCCGCAGCTGGCTAATAACAATGTCTCTACTTGCCTCGTCTGCTCTTTTCAGAGCGCCAAAAAAGCTGGTCGACTGCTTCCCAGCCGTTTCAGCCAACTTGTGAACTGATTGTTGTGAGAGTAGCATATGTGTCTGTGTGCTCCTTTAGGAATGGCAGTATGTGGGGTGAGTGATGTGTGTATGTGAGTGGGCGAGAGAAAGGAGAGGGAGCTGTAGCAGTTTGTGTGCAGGAGCATTAGGAGCATTAGGAGCATTAGTAGCATAGTGGATGTCCGGTTGGTTTTGTGGAAAACATTAATAAAGACATGTAACGAATCGACGGCCTCGTCATTCTGACCCAAGAGCGGAACTGTAGGGACCCATTGCCGGGTAAAGTGGAAGGTATTACCCCTGACAATACATCGGCCCTGGAGGGAACGTCTCCTCTGCGCTCCTTGACCTCGGTCTGGGAGCCAATAAGCAGGAAAGGTGTAACATGATGTTTCTTGGTGCCTGGTGAGGCTGGATCTTTGAAAATCATTGCACCCGGTCGTAAATGTACATGCATACATACATGCATGTATGTATGTATATATATATATATATATATATATGTATATATATCTATACATATGTATACGTTTGTGTTTATATATATATATATATATATATATATATATATATATATATATATATATATATATATATGTATATGTATATATATATATATATATATATATATGTATGTATATATATGTATATATTAGGGGTTTAACGGTACGTGTATTTGTATTGAACCGTTTCAGTTTCGGGGGTTTCGGTTCGGTTCGGAGGGGTACCGAACGAGTACACATGCTAGCAGCGACTGGGCTAGGACAACATGGGAAAGCCAGAGCTGGAAGACCCTCCTGCCTCGATAAGATCTCCCGTTTGGGAACACTTTATCTGCGCGATACAACAAGGGAGGACGGAGGTTTGCCGACATTGTTCAGCAGCTGCTCCAGACAACACGTCAAACATGTGTTGCACCTTTCCTGCTTCCGGCTCGAGGAGCGCAGGGGAGACACTCCTCCGGGGCTGATGTATTCTCGGGGGCAACACCCTTCACTTTACACGGCAGTGTGTGTCCACAGCTTCGGACTACAGGGTAAATGAAGAGTCCGGCGATTAGTTGCAAATCGTGGCTTTATTGAGGTCTTGCACACAGGCAATCCAACAAAACACTAGCCACTCCCCACACTCACCTACCGCTCCCTCATCTCGCTCGCCCACACACTCACTGACGTCAGATGCTGTCACATATTAAAGGGCCACACACACACACACACAGTTGAAGCGTCACCACCGCATTCAAGCAGCCTCTCCTCGGCGAGTCACGCAGGGCTAAAGCAATAACAAATGTTTTTATAGCAGCAGATTTAAGTCCAAATTGCATTAAAAACTAGATTTTGAACCACTTATATGGTGGAAGAACAATGAGCCCATATATCCTCTTACTGCCTAGTTAGCCAGGCTGGGGGGGAAAGAAAAGTTAATCTGAGGCTGAGTTGACTTGAAACTGTTTAATGTTGCACTTTTTATATGTAGAAGAAAAGTTGTGTCATTTTATTTAATCTGAGCAACAACTTGAGGCCGTTTAACGTTGATTAACGTGGACCCAGACTTAAACAAGTTGAAAAACTTATTGGGGTGTTACCATTTAGTGGTCAATTGTACGGAATATGTACTGTACTGTGCAATGTACCTATAAAAGTCTCAATCAATCAATCAATCAAAAAAAATACTTTATATGTAGAAAGGTTTTGTTAAGAAACCATTCTGAGTCTTATCTTATTTAGTTTTTATTTTATATACTGTATGTTGACCACATTAACCCTGGCAATGGACCCTGTGTGTATATGTATGTTATACCATTGTTTACAAATTTGGTAAATAAATAACCAAAAATATTGATATTTTATTGTTTAATTACTGTACCGAAAATGAACCGAACTGTGACCTCTAAACCGAGATACGTACTGAACCGATATTTTTGTGTACCGTTACACCCATAGAATATATGTATATATATATCTATACATATGTATATGTGTGTGTTTATATATATATATATATATATACCGGTGTGTGTGTTTATATATATATATATATATATATATATATATATATATATATATATATATATATATATATATCAATCAATGTTTATTTATGTAGCCCTAAATCACTAGTGTCTCAAAGGGCTGCACAAACCACAATACAAACCAATACGACATCCTCGGTAGGCCCACATAAGGGCAAGGAAAACTCACACCCAGTGGGACGTCGGTGACAATGATGACTGTGAGAACCTTGGAGAGGAACCCCTCCCACCCCCCCACCCCCACCCCCCTCTAGGGGACCGAAAGCAATGGATGTCGGCGTGGCGCATTGGGAGAGTGGCCGTGTTCAGCCCAAGGGTCCCTGGTTCAATCCCCACCTAGTACCAACCTCGTCACGTCCGTTGTGTCCTGAGCAAGACACTTCACCCTTGCTCCTGATGGGTGCTGGTTAGCGCCTTGCATCAGTGTGTGAATGTGTGTGTGAATGGGTAAATGTGGAAGTAGTGTCAAAGCGCTTTGAGTACCCTGAAGGTAGAAAAGCGCTATACAAGTACAACCCATTTATTATTTATTTATTTATGTCGAGCGGGTCTAACATTATACTGTGAAAGTTCAATCCATAGTGGATCCAACACAGCCGCGAGAGTCCAGTCCAAAGCGGATCCAACACAGCAGCGAGAGTCCCGTCCACAGCGGAGCCAGCAGGAAACCATCCCAAGCGTAGGCGGATCAGCAGCGCAGAGATGTCCCAGACGATACACAGGCGAGCGGTCCATCCTGGGTCCCGACTCTGGACGAGCGGTCCATCCTGGGTCCCGACTCTGGACAGCCAGTACTTCATCCATGGCCATCGGACCGGCCCCCTTCCACAAGGGAGAGTGGGACATAGGATTAAAAAGAAAAGAAACGGAAGATCAACTGGTCTAAAAAGGGAGTCTATTTAAAGGCTAGAGTATACAAATGAGTTTTAAGGTGAGACTTAAATGCTTCTACTGAGGTGGCATCTCGAACTGTTACCGGGAGGGCATTCCAGAGTACTGACACCCGAATGGAAAGCGCTCTATAGCACGCAGACTTTTTTTGGGTTTTGGGAATCACTAATAAGCCGGAGTCCTTTGAACGCAGATTTCTTGCCGGGACATATGGTACGATACAATCGGCAAGATAGGCTGGAGCTAGACCGTGTAGTATTTTATACATAAGTAGTAAAACCTTAAAGTCACATCTTAAGTGCACAGGAAGCCAGTGCAGGTGAGCCAGTATAGATGTAACATGATCAAACTTTCTTGTTCTTGTCAAAAGTCTAGCAGCCGCATTATACATATACCTATATGTATATATGTGTATATATGTATATATATATATATATATATATATATATATATGTATATATATGTGTATATATATATGTATATGTATATATATATATATATATGTGTATATATATATATATATGTATATATATATATGTATGTATATATGTATATATATATATATATATATGTATATGGTCAATAAAATCATTTATTTTTTTAAGAAAACTGTTAATATATGTTAAAAATAAGTACCCACGTGGGTTCACTATTCAGTGGCAGCACAGTGGTGCAGTGGTCAGCGCTTGTGCCTCACAGACAAGAGGTCTGAGGTTCCTTTCCTAAGCTCGGGGTCTTTCTGTGTGGAATTTGCTTGTTTTTCCCGTGACTGTGTGGGTTCCTCCCTCCTCCAAAAACATACAATTGGTGATAGGCCCTTCCTACCTCCAAAGACATGCACCTGGAGCTAGGCTGATTGGCAACACCAAATTGACCCTAGTGCAGGGGTGGGCAAACGTTTTGCCAGTAGGGCCACATTGGGTTCTAAGATTTGACAGGGGGCCGGGCCAGGAACAGATGGATGGAGTGTTTGTGTGAAATAATATAAATTACATGTAAAAACTATTATGTGAGAGGATTTGGCCTACAAACATGTACAGTAACATATGCGTAGGCAGCAAGGCTCATTGTACAGTTTTTTTTTCAAATGCATTAATTTCATTTGATTAAGAATAAACACAGTAGAGAAATTCACAGTATACATTTTATTTACTTTAATTATATACATTTGATCATCACAGAATAACAGCAGAGAAACTCACAGTTTCAGTGGGAACAGTGTTGTTGATCTCCCTTTTTGGCCAATGTATCAAAGTCTGGAGTGAGTTTGGTTGTGGCCATTCTCAGGATAGCTCCGAGATGCTGGTCAGTTAACCTGGATCTGTGACGGGATTTGCTGATGTTCATGACGCTGAATGTCTGCTCACAGACGTAGGTCAAGCCCAAAAAATTTAGTATCTTCTGTAGCAAAGTGGCGGCTGATATTGTACTCTTTGTAAACCGCAACAGTTTCTTGGCATGTCAGACACAGCCTTTGATCGGACTTGAGTACAAAAAAATATTTCGTTTTCCACTCTGCATTAAATACTCGGCACTCACTGTCCACTTTTCTTTGCTTAGTTAAGCTCATTTTTACAGAGGGGCTCACAGGACAAAGCTATGGAGAAGAAGGGAGTAATATCCCACAGGCCAAAAAGTCAATGAGCGCCAAGTGGTGGGGAAACGCGGTATTACAGGGATATGGTGAAACGAACAAGGTTTACCGACGATAATAATATGAAATGTAATTAAGTAATATAATGTAATGGGTGGCTCCTCCTTAATGATAGTCAAGCGCTGAAAACGCATAATTTAGTAATGTAATGGGTGGCTCCTCCTGAATGATAGTCAAGCGCTGAAAACGCATACGAGACGCAGAAACCTTAACATTGATAAGAGTTTTTTGTAAAAAAATAAATAGAAATAAAAAATATATATTTTTTTTCCAATAATTTGGGCAAGTTCCGCGGGCCGGATTAAAACGTTCAACGGGCCGTAGTATGCCCTTGTCTGCCCTTGTCTGCCCTAGTGTGTGAATGTGAGTGTGAATGTTGTCCATCTGTGTTGATCCTGCGATGAGGTGGCGACTTGTCCAGGGTGTACTTGCCTTCCGGCCGAGTGCAAAAAAAAAAATAAAAGAGCCTTAGCGCATGCGCATTGCATACATCCAACGAATCGATGACTAAATTAATCGCCAACTATTTTTGTAATCGATTTAATCGATTAGTTGTTAAAGCCCTAATATATATGTATCGTGTATCGCGATATGGCCTAAAAATATTGAGATATTAAAATAAGGCCACATCGCCCAACCCTAACTAAAACCGGTATACCGTACAACCCTACACTAGACTCAAAATCAGATTGGACAATTTTTGCCAGTCAAAATGCTCCAAAGTGCTTTAAATCTAATATTTTCCTATCATATTGGGCCAACCCTATCACAAACCCATTAACACGCTGATCTGTGGTGTCCATGTTTTCTCCTGTTGTAGTGACTTCCTTGCTCATTAAAAGATTACGGTCAACTTCTTTTGTTTTCCTTTGACGAACTGCGCATGTGACTTCCGTGCCACACTGCTCAGTGCCCTAGTGGTTAGAGTGTCCCCCCTGAGACTGGAAGGTCGTGAGTTCAAACCCCGGCAGAGTCATACCAAAGACTATAAAAATGGGACCCATCGCCTCCCTGCTAGGCACTCAGCATCAAGGGTTGGAATTGATTCCCCATCGCGGCCACCACTGCTGCTCACTGCTCCCCTCACCTCCAAGGGGGTGAATATAGGGATGGGTCAAATGCAGAGGATAATTTCACCACATCTAGTGTGTGTGTGTGACTATCGTTGGAACCTTAACTTTATTGGGGCCTATGAGCGTTTAAACTGGAGTCTGATAAAGATCACATTCATTCGTTTTCTACCGCTTGTCCCTCTGTGGGTCACATGTTTCTTATAATTTAAACAGTCCGCTGTAAAAAATCAGATCCCAAAAAAATCTGATTTGATCAACTATGGCCTGCAGTGTAAACAGTATTTGACCTTCAGGGCTAGGGTTAGCCTTCCTTTGCTCCCTGGCCGATAAATCGTTGATGATTTTCAACTTTCCTTCTTCCTTACTTTTATTATCCATCCATCCATCCATCCATCCATCCATCCATCCATCCATCCATCCATCCACTTTCTACCGTTTATTCCCTTTTGGGGTGGCGGGGGGCGCTGGTGCCTATCTCAACTACAATCTGGCGGAAGGCGGGGTACACCCTGGACCTCATCGCAGTTACTTTTCTTATTTCTTCCTTATTCCTTTCTTCAAATTGTCTTTGTGTTAACTGGATCAGCCTTTATACTCTCTCCAAATTCTCCAGCTTTCTTTTCCAATTTTTTATTTGGTTTCGGCATGTTGGTGTCTTCATTCTTTCTCCCTGAACAACAATTACAAATAGATACCAGCAGTGCATTAAAACATGCTTATTTGCTTTAAATATATTATTGAAATGATGATTCTTGAAAATAATAATTTATTTTAAGACTTTGTGACCACATTATTTCAAAATGGTAGCATTAAACTACTTTCGGTTTCATTTAGTCACTACCGAAATGATCATGTCACACCCGAAACATTATCATATGTTTCAGGTGAGACTTTTTCGGGTTCATCTTTGAACAGTTGTACACTCATAAGAACACAATATGTTGCATAAAAGCTGAAAAAGTTTAGATAATGGAACAGAATGTGTTCGGTAGTGACCATTTTTAAAGATACACACACATTTTCCGACTTTGGAACACATTTATTTAAAAACTATAGCATTAAGTTTTAAAATTCAGCCATGAGGGGCAGAAATGTAATGTCACTTCCTGGTTAAAAATGTACGGGTGTGGTCTAAATCTAGAATCAGCCACACCTCTAAAACTCTTGCATTTCGGTAATGACATAAAACATGATTTTTTAAGCACAGTTTTTTGATTTTGAAAATTAAACATGTATGAATACATTCAACCAGTTTAAACTGCAAGCTGCCTTTATTGCACTAATTTCTTCCTGTCGGCGGACTCAGCATCAAAAATAGGAACATATGTTCAAAAAAGTTTCCGGATGTTTCCGGGAGAATCGCAATTTAAAGTTAAAGTACCGATGATAGCTTACTCAGTGGCCTAGTGGTTAGAGTGTCCGCCCTGAGATCGGTAGGTTGGGAGTTCAATCCCCAGCCGAGTCATACCAAAGACTATAAAAATGGGACCCATTACCTCCCTGCTTGGCACTCAGCATCAAGGGTTGGAGTGGGGGGTTAAATCACCACAAATGATTCCCGGGCGCAGCACTGCTGCTGGCCACTGCTCCCTTCACCTCCCAGGAGGTGAACAAGGGGATGGGTCAAATGCAGAGGAAAAATTTTGCCTCAGACAATAATAGGGGTTTTTCGATCAGGGTTTAATGCTACTAATTCCAAAAAACATCATCTATGAGTAAACATACAATAGTGAATTGTTTAAGCAAAACTCGGCCAATTCCAATTGGTGGACGTCCCGAGAATGTATATCCCTCTTCCCATTGCCAGATGTTCAATGCTCAAGCCCAATTCGAACTGCATCATACACCAAAAATGCTTGATGGCCTCAGGGTGTCACGACTCTCAAAAGTGATTTTGATGCAGTCCTCTTTGCAGATCCTATCCACACCCTCACGATTTCAAGGCGTCCCCTTGGCAATGTAGTTTTTGTTCATTCCAGAGATTTTGTATGGCATTAACGCAAAGTAATGGTGGAAGCTGATAGTGGAATAGGTTGAGTACAAGTGTCCTGACACAGGGTTGCTGTCAGTGTGTAGTGTCATGGCCCAAGCTCGCTCCACTTAAGGAGACTAATGTTTCATTCCAGCATGCTGCACACTTTGGATGCTACAGTTTCCTCTCAGCCATATTTGGGCAAGTCAACATGTTCTGTTCACGTTCTGCAAATCTTTGCTTGTACACTCAAACTTATTCCTAAACCTGTGCAAGGTGACTCAAATGATTCAGATAAGACACATTTATTTCGTATCAAAGATGCGTATGTTGGTTTTTAATCTGTGTACCTCTGATAGTTTGTTAACCAACATTATCGATGCAGGGCTATATTTCCCCCTACCATTTTATCCGTATAATAGGAGTTTGTGTACTGTTAACAATTCAATTCGTAGCCAGAACAACTCAAAATAATTCACTAATTCTAATAAAATTTAGGTTCACACCCCAGTAAAAGTGATGGGACAAGCAAATGTGCGGAAGTTTAACGAACGATTATAATTTTCCATGCTTTGTTACTGAGACATTGTCTGGAACAATTTCCCCAGTGGATCAATAAAGTTTGTCTAAGTCTAAGTACATTAATGTGCACCGTGAAAAAGATACCTTGGTTTTCATTAAAGATTGACTGATATGTTTTTTTCAAGGCCGATACCAATACAGACTATAAGTGGTGAATGAGGTCAGTAACAGATATTTGAAGCCGATATTAATTCAAAGTAAAAGTGACATACTGGGGTCAACATTTGGAATAATGCCATTACAAATTCCAACACTTGACTTTGTTTAAATGATTGAAGCATGTTAATTCCAAAAAATCAAACACTAAGTCTCGATGAGCTTCAAGCACACCTGCGAAGTGAAAACCATTTCAAGTGAACTACCTCTTGAAACTCATCGAGAGAATGCCAAGAGTGTGCAAAGCAGTAATCAGAGCAAAGCGTGGCTATTTTGAAGGAACTAGAATATAAAATATGTTTGCAGTTATTTCAACTATTTTTGTTAAGTACATAACTCCACATGTGTTCATAGTTTTGATGCCTTCAGTGACAATCTACAATGTACATAGTCATGAAAATAAAGAAAACCCATTGAATGAGAAAGTGTGTCAAAACTTTTGGCCTGTACTGTTTGTATATATACTGTATGTACTGTATGTATGTACTGTATGTACTGTATGCATGCATGCTTTGGAGACCCTGCCTCGAAAGAAAATAACACTTGCTTTGACCTTAAACAGTTTAAATTAGAGACCTGCTTTACTCTGTCTACCTTGACCACACGGACCACCATCGAAACATATTATGTATTATAATATATAATATATCATATATTGCAAAGGTTTGCTTTGATGGCAAGCCAAGGCCAACAGTAAAATTACCGCTACATTTCATTCAGCATAACTCCCATGTTCCATCCAACCTGATGCACTGCATTCTCTTCCATGTACGCACATCACCATCTTTCAGTGCAGAGTGCGATTCCTTGAGCCCACCCACGTTATGGAAAAACCACGTTGCGCATAAATCATATAGCCTACTGCCATGTCAATACAAAAAGTAGAAACTCATTACATGAGATGCATTATATTGTGCCAAGCAAATACCACCACATATGTGCCTGATGCACATACAGTACCAGAAACCTCAATTAGCCGTGCTAATGTTGGAACCCATTTCCTCAGCGTATCAGCATATGGATAATTTATTTTAATTTTACTGAGAGAACTCTTCTGAAGGAATCAATAAAGTACTATCTATATCAGGCCTGGGTAATTATTTTGACTTGAGGGACAAATTTAGAGAAATAAATGTGTCTGAGGGCCGGTATATCTATTTTTAGGAACACTAATACAAAACCTCACAATAATGTCTGATTAAACGCTAAAAACGTTGTGACAGACGGTCTTAAAAAACAGAATGGAATTTTACATTTTCCTATGATCGATAAAACACTGAATATTGACAATATATGAACGTCACACCCCCTCTCGATCGACATATTTTACAATCAAGCAAACGCGACAAAAATGCAACAAACAGTGAAATATGAACGCAAAGGGTAAAAATACAATTTACAATCTGATATTTAAATAAGCTTTAGAACTTTGTTCTCCCTCCACGTCTGTCTCTGACACCCACATTTCTGGCTGACACTCTGTGGAAACGCTCGCCACCCACACTGCCTGGTGCCTTGTCTGAGCTGCTCTGACTTAGATTACCATGGTAACTAATTAATTATCATAGAAACTATTAAATCATGCAAAAGCGCAGATTCCAACCATTGAAATACTTTGTATAGTCCAAGACTTAGTCTTTTGAAAACATCACTGCACATCATGATAGCAGCTACACTTTCCATCTTAAAGATCGAAAACAATTATTTGGGAATGTCCGGCGGGCCAGATTGAAATACTTAACGGGCCGCATGTGGCCCCCGGGCCTTAATTTGCCCAGGTCTGATCTATATGGATTAGAATCAGAAGTACTTTATTAATCCCCGAGGGGAAATTAAGATTTTCAGCACAATCCCATTCAAGATCAGACAAACATTACAGGGAGACAGAACAGGATCGCTGACAGGTCTGCCAACTTCCGGTGCCCCTTACGAAAAAGGGCCATTTAATTATGACTTGACATTAAACTTCTACATATGGCACATTTTAGTTCAAAGTGCTTTTTGTAAACACGTCTCTGAAACCTTTATTTTGTTGGTGCAGTCAGACTGGATGTTCTGCACAACACTGTTTTTGTTAATCCTGGAAGTGTGCTGATTTTTTTAAGAGCTTTTGATGGCTGCCATGTGTTTTGGGTAGAGATGACTGGAGTTTGTGTTGAATTAAAAAAGATGGATAGTATCAGTAACTTACCAGTGAAGATGTTTTGACATGACAATCCCTGGCATCAGTGGTCTCATCCACAACAGCACAAGCAGATAAGATGTGTTGTGGGTGTGCAGATTCCTAGATTGTTTGCAGATTTGGCCAAAAATACTTCAAATCAAATAAAAAGTGACATGTTGTTAAATGTGTCAGAACATTGTAGTAAAAGAAATTGAATAAATGTGAAAATAATAGGTGTGTATTTGGTTAGTTAGTGATAAGTCGGCAACAAAAAGAAATGTGGTACATAGCGTAAGAAGTATTTCCCCCAATAAACATATTTTAGTAAGTGAGAAGAACATCCACAACCAAAATCCTTAATCATACTTTATTTGGTGAAGTGAGAATGGAATGTACATAAAAAAACACTAAACACATTTTTAAAATAGTCAAAGCAATTCATCATACTCTGTTCAACCTATGCTTTTCACTTCTAAACAAAATGCCAAGAAAAAATGCGAAGCATTTAGATTGTTGGATTGCAACCAGATTGCAAGAGAACATCAACACGCAAAAAGAAGAAACAGGAGCAGGAGACAAAAAAGATAGTTGTGACTGTCAGTCTATTACAAACTGCATTTAAACTCAAACTGGTTTTTCATTAGCTTATTAAAATTGATTGATTGAATTTTTGTGAACAGAAAATTTGTACTCAACTTTGTAGTTCACAGTGTCAGCTCCTCTTGACGGAAAAAGGAAAAAACGTTCTGTATTTAAACGATTGTAAAATTACGCAGACAATATATTTGCAGGGCTGATCCTGAGGGCTAAAAGTCAGTGGTAGACCAAACCAATTTTACCTGCGCTAAGTAGTAGGATCGGACTTGTCTGAAAAAAACATCTCTGTTTTTGTCATCCACGTTTTGATTCTCAAAAAATTGATTTTGATCCAATACTGCACATTTCTGTTTGTTTGTTATATTGTGAAGGGAGTGTCTACATTTAGTCTATTACATAATGCCTTGAAAAGCGCCTGATAAGAAAGATGCTGTTATTGAACAGGAATGTAAAGTAGAATTCTAGAGCAGGTCAGGAGGATTTGGTGTGCTGCTCACACACCAAATCAACTGCTAGAGCTGCTAAAGGTTTACTGAAACTAGCATTAAAAGTAATGCACAATTACTATGGCTGACATTATTGTTTGTAGTCATGAACCGAGTTCCCTTTCTTTACTCCTCTACTTCTTTTAAAAATGCCTCATGTTCTTTCTTGTCTGTGTACTGCACAGTGTCTTCAACTCACAGTAATTATTTTCCGGCTGACACTAGCGCGAATCCACCATTTAAATCTTTTATAGCGTGTTTGGAGTCCAAACAAAAATATGTCCACGGTGAGACCCACAAGCCAAAATTCTCTGTTAGTGCACTACAAATACCTTCAGCCTCATCCAAAGAAGTAAGAATAGCCTGCTTAACTTTTGTGTTCTTTTTCAGTGAGATGTGGTAATCTTTGGGCACCTCTTAATTTGATTAGATTACAGTTCAGGAGCTCTGATTCGATTAAAAAAAAATATTATGAATGCATCTTTATTTTGTGTATATTGATGCAGTTTTATATTTGTTTTCGTATCAATAAATAAGCGTTTATCACTTGAAACTACGGCTGGGAGATCCATCCATCCATCCATCCATCTTCTACCGCTTATTCCCTTTCGGGGTCGCGGGGGGCGCTGGCGCCTATCTCAGCTACAATCGGGCGGAAGGCAGGGTACACCCTGGACAAGTCGCCACCTCATCGCAGGGCCAACACAGATAGACAGACAACATTCACACTCACATTCACATATGACCTTTTTTTGATATCTCGATATTTTTAGGCCGTGTCACTTTCGATACACGTTAGAGATGCGCGGTTTGCGGTCTCATCCGCGGAGTCCGCGGATAAACCGCGGATCGGGCGGTTGACATGACGAAAAAATAGATTTTAATTAGATTTGGGCGGGTGGCGGTTGAACCATTCGGAAATATTTGATATATATGGTTCTGGGATCGGTATCCTTTGCCATTCAAAGAGCCATTTAAGACTCTTGTCATAAAGCGAAGAAGACAATAGGAGACGCTATTATTCTCTTGAATAACTGCCGGCAGTCACCCAGATAATAAGTATTAGGGCGTGCTATGAAGCCATTGGCTTTGTCGCCTTCTACAACATGTACGATCTGCTTGTCAGTCCAGCATCGTGTTGTGTGTGGCTTCCGCGGCAACACACACACGACTGCAAGGCATACTGGGTGACACAGAGTACACTAATGGTTGTGATATCAACTATTTTAACACTCTTAGTAATATGCACCACGCTGTGAAGCCACACCAATTAAGAACGACAAACACATTTCGGGAGAACATCCTCACAGTAACACAACATAAACGCAACACAACAAATACCCATAATCCTTTGTATTCATGATACTGCCTGTGCGTCGGTAAGGTGGGCGGGGTTGGGGGTGCGGGGATATAAAATATATTCAGGTTGTGTCACGGATACAAAGGATTATGGGTATTTGTTGTGTTGCGTTTATGTTGTGTTACTGTGAGGATGTTCTCCCAAAATGTGTTTGTCAATCTTGTATTGTGTGGCTTCACAGCGTGGTGCATATTAGTAAGTGTTAAAGTTGTTTACATCACAACCATCAGTGTACTCTGTATCACCCAGTATGCCTTTCAATCTTGTACGTGAATTGATTAACGTGGACCCCGACTTAAACAAGTTGAAAAACTTATTCGGGTGTTACCATTTAGTGGTCAATTGTACGGAATATGTACTGAACTGTGCAATCTACTAATAAAAGTATCAATCAATCAATCAATACGTGTGATTGCGGAAGCTGCACACAACCTGTTGCCGGACCAACAATCGGTTCGTACATGTTGTTGAAGGTGTCTAAGGCAATGGCTTCACAGCACGCCCATATTGTTGTCATCAGGATGAACGCTATTGGATAGTCGCGAGAACGTTAGCGGCTCCAATTGTCTTCAATACTCTGTGAAATCGGTTTAAATAGCTCTGTGAGTGGTAAAGGCGGCCGACCTCTGATGTATTTCAGCGGGCGGTTGGCGCGCGGGTACGGTTCTGATAAAATGTTGGTTCGGGTGGACGGCGGGTGGATGACGGGTTTGGTGATGCGGTTGCGGATGATATAATTGCCTATCCGCGGATCTCTAATACACATGTATCGTGACATGGCTTAAAAATATGGAGATATTAAAAAAAGGCCAAATGGCCCAGCCCTAATAGCAGGTATTTATATTGTAGGATATATAAGTACAGTGGTGCCTTGACATGTGCTTCAAAAGTAAAGAACGTTTTTGAAGCAGTACTAGTAGTAGTTTGACTCCATATAATAATAAAAAGAATAACAGAAAGGCAGCTTTATTTTTCATGCAGACGTGCAGACGGACACACATTGTATGATGTCAGTGACACTATTCTGGCATGCTATTCATCACCTGTTGGGTTAACACTAGTGTGCTTTCACTAAGACTGGTATCCTGAACAAGCTATTTTTATTCACATTATTTCAAGCCCTCTTTTCAACGCTGACGGACAGCTCTGACAGTTCTGTAGACAAGGCCTGTAGCCCGCCTCCTGGATGGGAAAGAGGGACATGCCTGAATAATGCAGATACGTAGAAATTGGTTTCAATGTCACAGTTGACATGATAGCTGTCATCTTAAAGCGGAAGCCTGACCGGACACAGGAAGTGGACAAAAAAGACAGAAAAACGCTCATGCTGTCACTCTGTAGAAATGTGCTACTGCTGCACTTTTCACAGGATGATTGTCATCATTTTCTGCCATTTGCAAGGCAACACACTTTAAAGTGTATGGTATTTTTAGTGTCTGCCTCACATGAAACATATGCTGTTGTATTATAGTCATTCCTCATGAGCGACCCACTCTGTTTTTGTAATCTGGTTCCTGTTTTTGGTATTTTTATCTTGCTGGCAGACATCTTGTGAGTGTGTCCTTTGTATAAGTGCATTTGTCTGTAAGCGTAGCACTACTGTCACACTTCCTCTTGCAGTCGGTGTGGGTGGGAAACATTTGCTTTTTTTTTACTATCCCTGAAGACTTTTTTTTTTTTTTTGCAAGATCTTTTTGCTCACTAAAAAGCTCTTTGCTTTTGGAGCTGTCCTTAAAGACACAGCAGACAGGATACGTGCCTCCAGCTGAATCATTGCAGGGAGTATGTCCACGCTGGAATGCCCTTTTATGGCATAGAAGGGCTTTTTGAAACAGGAAATGATGTCACGGGTAAGGAGGTCTAGTTCTTGAAGTTACAGACACCCTACCCAACAGAGAGAGGCTGTTTATTTCCTATCTCATACTTAACTCCAGAAAACCGCAGCTGCTAAAACAAGATATTGCAATATGTCTTTTTTTAATATTCAACAAGAAGAAGAAATTACACTTGATCAGCTGATCACTTGACCGAACAGTGTACATCATTAATGATTAATTACGTTCTTTATTTGTGTGCATTTAGCTTTTAAATGCATAACATTAACATTTGAATGTATTTATCGCTTCAAAACCTTTTGACTCGAAGATCTTTTAACCATAACAAAAGAAAGCAATTCTCTAAAATTCTAAAATGCTTTTGTAAAAACAGTTAAATCAATCAATTATTGTTTATTTATAAAGCCCTAAATTACAAGTGTCTCGAAGGGCTGCACAAGCCACAACTACATCTGCGGTACAAGCCCACATAAGGACAAGGAAAACAACGACAATGACTATGAGAAACCTTGGAGAGGACCGCATATGTAGGCAACCCGCCCCTCTTCTAGGGGAGACCAAAAGCAATGGATGTCGAGCGGGTCTAACATGATATTGTGAAAGTCCAGTCCATAGTGGATCTAACATAATAGTGAGAGTCCAGTCCATAGTGGATCTAATATAATAGTGTGAGTCCTGTCCATAGTGGAGCCAGCAGGGAGACCATCCCAAGCGGAGACGGGTCAGCAGCGCAGAGATGTCCCCAACCAATGCACAGGCGAGCGGTCCATCCCGGGTCCTGACTCTGGACAGCCAGCACTTCATCCATGGCCACCGGACCTGTGTCCCTCCCGCCCGCCCTCCACAAGGGAGAGGGGGGCAGAGGAGAAAAGAAAAGAAACGTCAGATCAACTGGTCAAAAAAGGGGGATACTTAAAGGCTAGAGTACACAAATGAGTTTTAAGATGGGACTTAAATGCTTCTACTGAGGTAGCATCTCTAACTGTTACCGGGAGGGCATTCCAGAGTACTGGAGTCCGAATAGAAAATGCTCTATAGCCCGTAGACTATTTTTGGGCTCTGCGAATCACTAATAAGCCGGAGTTCTTTGAACGCAGATTTCTTGCGGGGACATATGGTACAATACAATCAGCAAGATAAGCTGGAGCTAGACCGTGTAGTATTTTATACGTAAGTAGTAAAACCTTAAAGTCACATTTTAAGTGCACAGGAAGCCAGTGCAGGTGAGCCAGTATAGGCATAATATTATTAAACTTTCTTGTTCTTGTCGAAAGTCGAGCAGCCGCATTTTGTACCAACTATAATCTTTTAATGCTAGACATAGGGAGACACGAAAATAATACGTTACAGTAATTGAGACGAGACGTAACGAACGCATTAATAATGATCTCAGCGTCGCTAGTGGACAAAATGGAACACATTTTAGCGATATTACAGAGATGAAAGAAGGCCGTTTTAGTAACACTCTTAATGTGTGACTCAAACAAGAGAGTTGGGTCGAAGATAATACCCAGATTCTTTACAGAGTCGCCAGTTGATTAAGTAGTTTTGACTCGGGCTGGGAATTTAAGGATACCTTGAGATAAGGGCTGCTTATCATCGACTAATTTGGTACTTTTGAAACGGTGGCTGCAGGATTAGTTGTCTGCTTTTTGGAGATGATGTGGTCCTGATGGCTTCGTCTGGCCAGGATCTTCAGATCTCACTGGATCGGTTCGCAGCCGAGTGTAAAGGGACTGGGATGAGAATCAGCACCTCCAAGTCAGAGTCCGTGGTTCCCGCCCGGGAAAGGGTGGAGCGCCATCTCCGAGTTAGGGAGGAGATCTTGCCCCATGTGAAGGAGTTCAAGTACCTCGGACTCTTGCTCACGAGTGAGGGAAGAGTGGAGCGTCTTCAGTAATTTGGACGCTGTATCGATCCGTTGTGGTGAAGAAGGAGCCGAGCCGGAAGGCAAAGTTCTCAATTTACCGGTCGATCTACGTTCCCATCTTTATCTACGGTCATGAGCTTTGGGTTATGACCGAAAGGACAAGATCACGGGTACAAGCGGCCGAAATGAGTTTCCTCCGCCGGTTGGCTGGACTCTCCCTTAGAGAAAGGGTGAGAAGCTCTTGTCATCCGGGAGGAGCTCAATGTAAAGCCTCCACATGGAGAGGAGCCAGATGAGGTGTTTCCGGGCATCTGGTCATTTTGCCAGCCGAATGCCTCCCTAGGGAGGTGTTTAGGGCACGTCTGACCGGTAGGAGGCCACGGGGAAGACCCAGGACACGTTGGGAAGACTACCTCTCCCGGCTGGCCTGGGAACGCCTCAGGATCCCCCGGGAGCAGCTGGATGAAGTGGCTGGAGAGAGGGAAGGCTGGGCTTTTCTGCTTAGGTTGCTGCCCCCGCGACCCGACCTCGGATAAGCGGAAGAGAATGGATGGATGGATTGAAATTCAACAATATGAAATATCCATCCATTTTCTACCGCTTATTCCATTTTGGGCTCTCGGGGGGCGCTGGCGCCTATCTCAGCTACAATTGGGCGGAAGGCGGTCTACACCCTGGACAAGTAGCCACCTCATCACAGGGCCGTGTGAAATATCATCAACAATATTTTTTTATAATCATTGCAACTATATAAAACACAGAGAATGTGCCAAAAAAAAAACTGCTTGTGTTGTAATGGTAAAGGGGTCATGTCATAATTTGTTTCTACATTTAAAACACCTCCTTGATGTCTACATAAAATGCAATGGTGGTACTTAGGCGAAACATTTTGATTTTGTTTTGCAGACTTACTTTCAAGTCACCTTTTTGTTCCCTTTCAAAACAGTTTGTTTTTGGAGGCAGAGGTGTTTGATGCAAATGAACCCCTCCTCATTTCGCCCCCTCACGCCGATAACCCATCACCCCTGCTCGTCAGCTTTTTTTAGTAGTTTTTTCTGCTTTCGTGCTTTTATTGTGAACTATGGACATCAGTGACCACCACCAGCATTCTGTTTTGAGTGACTTTCACCACAACACAACATCCCAGATTATATAGCAAGATCAGCACTAAGGAAGACGACGATACGAGCGAACGAAAGCGAGGAATGAAACATGGCTGGCGTAGATTAAACTTCTAGAGTCTTACTTTCTAATGCTATATACTGGACCTATACATGTAAATAATGACAATAAAAGGTTTTTCTAAGCTACCGTATTTTCCGGACCATAGGGCGGACCGGATTATAAGGCGCATTTCTACGTCTATTTTCAAAGGCGCATTAAAGTGGTTGTATTATGATCTTTTTTCTCAATTTAAAATGTTTCCTTGTGGTCTACATAAATGGTAAATGGTGGTTATTAGGTCAACATTTTTGCGTTTTGTGGGCGGTCTTATTTATTTGGCTTACCTTCGACAGCGTCTTTCCCACGTCATCTTTGTTTTACCGGTGTAGCGTGCAAGGACGGTAGTGGAAGAAGTGTCAAAAGGTGGAGCTAACTGTTTGAATGACATACAGACTTTACTTAAATCAATAACGGAGCAGGGTCTCCTCATCCGTGGCTCAGAAGTGCAACAACAATGTGTCCCGTGAAAAACCATCCGACCAGAACTCTCTAATAACCAAGGTTCCATGGGTGGATTATAGCGCGTCTACTGACAGACATAAGTTAGAACATTACGCGACTTAATATTAGAAATGACAACAGTGGAGGATGAATGCCACATAACAAGAAGATCGAGAAAAAGAAAAAGCTTATCGACTACAATGAACTTCAATGACACACGCACATTTTCAGGACTTATGCCGATCCTATATATGCATCAGTAGGTACCAGACGGTAAGAACATTTGGTTTTGAATAATATTGCAAAACAAAATGCCAGATAATATGTCCGCTAATGGGTGCCATTTTGCGGTCCTAATACGCACCCCATAATAATACTCGTATGTCTGACTACGGTAGCCGTATTGCGCTGACAATCCATCAAGCGATGCAGCTTCAAAAGTCGTACTAAAACATTTTGACAGATTTTTAGCGTTGTGTGTAACAGTGTGGTCGCATAGTGATGCAGGGGTCGTTTTCCCAAGATGCAGACGGACTTCGGACACAGCATGCTGGTAGGAAATGATTTATTTACCAATACATCAGGCGGGAACAAAAAAAGCATACAAAAAGAGCTTAGCGTGGAAGCTAGCATATAAAGAAGAGACTAGCATGGAAGCTACCACACAAAAGGAATCAAAATACCGTTGTTAAATGTTGCATGTAGCAAACTAGGAAACCAGACTGACTGACCGGAAAAGGCAGGACTAAATAGCGCTCTGATCAGTGCTCGGGAAACAGGTGAGCGTCCCGAACACCAATCAGAGACAGGTGAAAACAATAAGCACCCATGGTAACTGAAAACAAACCCAGGGGTGCACAAAACAGGAACTGAGGGAGTACAAAAACCAAACAACATGATCTGGGCAGCGGATCATAACACTGTGTGTCATGTTCTATATTCTCAATGAAACATTTAAAGTTTTGGTGTTGTTTACTGGCGTCATATTGCAGTCTACACGTTTCTCTTATGTGCGATTACCATCTACTTGTCACACTTATCATTACACCATGTACCAAATAAAAAAACTGCAAGATTGGTAAGCACAACCAGAATTATTCCATACATTTTGAGTTGTACAAAATTAGGGATGAACATTTCTTATGGCGGTTATTGTGACCAAAATGATCACATTTATCATTATCATTGCGGTGTTTTAAAATTTGCTAAACATTTTTAAAAAGTACTAAAATCTTTTAACGAAGTTTGATTTAAAAAAAAAAAACACAAACATGTTCAAAATGATTTCCTTTGTAGAAGAAACACTATTGCAGATGAAAACACTGTTTCATGGACCTCATGTAGAAATTGAATGTGCATAGCTCGGTTGGTAGAGTGGCTGTGCTAGCAACTTGAGGGTTGCAGGTTCGATTCCCGCTTGTGCCATCCTAGTTACTGCCGTTGTGTCCTTGGGCAAGACACTTTACCCACCTGCTCCCAGTGCCACCCACACTGGTTTAAATGTAACTTAGATATTGGGTGTCACTATGTAAAGCACTTTGAGTCACTTGAGAAAAGCGCTATATAAATATAATTCACATTCACAATATGAAAGCAACACAAGCATTAGAAACAAAGTAATAACCACAGGAAAAAAAATACTAACATACTGTAAATAAATAAAATAAATGTGAAAATTGTACAAGATGGCACCTTATGGATATATGAGATACAAAACAAAACAAAAAGAAAATAATCTGCGTGCTGGCCCAATCACGTCATATCTACGGCTTTTGACACACACAAGTGAATGCAATTCATACTTGGTCAACAGCCATACAGGTCACACTGAGGGTGGCCGTATAAACAACTTTAACACTGTTACAAATATGCGCCATACTGTGAACCCACACCAAACAAGAATGACAAACACATTTCGGGAGAACATCCGCACCGTAACACAAGATAAACAAAACTAATACCCAGAACCCCTTGCAGCACTAACTCTTCCGGGATGCTACAATATACACCCTATACACCCCCCGCTACCCTTACCCCCTACTGCCCCCCAACTCCACCCACCTCAACCTCCTCATGCTCTCTCAGGGAGAGCATGTACCAAATTCCAAGCTGCTGTTTTGAAGCATGTTAAAAAAAATGCACTTTGTGACTTCTATAATAAATATGGCATTGCCATGTTGGCATTTTTTTCCATAACTTGAGTTTATTTATTTTGGAAAACCTTGTTTAATGTATCCAGCGGGGCATTATAATGTGTTAATTCCACGACTGTATATATCGGTATCGGTTGATATCGGAATCGGTAATTAAGAGTTGGACAATATCGGAATATTGGATATCGGCAAAAAAGCCATTATCGGACATCTCTACACTCAATCTTTGATGGCATGTCCACAAGGCTAACTATTTACCATCTCCACTAACTTATATATGACGGTGTAAGGCTTAACTCCTCACTAGTGCTGCTCTTAAAATCGCTGTTTGGCTCACACAACATTGGGAAATTTTGGGTTTTGAGTCTCCACAAAACAGATTTTCAGTAGTTAAGAAGAACTGTCCACATGAACCCAAATTTTTTTTAAGTAGTTTATTGCATGTTGTTTTAATGTATGTCAGCTTTGGACAGTTGTTGATTGGCACTACAAAAGTAACATAACTTCCTTCACTCATCATTTTAGCGGTTTTATACATTAATTGTATAAAATAAAAAAATCACAAATCAAGTCGCAATGGCAATTTTTGTCAGGAGGTGGGACCCACGTTGCCTCTTAGGGCTGTGCCCGGCCGAGCCCCACGGGGACAGGCCTGGCCACCAGACGCTCCGCCTTAGACCTCCACCTCCAGGCCTTGCTCCAGAGGGGATCCGTAGTCACCCGCGTCCGGGCAGGGGAAATCTGGGTCCTTGATTAAGTTTTTTTCATAGAGGTCCTTATAACACTTTTTGTCTGGTCACTCACCTAGGACCTGTTTGTCTTGGGAGACCCTACCAGGGGTCATGGAAACAAACATAGCTCCTAAATGCCGGTATTTTTTTCTAAATAATTCAAATAAAAAGACACACTGTTATGAAAAAAAACGACTATTTTGCATGTTTTGTGTTTCTTGTGCCTCTTTTAGTGTTAGCATTTTATCTGTTTTAATGGCTAATCTTTTATCGTTTGAAATATTGATTTGCACTGTCACACTTTAAAATTTATTTAAATGAAAAGTGCTTAAAAATAAAATCTATTGTTTTTATTTATTATTTCTGGCAAATGTTGTTGGCGTCCTACCAGGGTTGTACGGTATACCGGTACTAATAATTTAAAATACTGGTACCGTTCTTTCATCCTAATGCCGCTGTGCGGCGGTGACTACAGAGCCGAGGCGCATGAGGTTGAGTGTGTCAAAACGCACACACCATGGGCATACAACCAATAACATCTTGGTGAGGAAGAATAGCAAACAACGAAAATTTTACTGATTAATAAAGAGAGTGAAGTACCATATGGAGGTATTTTGGCTTCAAAATGAATGATATCGAAGTCTTGCCTTCCGCAAGTGCTGCTTTAAAACATGCCTCGCCAAATGTGGCGATTAGTATTACCACCTCTGCTTCAAACTTACATAAACATTTAAATAATTAGCAATCAGATCTGCACAAGGAGTTATAAAGAGTGACAGGTAATTATTTAGTTGTTACACCTGTCCTGCTGTTCGGCTCTGGTGCAGACTGTCGTCAAGGAGCACAGGGGAGACGTTACTTCCGGGGCGGATGTTTTTGTCGGTGGTAACACCCTTCACTTTACCTGGCAATGGGTCTGCTAAGCTGCGCTTTTGTGTCAGCATGACAAGGCCGCTGATTGCTTCATTATTAGTTTTGCAGGAAAGTTTACTGTTTTGTAAGATTTTCTGTTTGAATAAAGCCAATGTAGACATTTATTTATATTTTCGTTTATTTGGAAAAGTATTGAAAATGATTGATATACATTTTGTTACCTGTACCGGTTCCAAATTATTGGTATCAGGACAACTCTACATCCTGCTCTGTTCTGCGGTCTTAGAACGCAATGTAAAAACACTGTTTCGTGTTCCTCTGTCATAAGAGAGCACAGCTTGTAGGTTCAGTGTGCACATTTGAATGTGTTTGTATAGTTTAGATTGGGGAATGTTGTTATTGTCTCAAATTTTCACGTTAGTATTGAAGCTAGCGAGCTGGCGCCATTCAGTCTGTGAGTTTATCAGTTTGCAATTATCAATCACGATTTTTCGATCATTTAAATTTAAAAACAGTAATACTAACCCAGTTATCATTATTACTGTTTATTGTTACATCCCGAGCCAGGGTTTCCGCGAGATTGCATATACACCTGTGGCGGTGGGGGCCTGGTCAATATGATGTTATCACATTATTTGCTGTGATGCAAATATTTTCTTAAAAAAATAATTAAACCATTTTTACATACATTCAAGACAAATCTGTTATCATATAGTAGTATTAACATATATATATATATATATATATATATATATATATATATATATATATATATATATATATATATATATATATAATATTACATAATATTGCTTTGCTCTCTTTTTCAATTGTTGCTGCTTTTTGTAAAATGTACTTTGTCTAAAATAATTGTAAATTTTTTCAAAAGATTTCCCCATTCCTTTTAGTCACTCTTTCTTTATTAAGAACGACTGGCAACAAATCTGGCATCTGTCCTGGATGAACTGAAATTATTTTTTCCTGTCATATTGGAACTTGCAAGCGTGCTTCTTCTTCTTACTCGTCATCGCCCTGTCTCTTCTTCATTCTTCCGCTTTGTCTCTGTTATGTTTTTGGACATTAGTACTTGCCGTAGTTTTGAAGCAGTGTATTAACGTGGCGGCTGGAATAAACACATGCTGAGAAATAACTCCGTGCCTGCCTACTTTATGAGTTAGATATAAACCTATAGATAACAAAGTCATAAAAAATACTCTCCTTTTCAGGTGAGAGAGAGGAGGCTAAAGGCAGTGCCTTTAAGGCACGCCCCCAATATTGTTGTCCGGGTGGAAATCGGGAGACATTCGGGAGAATGGTTTCCCCGGGAGATTTTCGGGAGGGGCACTGAAATTCGGGAGTCTCCCGGGAAAATCGGGAGGGTTGGCAATTATGGTTTAGAGCAGGGGTCACCAACGCGGTGCCCGCGGGCACCAGGTAGCCCGTAAGGACCAGATGAGTAGCCCGCTGGCCTGTTCTAAAAATAGCTCAAATAGCAGCACTTACCAGTGAGCTGCCTCTGTTTTAAAAAAAATTATTATTTACTAACAAGCTGGTCTCGCTTTGCTCGACATTTTTAATTCTAAGAGAGACAAAACTCAAATAGAATTTGAAAATCCAAGAAAATATTTTAAAGACTTGGTCTTCACTTGTTTAAATAAATTCATTTATTTTTTTACTTTGCTTCCTATAACTTTCAAAAGGACAATTTTAGAGAAAAAATAGAACCTTAAAATTATGATTTTAGGATTTTTGAAAACATACACCTTTTAAATTCCTTCCTCTTCTTTCCTGATAATTTAAATCAATGTCAAAATAAATTTATTTTTTTATTGTAAAGAATAATAAATACATTTTAATTTAATTCCTCATTTTAGCTTCTGTTTTTTTGCCGAAGAATATTTGTGAAATATTTCTTCAAACTTATTATGATTAAAATTAAAAAAAAATATTCTGGCATACCTAGAAAATCTGTAGAATCCAATTAAAATTTTATTTCAAAGTCTTTTGAATTTCTTTTACAATTTTTGTTCTGGAAAATGTAGAAGAAATAATGATTTGTCTTTGTTAGAAATATAGCCTGGTCCAATTTGTTATATTTTCTAACAAAGTGCAGATTGAATTTTAACTTATTTAAAACATTTCATCAAAATTCTAAAATTAATCTTAATCAGGAAAAATCACTAATGAATTTACCGGTCGATCTACGTTCCCATCCTCACCTATGGTCATGAGCTTTGGGTCATGACCGAAAGGATAAGATCACGGGTACAAGCGGCCGAAATGAGTTTCCTCCGCCGGGTGGCGGAGTCTCCCTTAGAGATAGGGTGAGAAGCTCTGTCATCCAGGTGGAGCTCAAAGTAAAGCCGCTGCTCCTCCACATCGAGAGGAGCCAGATGAGGTGGTTCGGGCATCTGGTCAGGATGCCACCCGAACGCCTCCCTAGGGAGGTGTTTAGGGCACGTCCAACCGGTAGGAGGCCACGGGGAAGACCCAGGACACGTTGGGAAGACTATGTCTCCCGGCTGGCCTGGGAACGCCTCGGGATCCCCCGGGAAGAGCTAGACGAAGTGGCTGAGGAAAGAGAAGTCTGGGTTTCCCTGCTTAGGCTGTTGCCCCCGCGACCCGACCTCGGATAAGCGGAAGAAGATGGATGGATGGATGGATGGATGTTCCATAAATTCTTTTTTTTAATTTTTTAATAAAGATTCGAATTAGCTAGTTTTTTCTTTTTTTTTTGGTTGAGTTTTGAATTTTAAAGACTCGAAATTAAAGATAAACTATGTTTCAAAATAAAATTTTCATTTTTTTCCTGTTTTCCCCTCTTTTAAACCATTCAAGTAAGTGTTTTTTCATCATTTATTCTCTACAAAAAACCTTCAGTAAAAGGAAAAAAAATGTACGGCGGAATGACAGACAGAAATACCCATATATATATATATATATATATATATATATATATATATATATATATATATATATATATATATATATATATATTTGCTAAAGGTAAATTGAGCAAATTGGCTATTTCTGGCAATTTATTTAAGTGTGCATCAAACTGGTAGCCATTCGCATTAATCAGTACCCAAGAAGTAGCTCCTGGTTTCAAAAAGGTTGGTGACCCCTGGTTTAGAGACTCTTTACTTCTCTCACTCCAGAGCGCCTGATGTCACTCTTGCATTTGCGGCACAGTCATCTTAAATTTTGAAGATCGCTGTCCGCGGGTATATCGAGGTTAAAGTAGGCCCACATTGTAGACATGCTGCTGCTGATCCAGACAACCACATGCATATGGCTTTGGTAATCACAACATCTGGTTTCGGCAGAGCTGTTCCGGTGATTAAACTATGTCTTTTTTTTGCCGGACATATTTTTCCATGCATCACTAGTCATTAGGACGCAGAAAATAAACTATACATCCATTTATACTGTAACTACCTGCTGTTTATGTGTATGTTAGTGTGTTATGATGTTTTTTTTTTCCATGGTCTGTGAAGGCACCTTATGGGAACTGCATGGCAAAGTTGGGAAAGTGGCCGTGCCATCAATCTGAGGGTTAAGTATTCAATCCCCAACTTCTAACATCCTAGTCAGGTCTGTTGTGTCCTTGAGCAAGACACTTCACCCTTGCTCCTGATGGGTCCTGGTTAGCGCCTTGCATGGCAGCTCTCGCCATCAGTGTGTGAATGTGTGTGTGTGGTGAATGTGGAAATTGTGTCAAAGCGCTTTGAGTTCCTTAAAAAAGGTAGAAAAGCGCTATACAAGTATAACCCATTTACCCATTTATCGGCGGAGAATGAGGAAGTGTTGTGTGTCTACTGTCTCAGAGTGAAACATGCAGACGTGTGCACAGAGGAAGTATTTGTTGGAATTGGGCCCGTTGTCAGCTTAAGATTGGCAATAAAAGCTAAAAAGAACGTTGGACATTGTCTTCTTCTGCTACAAAACATGATGTTCATTTACTATTATTTTTTTCTACTTCAAAAACTCTTATTTTTAAGGTGTGGTGGTTAATATGTTGCCGTGGGGCAACTCCAATCCAATTAATTCAGGAGAATCCTTGCTAGCACTTAAAGTACTGTAATGTTAGTGGTATAACAATGAGGCAGAATGGTATGCGGCCAAAAGGACTACCATATTTTTTGGACTATAAATCGCAGTTTTTTTCATAGTTTGGCCAGGGGTGCGACATATACTCCGGAGCGACTTATGTGTGAAATTACATTACCGTTAATTAACAAATAATATTATTTATTTCATTCGCACAAGAGAAGAAGAACATGTCAGCAATCGTCACACACATGTCAGCAATCGTCACCCACACGTCAACCAATAAGAATTCGGCGGGGGAGGGTCATGGCAGAAGTGCATTGTGGGTCATGGAATGCTAACTGCTATATGCTATATGCTATATGCTACTGCCGTAGCTGTTAAAATGAATAATTTCCTCGTTGGCGGTAACTTGTAAAAACTGAGAAGGGCTGAACAAAAATGGCACCGAAAAGGAAATCATTTACTGCAGATTACACAATATCAAATAATATTATTTATCTCATTCGCGGAAGAGACAAAGAAAATGTCAGCAATCGTCACACACACGCCAACCAATAAGAATTCGGTGGGGGAGGGTCATGGCAGAAGTGCATTGTGGGTCATGGGATGCTAACTGCTATATGCTACTGCCGTAGCTATTAAAATGGATCATTTCAACGTTGGCGGTAACTTATAAAAACTGAAAAGGGCTGAACAAAAATTGCACCGAAAAGGAAATCATGTACTGCAGATTACAAGCTGGACGTAGTGAAATATGCAGCAGAAAACGACAAGAGGAAGCGACGCATACCTTTGGAGTTGGCAGAGTTGTTTAGAAGCGACATCGAGGAAGAAGATTTCATCGGATTTAGCGATTAGGAGTGACAGATTGTTTGGTAAACGTATAGCATGTTCTATATGTTATAGTTATTTGAATGACTCTTACCATAATATGTTACGTTAACATACCAGGCACCTTCTCCGTTGGTTATTTATGCGACATATAACGTATTCAGCCTGTTGTTCACGATTCTTTATTTATTTTAAATTGCCTTTCAAATGTCTATTCTTGGTCTTGGATTTTATCAAATAAATTTCCCCCAAAAATGTGAATTATACTCCAGTGCGACGTATATATGTTTTTTTCCTTCTTTATTATGCATTTTCGGCCGGTGCGACGTATACTCCGGAGCGATTTATAAAAATCCGAAATATACGGTATGTTAGTCAGGTGAAGTGTTTTGGCCATACGACAACCAAGACAGTGTATGAAAACTAAGACATATTTTATCTTTTAATTTTAATCGAAAACCACATTTTATGAAAACATAGGCATATCAAAGCCAAGGTACCACTGTACCAAACACACAGACTCAATGTACCCAGTTTCGGGAAACCTTCCAGTTCCACCAGAGGAACACCGAGGCGTTCCCAGGCCAGCTGCAGCATATAATACATTAAGCAGTCTTAGGTCTGCTCTGAAACCTCTTACCAGCCGGGTATGACCAAAAACCTTAACAGAGGGAGTCCTGGAGACATTCGGACTAGATGCCTGAGCCATCTCAACTGGCTCTTCTTGTTGCAAAGGAACAGCGGCTATACTCTCAGCTCCTACCGAATGACCAAGCTCCACAACCTGTTTTTTTAGAGTTCTGCCATCCTACAGAGACAACTAATTTCAGCCACTTGTATCTGTGATCTTGCTCTTTCTGTCACTACCCAAAGCTTGTGAGCATAAGTGAGGGAAGGAATGTAGAACAACCTCTAAATCGAGAGCTTTGCTTTACGGGTCCGATTTCTTCACCTGGTGTCTGGTGCAGTGTCTGCGTTACTGTTAGGCACGATATCTTGGTTGTTTTATCCTTTTTAAAAAATATATTTATTACGTTTTACGTTATTGTATTTTATTCATCCTTCCGTCTTATCATGTAAATGTGACACTATGTGCCCCTTTGTTTTTGTTGTAAATTGTTTCCTATGTCTGTACAGCACTTTGGCCAACTGGGGTTGTTTTTAGACTTAGACTTAGACTTCATTTTTATTGTCATTCAAATTTGAACTTTACAGTACAGATAAGAACAACATTTCGTTGCATTAGCTCAGTGTTTCTCAAAGTGTGGGGCGCGCTCCACTGGTGGGGAACATTTTTTTAAATTTTTGTATTCTTAGATTTTTTTTTTTACTATGCTTTCATTTTCTATACACACTGTAAATCACTTTGTGATTCTGTCTGTGAAATCCGCTATGTAAATAAATGTAAATTACTTATTTTTCCTGTAGGCTTTAAATTTCTAGGTAGGAGCGAAAGTTTGACAGACATAGCAACAGTAACTAATGGGGGCGGGGCTAAGTGGAACAAACTTTTGCGAGGATGGGTAGCAGGCTAATGTGTGGACCACAATTACACAAAATGGATTAATTTGTTACTCGCACCTCAAAGGTCGTCGAACCAGAGCCAGCACCTGCAGAGAAACAAAAACCTGAGGGCCTAATCAACCAAAAACTTGATGTTATTTTATGTTATTGAGTATGAATGTATACAACTTGATGTTACTTGATGTTCAATAAATTTCAAAATGTTAAGCTTGGCATTAGCGTTGTGTTGGGGTGATGGGGGGAGGTGGGGCTTGAAAACGCACCCTTGTCCAAAGTGGGGGATGACAAAAAAAGTTTGAGAACCACTGCATTAGCTCATGGTAGTGCAGGATAAAAAAGCAATAAGGTGCAGATATAAATAAATAGATTACTGTACAGATAAATTTATTGCACTTTTGCATTTGCATCCAGGTTTATGGATGTATGTTATATTGTCTTTATATTCCAGCGAGTTAATCAATTTTTGGGGGGAATTGAGTGGATTGTTATAATGCGTTCAAGAGTCTTACGGCCTGAGGGAAGAAGCTGTTACAGAACCTGGAGGTTCTGCTTCGGAGGCTGCTGAACCTCTTTCTAGAGTCCAGCAGTGAAAACAGTCCTTGGTGGGAGTGGGAGGAGTCACTGCAGATTTTCATACACTTAAATAAACTGAACAGATTCACAGATCTATATCGCAGTCTTGCCTGCCTTCACTCGTGAAATCGGATCCAAAGATCCTCCACCTGGGACAAGACCTCCGATTTGGAGGTGCCTGGTTTGTTGGCCCTGCGATTAGTTTTTTTTGTTTTTTTTTCAGACTTTTATTAGTAGATTGCACAGTACAGTACATATTCCATACAATTGACCACTAAATGGTAACACCCGAATAAGTTTTTCAACTTGTTTAAAGGGGAACATTATCACAATTTCAAAAGGGTTAAAAACAATAAAAATCAGTTCCCAGTGGCTTGTTGTATTTTTTTTAAGTTTTTTTCAAAATTTTACCGGTCCTGGAATATCCCTAAATAAAGCTTTAAAGTGCCTTATTTTCGCTATCTTCGAAACCACTATCCATTTACCTGTGACGTCATACAGTGCTGCCAATACTAACAACATGGCGGTTACCACTGCAAGATATAGCGACATTAGCTCGGATTCAGACTCGGATTTCAGCGGCTTAAGCGATTCAACAGATTCCGCATGTATTGAAATAGATGGTCGGAGTATGGAGGAAGATAGCGAAAACAAAATTGAAGAAGAAATTGAAGCTATTGAGCGAATAGCTATTGACGCTATTCGGCCATAGCGTGGGTGTACCTAATGAAGTGGCCCATAGCATGGCTGCCTTATTAACATCGCCGGTAAAATGTACAGACCAAACGATCAGGACTTTCGCATCTTGTGACACTGGAGCAACTTAAATCCGTTGATTGGTAAGTGTTTGTTTCGCATTAAATGTGGGTATTTAGTTTCAAATGTACATACAGCTAGCGTAAATAGCATGTTAGCATCGATTAGCATAGCATGTTAGCATTGATTAGCTGGCAGTCATGCCGTGACCAAATATGTCTGATTAGCACTTAAGTCAACAACATCAACAAAACTCACCTTTGTGATTTCGTTGACTTAATCGTTGCAAATGCATCTGCAGGTTATCCATACATCTCTGTGCCATGTCTGTCTTAGCATCGCCGGTCAAATGTGAAGACACTCTGTTACATTCAATGGGGGTCTGGCGGCAGATTTCTTGCCAGTGGTGCAACTTGAATCCCTCCCTGTTAGTGTTGTTACACCCTCCGACAACACACCGACGAGTCATGATGTCTCCAAAGTTCCAAAAAATAGTAGAAAAAACGGAAAATAATAGAGCTGAGACCCGGTGTTTGTAATGTGAAACTGAATAAGGCGTGTGTGTTACCTCGGGGACGTCACATTCTGACGTCATTGCTAAAAGACCGATAAACAGAAAGGCGTTTAATTTGCAAAAATTCACCCATTTAGAGTTCGGAAATTGGTTGAAAAAATACATGGTCTTTTCTGCAACATCAAGGTATATATTGACGTTTGCTTAGGTTTGGTGATAATGTTCCCCTTTAAGTCAGGGTGCGCGTTAATCAATTCATGGTAAAGGGTGGCGGCGACTTGTCCAGGACATACCCCGCCTTCCGCCCGAATGCAGCTGAGATAGGCTCCAGCACCCTCCGCAACCCCGAGCGGGACAATCGGTAGAAAATGGATGGATGAATGGGATGGTTTCATCCCAGAAGTTTCACACAGCTGCCTACAGCTGGCTGAGGCCATCAGAATCATGTCATCCACAATTGCCTGAGACCGGATCCAAAGGCGTTAATGCCTTGGCTGCTCCTAAAAATTCTGTTCTTGAAAATTATAAACAGGGGAAGCTTCGGCGAAGGCCAATGTTCACCGTGAATAGGTTGGACTGACTGCTGGTAAGTCCAACCTGTGCCATGAATCCTGTACTCCTGGAGTACGGTCGGGCCAATTTTTTTTCCAAAGTCTACAAAGCACATGTGGGTTGGGCAAACTTCCAATGGCCTACGAGCCCCCACAACTCCATTCCTCCCTCGTGGTGAGAACACCAACTGTCCCACGTCCGGAGCAAAGTGTGGTCTCTCTTCTTGATATTTTTATAGGAGTTTCTAATTCACTTTTCATTACAGAAATATGCAGTGATAATTTGGCATATTTAATTTTGAATAATCATGTTTCGTGTGTTGGGCAGGTATACTTAAGTAGTTAATCTTTGGTTCCTGCATGATGGAGGCATGACCTCAAAACATCATATCTCTTTCCATGTACCGCCGCCATGTCCAATCAAAGTCTGAGCAGCCCTGATTCAGTGAATGTCTTCTTCAGCAGCATGTAGGGAGTGCATACAGGCATGTGGATGCTACACACTACTGAGCTCCCTTTTGAATTACACTATACTGCCAAATAATTTGGCCACCCGCCTTGACTCACATATTAAAGTTAAAGTACCAATGATTGTCACACACTCACTAGGTTTGGCGAAATTATTGTCTGCATTTGACCCATCACCCTTGATCACCCCCTAGGAGGCGAGGGGAGCAGTGAGCAGCAGAGGATGGCCGCGCCCTGACCTTAAAGTGCAATCCCATTCCTAACCCATTTGATTGATTGATTGATTGATTGAGACTTTTATTAGTAGATTGCACAGTACAGTACATCTTCCTTACAATTGACCACTAAATGGTAACACCTGAATAAGTTGTTCAACTTGTTTAAGTCGGGGTCCATGTTAATCAATTCATGGTAATTCATAGGGTTCAATATGATATGGTTCCATCTTTTGCTGCTATTACAGCTTCAACTCTTCTGGGAAGGTTGTCCACAAGGTTGCGGAGTGTGTTTGTATGAATTTTCCATCATTCTTCCAAAAGCACATTAGTGAGGTCACACACTGATGTTGGTGGAGAAGGCCTGGCTCTCAGTCTCCGTTGTAATTCATCCCAAAGGTGTTCTATCGGGTTCAGGTCAGGACTCTGTGCAGGCCAGTCAAGTTCATTCACACCAGACTCTGTCATCTATGTCTTTATGGACCTCACTTTGTGAACTGGTGCAGTCTTATTGGATGAGGAAGGGGCACGTTCCAAACTGTTCCCACTAGGTTGGGAGCATGGAATTTCCCCCAAAATGTTTTGGTATCCTGGAACTCCTCACTTTTTTTATAATAAAGTTGACTTTGGAATATTTAGGAGCGAGGAAATTTCACGACTGGATTTGTTGCACAGGTGGCATCCTATGACAGTGCCACGCTGGAAATCACTGACAGCGGCCCATTCTTTCACAAATGTTTGTAGAAAAAGTCTCCATGCATAATTGCTTGATTTCATACACCTGATTCTCATCATTTGACAATATAGTGTATCTTGAGGGCTTTGATTGTGAATCCAAACCTCCATAGAGTTTGATTTAGATTTATTTTCTTAATGTGTCATGAATAAAGATTTTCAACTGCAATATTTGTTATTTATTATTTCATTTATTCATTCACTAAGATGTGTCCCTTTTAACTTCAGTTTAAAGGGGTCATGTTATGACACATTTAATACACTTCTTTGTGGTCTACATAAAATGTAATAGTGGTTTTTGGTCCAAATTTTGCCTTGACTATGTTTTACAGACCATCTTCAACCCGCTTTCTGATGGTCTTTTTATGATGCGCCGTTTTGTGGGAGGTTTTATTTGACGTGCCTCCACTTCGACTGTGTCTTCACCTCGTCAGCCAATGTTGTAGTTTTTAGCGCTTCAACATGTAGTCTACTGATACATATAAATTGAGCTACATGCTACTTGTATTAGAAATGTGAAGTGAATTATATTTATATAGCGCTTTTTCTCTAGCGACTCAAAGCGCTTTACATAGTGAAACCCAATATGTAAGTTACATTTAAACCAGTGTGGGTGGCACTGGGAGCAGGTGGGTAAAGTGTCTTGCCCAAGGACACAACGGCAGTGACTAGGATGGCGGAAGCAGGGATCGAACCCTGAACTCTAAAGTTCCTGGCACGGCCACTCTACCAACAGAGCGATACCGCCCCATGGCAACAGCGGAGCATTCATGTGCATGTACGAGCCAGTCTGCATCACAACAAGATGATAGAGAAAGATAAAGAACTTCCATCCATCCATCCATCTTCTTCCGCTTATCCGAGATCGGGTCGCGGGGGCAACAGCCAAAGCAGGGAAACCCAGACTTCCCTTTCCCCAGCCACTTCGTCTAGCTCTTCCCGGGGGATCCCGAGGCGTTCCCAGGCCAGCCGGGAGACATAGACTTCCCAACGTGTCCTGGGTCTTCCCCGTGGCCTCCTACCGGTTGGACGTGCCCTAAACACCTCCCTAGGGAGGCGTTCGGGTGGCATCCTGACCAGATGCCCGAACCACCTCATCTGGCTCCTCTCGATGTGGAGGAGCAGTGGCTTTACTTTGAGCTCCTCCCGGATGGCAGAGCTTCTCACCCTATCTCTAAGGGAGAACCACCCGGCGGAGGAAATTCATTTTGGCGGCTTGTACCGTGATCTTATCCTTTCGGTCATGACCCCAAGCTCATGACCATAGGTGAGGGTGGGAACGTAGATCGACCGGTAAATTGAGAGCTTTGCCTTCCGGCTCAGCTCCTTCTTCACCACAACAGATCGGTACAACGTCCGCATTACTGAAGACGCCGCACCGATCCGCCTGTCGATCTCACGATCCACTCTTCCCCCACTCGTGAACAAGACTCCTAGGTACGTGAACTCCTCCACTTTGGGCAGGGTCTCCTCCCCAACCCGGAGATGGCACTCCACCCTTTTCCGGGCGAGAACCATGGACTTGGACTTGGAGGTGCTGATTCTCATTCCGGTCGCTTCACACTCGGCTGCAAACCGATCCAGTGAGAGCTGAAGATAAAGAACTTATTGATGACAATGTTGGACTACAATGGCGGACTCGCGCAAAGCTGTTCGAGTAAATCTTTACTCAATATGGAGATAACCACCGACTTCACCAATTGTTAAAAAAACCTGACAAATGGGGAAAATTTCAAACGCCTTGTTTTAAGGAAGTATGAAGGAAGGCAAGATTGTTTTATAAATATCTTCTCAATGCCTCCATTTTTTGATTTCAAATTTTCAGCACCTTTGCATATGCCAAATACAGAAAAAAACGATACCAACACTTACGAAAAGTTGGTTTGGCAATTTGTATAATAGGGCCCCTTAAAAAATAAAAAGTGTATGCATACTTTTTGGCCACCGTGTATAGAAAAAAGGTTAAAACATTGTACTGTAATATATGACTTATTCTTTCTACATTTGTTCTCATTCAGGTGTGAATTGGGAGGACTTGGAAAAGAGCAATCATGGTTGCCTTGTCGCTAAAGATCGGCGTGGGCAATGTGGTGAAGACCATGCAGTTTGAGCCCTCCACCATGGTGTATGACGCCTGCCGCATCATCAGGGAGAGAGTTACAGAGGCACAACTTGGACAGCGTGAGTTCCTGTTTCAAAATACACACACGTGTGCAAGACATTATTCACTCATAAGTGCTGCATGATAATAGTTGTAAAAAACAACAATAAACTTTTCAATATACAACTAGTTCTTGAACTCTTATAAAAAAAAAAAAACCTTCAGGTAAAATATGTGTAAATACAGTTTTGAGACTATTCTCCTCCATTCATTTGCAAGATGACAATCAAAGGGAAGCCACACCCTACAGTTCAGACAATTTCCAGTCTACAGTGTTTGTGATCATTTCGTGGATAAACCCCAGCTTAGGGCCCTGCCTTTGTTACTATATAAGAGTCTTTTTACACCAACCCTATTGAAGCAAGTGTAGAATTGACCCTTTTTGATTACCGTATTTTTCGGATTATAAATCGCTCCGGAGTATACGTCGCACTGGCCGAAAATGCATAATAAAGAAGGGAAAAAACATATATCCAATCCAATCCACTTTATTTATATAGCACTTTTAAACAACAATAACGTTTCCAAAGTGCTGCACAGCCATGTTAAAAACAATTGTAAAAAATAAATAAATAAAATAAAAATAAGTATATATGTATATATATATATATATATATATATATATATATATATATTATGCTCCACCAATGACTGAATAAAAACAAAAAATAAATAAATATAAAACTAATAAAAACAATATAAAAACAAATATGATTAAAAACTATTTTAAAGGGTAAAATCAATTAAAACAGTAAAATAGAAATCAAAGTGTATAAAAAACACAGAGGACAACAGAGGACAGAGGACCACACAACTCACGTAGTGTTAAAAGCCAAAGAATAAAAGTGGGTCGTAAGACGAGACTTAAAACACTCCACTGTGGAAGCAGTTTGAACATGGAGGGGCAGAGTGTTCCAGAGCTTAGGGCCGACCACAGAGGAGGCCCTGTCTCCCCTGGTCTTAAGTCTGGTCTTGGGCACCACGAGCTGGAACTGGCTCTCAGACCTCAGAGCGCACGCAGGAATGTAAATTTGGATGAGGTCCGAGATATAGTGAGGTGACAGTCCATGTAAAGATTTAAAAACAAACAGCAACGTTTTAAAATCAATTCTAATATATACGTCGCACTGGAGTATAAGTCACATTTTTTGGGGAAATTTATTTGATAAAATCCAACACCAAGAACAGCCTTTTGAAAGGCAATTTAAAAGAAATAAAGAAGAGTGAACAACATGCTGAATAAGTCTACGTTATATGACTCATATATAGCCAACTGAGAACGTGCCATGTATGTTGACGTAACATATTATGGTAAGAGTCATTCAAATAACTATAACATATAGAACATGCTATACTTTCACCAAATAATCTGTCACTCCTGATCAATAAATCTGATGAAATCTTCTTCCTCGATGTCGCTTCTAAACAACTCTGCCAACTCCAAAGATATGCGCCGCTTCCTCTTGTCGTTTTCTGCTGCATATTTCCCTGCGTCCAGCTTGTAATCTGCAGTACATGATTTCCTTTTGGGTGCCATTTTTGTTCAGCCCTTCTCAGTTTTTATAAGTTACCGCCAACGATGAAATTATCCACTTTAATAGCTACGGCAGTAGCATATAGCAGGTAGCATCCAATGACCCACAATGCACTTCTGCCATGACCCTCCCCCGCCGAATTCTTATTGGTTGACGTGTGTGTGACGATTGCTGACATTTTCTTCGTCTGTTCCGCAAATGAGATAGATAATATTATTTGATATTTTACAGTAATGTGTTAATAATTTCACACATAAGTCGGTCCGGAGTATATATCGCACCCCGGCCAAATTATGAAAAAAACTGCAACTTTTATTCCGAAAAATACGGTATTTTGTCTTTGCCTTTACATATTCAGCCCTATGTGACAACCTCACATGTGCGATTTGTTTTTTCCTGACAGTGTATTAGTTGTATTAGTGTATGTCGCGGCCAATTAGTTTCAGGCCTGACTGTGGTAAACACATTTCCACAAAGTATGACTATTAATAATAAATCAAATATTTTCATAATCAAGAGAATAATACTTAACTGAGGTCAAAAATATATAGAATATGCTTTAATTTAATTGAATAAATGTCTGTCTATCTGTGTTGGCCCTGCGATGAGGTGGCGACTTGTCCAGGGTGTACCCTGCCTTCCGCCCGACTGTAGCTGAGATAGGCGCCAGCGCCCCCCGCGACCCCAAAAAGGGAATAAGCGGTAGAAAATGGATGGATGGATGGGTTTTATTTAATTTCAATTAATCAATTAACCCTTTATTTAGGATTATCATTTATTCAGAGTTTAGCTGCAATATTTAAAGTGGGATGTGGCGAAGGATGAGTGAAATTAAATAATGTAGGAAGCTACAAATAAAATGTTTTAAATACGTCTCAGGCAGTTGCAATTTACTATCTACTGTACGTACTAGGGCTGGGCGATATGGTCTTTTATTAATATCTCGATATATTTGGGCAATGTCACAATATATGATATACATCGCAATATTTTTGCCTTAGCCTTGAATGAACACTTGATGCATATAATCACAGCAGTATGATGATTCTATGTGTCTACATTAAAACATTCTTGTTCATACTGCATTGATATATGCTCATTTAAAACTTTCATGTAGAGAGGAAAATGGATGGATGGATATTGTGTGAATGGATATAAATAGCCTGTTATTCAGGCTCTACTTGAAGTATCCATTTTCCCCTTTTTCTTAACCCTCCCCATTGCCTTTAGAATCTAAGACAATAGCTAAGTGTTGAAAATTTGCTCCTAGGAACTCCTAGAAATGTCTGTTTACTTTCAAGATGCCGTCCGTGTTTTATTTTGCTTCGACTTTTTTTTCTTTCGACTGTCACAGCAAGAAGAAAACAGACCTCTTTCTTGTTGTTTCTGACGCAGATCATTGTCTCCTGTCCCCGTCAAAAAATGCATCCAATAGTTACTCTACGTTGGTCTCACGTGTTTTTCCAGACACAAAGCGATGGTAAAGGGTGAATGTAACGTACAGACTTTTTGAAACAAACATATATCACGCTACATTCCTGATGAGGCAGAATACAAAGAACACGGTGTTCAGAAGCAATAACCTACGGTAGCTTCAACCGTGTTGCTGGTTTGTAACGTGCGCTGAAAAAATACAATAAACAAACAATGGAAAATGTGTCTGTGCTGTTTATTCTTTCTACATTGATTAATCAAATAATATTTATACAGCTATTTTAGCAAATGTACTGGGACTTGATCGTTTTAACAAGCGATACAGAAAACACAACAAACAATAAAAAAAATAGCCAGTATTTAATTGGACTGGAGTAGCAACAAAACCATGAGCGTCATTATTATGAAAATCAATAATTAAACATATTACTTACATTTGCACGCTTCTCTTAGTTTGTATGCATAGTGCAATGTTAGACATTTCTGCTTCTCGATTTCATAGGCAGGTCCACCAGCTCACTTTTTTTAGAGGCCGTGCGGCCCTTACACTTGAGCCTTCCTCCTTATACCGCTTGTCCCGTTCGGGTTCGTGGGGGGTGCTGGAGCCAATCTCAGCTGCATTCGGGCAGTAGGCGGGGTACACCCTGGACAAGAAACCACCTCATCACAGTGCCAACACAGATAGACAACATTCACACTCACATTCACACACTATGGCCAATTTAGTGTTGCCAATCAACCTATCCCCAGGTGCAGTACAGTCTCCAATAACACCGTTAAAATAGGCTAGATTTGTTGTTAGTTGTTTTTACTAAAGAAAACGTCACTAAAAGGATTGGAAAAGTCTCTAAAAACTTAAAACTTCTCAACAAAGCCAATTTTACATTGTATAATACAGCAATAATTTAAAAACAGGGCAAAACGATATGAGACATAATCCATCCATCCATTTCCTACCGCTTGTCCCTCTCTGAGTTGTGGGTGTGGCTGGAGCCTATCACAGCTGCGTTCAGGCAGAAGGCGGCGTACACCCTGGACAAGTCGCCACCTCATTATAGGGCCAACATAGATAATAACCATCCTCACTTATATTTACACATTAGGGCAGGGGTAGGGAACCTATGGCTCTAGAGCCAGATGTGGCTCTTTTGATGACTGCATCTGGCTCTCAGATAAATCTTAGCTGACATTGCTTAACACGATAAGTAATGAATAATTCCGCTGGTAATCACAGTGTTAAAAATAAGGTTCAAATTTTAAAACATTCTCATGCATTTTAATCCAACCATCTGTTTTCTATCGCACCTCTCCAAGATGTCGCATTAATGGTAAGAAGCATTATATTTATTATTGGTTAACTTTAGAGTAACAATGTTATTAAAAAGAATAAGAGACTTATTATACTCTAAAAATGTACGCTTTTAGTTGTACCGTATTTCCTTGAATTGCCCCTGGGGCGCTAATTTATTTAAAACCTCTTCTCACTCCGGTGTTTACCAAAGGCATGCGGTAAAAGCAAGCATGCGCTAATTATTTTAAAACCTCTTCTCAGTCCGGCGCTTACCAAAGGCATGCGGTAAATTTAGGCCTGCGCTTATAAATTTGAGTGTGATGTAAGGATACCATCATGAAAAGCACATTTAATAAAAAAAACTTTATTATGGTCTTACCTTTACTTATAAATGAAGTCCACGCGCAGCTCCTTCTGATCAAAAGCATCGATAACTTGTTTCTAGAAGTCTTCCTTATCTTTCTTCAGTTTTGAAAGTCTCTTTGTCTTGATGGAGATCTTCCTTTATTACCTCCTGCTGCGATTGAAAGTCCAGTTTAGAAAACTGTTTTATTTTAGATATGTAATCCTCCATGTTAAAAGTGCAAGCGAGAGGAAAAAATAAACAATCGCTGCTCACTCTTGCTGCTTGTGGTCACTTCTTCTGCAGCCGAGTAGTCGCAAGAAGGCTCACTAGCGCCCTCTACCACCAGGAGGGGGGAGTCATTTAATGACTCATATTTGACACACGCAGCTACGGTATATTAATAAAACATAGCTACTTACTGTTCTTTTTAGCATATTCAATATCTTGGACCTTAAATCCTACTGAATAGCTCTTAATCTTCTTCCCTTTATGCGATTTCAAATTATTGAAATCAGCCTCCTCCATTTTGAAAATTATGACAGGTGAAGCGTCACTCGTGATGTGACGAGTTTGACCCGGCGGAAATTCTAGACATGCGCTAATAAAAACAATATTATGCGAGACGAGTTTGACCCGGCGGTAATCCTGAGCCGGCGGTAATGCTAAGCATGCGCTAATTATTTAGCGAACCGAGTTGGACCCGGCAGTAATTCTAGGCAGGCGCATACTATATACCGGCCGGCAATTCAAGGAAATACGGTATTCAGTGTTAAAAAAATATTATATGGCTCTCACGGAAATACATTTTGAAATATTTGGCTTTCATGGCTCTCTCAGCCAAAAAGGTTCCCGACCCCTGCATTAGGGCCAATTAAGTGTTGCCAAACAGCCTATCCCCAATTGCGTCAATAATATTGACTAATAACACAGACTTGTTTTCAAATGTATGTGTAACATTTTTCAAGCTTTTTTTTAAGAAAATATATGCATAAATGCTCATTATGCAAATGATATGATGATCTTATATTGACCACACCCCTAGCCACGCCCCCACCACCACAAGTATATTTGCTATCTGGGAGAAACCCTGGTGTTGGTGTCATTCTACTACATTATGTTCTGGTTGTGACTGAAGGAGTTAATCACTGAAAGCCTTTATTGCATCCGTGTGCTGAAACAACGAGTAGTGTGCACTCTACACCCTCTCTAAACTTTCTTTCTTATAGCAGGACTCACGTATACTTGACTTTAACATTTTTTTTGTTATAAAGAAAAAAAAGAGTTATCTAAATTTGCCTTGTTTTGTTCATTGATTATTTTGTATGCAGCAACCATACTGGTCATTGATCTTATTTACAGCAATGATATTAGAGGAGTCAGACTCTACTTTTTTTTTATTTTTCAGCCAATGACTTTGGGCTGTTTCTCTCTGATGAAGACCCCAAAAAAGGCATCTGGCTAGAAGCTGGAAAAGCCCTGGACTACTATATGTTGAGGAATGGGGTAAGTAACTCCTACAACTACAGAAATTCCTTTATGCTTAAATCTACCTATGATACTGCAAATACCAAAAAAGTAATGTCTACACAGGGGATCAATGAAAATTGGTATAAAACTTAAAGAATGTTAACTTTACATCAGTGTTTCTTAATTATAGGGCCGGGGCTAATTGCTTGACTGCGAGCACCCCCTAGAGAGTCGCCCAAAAATATCTGGTTCTCAGCTGTCGTCCGTATGGGGCCGCAGAGGTACTCAGTTGAAATACACTTTTCCGCCACTTGTGGCAGTAATGACAATATCAAAAAGACAGAAGAAGTTTGGCACTAAAGTCATAGTGAGGTTTCTTAAAGGGCACCTATTGTGCAAAACCAAATTTCCTTACGTATTGGTACCTGTTTTTGTATACCTGGGATCTTCATACGTCACATAAATTTTAAATCAAACCATGGAGGCATCGCGGAGATATATATTAAACAATCTTGCCTTCCAGTGAGGGTTGGACTCCGCCAAGGCTGTCCTTTGTCACCGATTCTGTTCATAACTTTTATGGACAGAATTTCTAGGCGCAGTCAGGGTGTTGAGGGGTTCCGGTTTGGTGGCCGCGGGATTAGGTCTCTGCTTTTTGCAGATGATGTGGTCCTGATGGCTTTATCTGGCCGGGATCTTCAGCTCTCACTGGATCGGTTTGCAGCAGAGTGTGAGGCGACCGGAATGAGAATCAGCACCTCCAAGTCCGAGTCCATGGTTCTCGCCCGGAGAAGGGTGGAGTGCCATCTCCTGGTTGGGGAGGAGACCTTGCCCCAAGTGGAGGAGTTCAAGTACCTAGGAGTCTTGTTCACGAGTGGGGGAAGAGTGGATCGTGAGATCGACAGGCGGATCGGTGCGGCGTCTTCAGTAATGCGGACGTTGTATCAATCCGTTTTGGTGAAGAAGGAGCTGAACCGGAAGGCAAAGCTCTCAATTTACCGGTCGATCTACGTTCCCATCCTCACCTATGGTCATGAGCTTTGGGTCATGACCGAAAGGATAAGATCACGGGTACAAGCAGCCGAAATGAGTTTCCTCCGCAGGGTGGCGGGGCTCTCCCTTAGAGATAGGGTGAGAAGCTCTGCCATCCGGCAGGAACTCAAAGTAAAGCCGCTGCTTTTCCACATCGTGAGGAACCAGATGAGGTGGCTCGGGCATCTGGTCAGGATGCCACCCGAACGCCTCCCTAAAGATGTGTTTAGGGCACGTCAAACCGGTAGGAGGCCACCCGGAAGACCCAGGACACGTTGGGAAGACTATGTCTCCCGGCTGGCCTGGGAACGCCTCGGGATCCCCCGGGAAGAGCTACACGAAGTGGCTGGGGAGAGGGAAGTCTGGGCTTCCCTGCTTAGGCTGTTGCCCCCGCGACCCGACCTCGGATAAGCGGTCGATGATGGATGGAAGGATGGATGGGCCTTCCTTCATACTTTCTCCAAAAAAGCCCAGTTTGTTATTTGCCCAATTAGTGATGTTTTTGTAAATTTTTTCTCAAGAAGATTCCAGTATGCAAAAAGGTACATTCAGGTGCAATGCAGCTTACAGTCTTTTAATGCTCAAAAGGCAGAAAAAACATGCAATGGCGTAAGAGCAAAGGTTTAGAAAAAACACCAACAAAACAGGAACCAGGGAAGGGGTAGGCTTTTATCAGCCAACTTGGATAATGAAGCTACAAGCAAGCAGTAGTAGAATGGAGTTCTCATACTTGGGAGCAGCAAAAGTGAAGGATTCACGAAATGGTTTGGCCCGTACGAAGATACGAGTAATCGTCAGGTATTTATAGAGTGAATGAAGAAAATTATTGACACGTACGCACAGTGGTATCATCCTCCGTCGGAAGTCAATGCAAAGGAATAAGAAACAGAATGTGTAACCACATATAGCAGATAAACAGAATATAACAGTTCTTCCCAAGTGTGATGGATATCTCGAGTAAAGTTTTACCCGGAAGAGTTTTGCGCGAATCCGTTGTAGTCAATAAGTGTCAGTGTTTCCCCCAGAAAATGTGTTAGTTAAGGTAGTGACTCTCCAGGGGGAGGAGACCGGGGAAAAGGGTGTGTGTGGGTAAGGATCGGTGTATCTCGGCCTGTCGCCATCACGTCCCCACCTCGTCGCTACCAACACAGCTTAGAGGGGCAATAGACTACAGACTGTGGTGAAGAAGCCTACAACTTTTGGTTGTGTTTTCCGCTCCATTTGCTGAATGGCAATATACGATATATATCTTAATATTTTTTCCATAAAGTAAAAACAAAACAGTCCTTGTTACCTAAGATACTAAAAGTAAAAGAGTGTCCGCCCTGAGATCGGTAGGTTGGGAGTTCAAACCCCGGCCGAGTCATACAAAAGACTATTAAAAAAAAAATGGGACCCATTGCCTCCCTGCTTGGCATTCAGCATCAATGGTTGGAATTGGGGGTTAAATCACCATAAATGATTCCCGGGCGCGGCACCGCTGCTGCCCACTGCTCCCCTCACTTCCCATGTGGTGAACAAGGCGATGGGTCAAATGCAGAGAACAAATTTCACCACACCTATTGTGTGTGTGACAATCATTGACTTACAAAGTGGGGCCACATGCTGACATATGCTCAACTCCATCCATTAGGGGTGTAACGGTACCCAAAATTTTCGGTTCGGTACGTACCTCAGTTCAGAGGTCACGGTTTGGTTCATTTTCGGTACAGTAAGAAAACAACAAAATATAAATTTTTTGGTTATTTATTTACCAAATTTGCAAAATCTTCCAACAAAAATATTTTTCTTAGTGGAATATTTGATGTGAAAGTATCGGAAACTTGGATAGGTCAATAATTCATAATAACTTTGATTTTGATTCAATATTATGTTTTGAGCATTGACAGTTTGAAAGAAAAAAACCCAGCTTTGTTTCATTAGTCAACGTTGCAACTTTTTCTAAATAACATTTAGCCTTTAAGGTTTTTTTATTTCACTTTGTTTATGTTTTTGTTTATTTTAATAGTATTTCTAGAATGTGCCGTGGGCCGCAAATGGCCTCCGGGGCACACTTTTGACACCCCTGCTATAGATAATAAAAAATAAAATATGATAAATCTATGGGTAAAAAGCAGAGCCTGGCGACGCATGCGCGTTTATCATAACTCTCTCGCTCTCTCTGTCTCTGCCCCTCTTTCACGAATGTTGCTGCGCAAAATTTGTTTAGTTTTTAACCCCTTTTTAACCCAGAACGTACATTGAAAATATACGCAACCCGAACTTAAAATGACATTTGAGGCATTTAAGAAATTCCACCCGGACAGCCCCGCAAAAGAGGACATATCAGGTGAAAAGAGAAAGACATACTGACAGAGGCAGAACTAAGCAGAGCAGCTTAAGACTTTTTTTTTTGTTAAGATTTATGTTTAAGTTTAGGTGGTGGATCTTTGTTGTTAAGCGCTGCAGGAAACCCCGAGTGTCTTCTTTCTCTCTATCATCTTATTGTGGGGCAGACTGGCACGTGTATGCACATGCATTGTCCGCTGTTGCCATTTTTAGTACAAAATAGCGTAATGTTCGATCTCATATCTGTCTGAAGACTTGATATGGAAGCGCTAAATACTACAACATAGCAGGCAGGGAAAAAAACGCGGTTGAAGTGGATGCACATTAATAAAACCGCCCACAAAATGGGGCGTAGTGAAGAGACGGTCAGAAAAGTGCTTGAAGACAGTGTTAAACAATCCATACAACATTTTGACCACAGTACGACCATTACATGTTTTAAAAACCACAAGGTGTTTTAAATGTACAAAAAAATCATAATACGAGCGCAAAAATTATGGTGAAGCTTTTTATTTGCATTTTAATTGTTATTGACAGTTAAGTTAAGAAACTTAATTATTATTAATTTAGATAGTTTATTTTAGCACAACATACTTTTATGTAAAAAAAAAAATGTCATTAGTTATTTATGAGTTTCTGCTTATGCAGTATGTTTGATTTTTATGGTACTTATTTTTCTTATCAGCCTAAGGTTTATATTACATATATAAATATCTTTTTAAGGCATGGTTTCATATCGTCATCATTAACACAAAGTTGTAAACTGTGAGTAGTTTAGATATATTTATTAAATACAAATAAAATCCATTCAATGTTAATATTTGAGTTGGTCCCAGACCCCTATGTAGTGGAAAGGTTAGGCCCCAAAGTTAAGGTTAAGAGCCCCTGTTTTACCAATAAAATCAACAATACATGAATGCAGTGAATACTTGAATTACAAAAGAAAAGCAGATTAATAGAGGGGAAGAAAGAGAAGCGAACTACACTATATTAACTTTGTAGATTGTGATGGAAAAATAGGTTTAGCTTAAAGTTAAAGTACCAATGATTGTCACACACACACTAGGTATGGCGAAGTTTGTCCTCTGCATTTGACCCATCCCCTTGATCACACTCTGGGAGGTGAGTGGAGCAGTGGGCAGCAGCGGTGCCGCGCCCGGTAATCATTTATGGTGATTTAACCCCCAATTCCAACCCTCAATGCTGAGTGCCAAGCAGGGAGGCCATGGGTCCCATTTTATAGTCTTAGGGATGACTCGGCCGGGGTTTGAACTCACAACCTACCAATCTCAGGTCGGATACTCTAACCACTAGGCCACTGAGTAGGTAGCTTCATCAGTGTACTGTGTTTTACGCTGTTTCCGCTGGGAAACAGAGTAAAATGAGAAAGTGTTATTGGACAAGATTGGCAATAAAAGCTAAAATGTCTTCTTTTTGACACTACAATACATTAAGATTTCCCCCCCTAAAAAAACAAATTTTTAAGGTATGTTGCACCACCACAATCAATAACATTAAGGAGAAAACCTTCCCTATCGCATCGGAAGCATTGCTAGGTGCAAAAAATACAAACTAACCATAATAAAACAAAACAAACTTTAATATTAGTATAGTTTAATATAAAGAGGTTTGTTACTCTTAGATGTAGACTTTTATGTTGCTTTTTTTATATTATGAATATTTCAGTTAGTCTATCTGATACATTTTAACATTACTATCACTCCACCTCCAAGGACACCCTTGAGTACAAGAAGAAGCAAAGGCCTCTGAAAATCCGCATGCTGGATGGCACAGTGAAGACTGTCATGGTGGATGACTCCAAGATCGTCAGCGACATGCTCATGACCATCTGCGCCAGAATAGGTCAGCTATGACTCACACGACTCGCACAGATTTGAATATTCTTTATTTTGATTCATTTCACTCGTTAGAATCTTGCAAGTGTAATTGTATTTTTGGGGATTTTATGTTATACACCCAAAAACAACCAAACCACACACATAGTTTCCCAGAAGAAGTTGCAATTTCCTTTTTTTTTTCATGCTGGGAATCTTCAGACTTTCAAGGCCCGGTCTTAGAAAACTACGCTACTGTGCTGACACCCTAAATCTAAAACCTAATGTGTCAATTCTAGGGAGGCGCGTTTTTTTTTTGTTTTTTTTGGACAAAGATGTGATCTACCGATATTGTTAAGCTCTTTGTTTGACATACCGATATCAAGTGTTACGGATATATGCAGCAGCTCTACCCTCAAACTAATGTCAGGTGACATAGTGATGTCATGAATTAACACGCTTAATGCATAAATTTCACAAATAAAAGCTGTTTGTGCACAATAAGACATATACCGCTATATAAGTGCTAAAATGTTTTTATTTATTTTTTTTTTTTTTAAAGGTGTTGGAAAATGTGTAAGCAGCAGTCAAGTAAAATAACATGTTTTACTATCAACAAGTATGACAGGTTAGTATGAAATTGTGGAGGGGCCGTGGCCTGCGGGCCTGCAGCGAAGCAGGGTGCGCCAGGACCGGCCTCGAAGTCAGCGAGAGGTGGGCCTTGTTATCTAATCACCTGTTACGTTTATTAGCAGCAGCCAGATTGAGACACACAGTTGGAGTTGGAGTGGGAGCCAGAGAGAGAGAGAGACAAACAAAGAGAAAGACATTTTGCTGGAAAGCAAAAGCCTCTCCACATTTATGAAAATAAAACAGTGTTGTACCCTGAAATCCGGGCTCTCGTGGCAGTGTGTGGTGGTCCGAGGAACCCACTAGAGGGCAACCTTTACAATTGTATTTAACAATATATTTCATCTATTCAACAATGTTGCACTACATTTCACATTGGGGGCCAAATGGACACATTAATGCTCTTCTGCATCATGGACAAGATGCGGTGCTGGCGGTGGGTAATGGCCGCATTCTGCGCTCCTGGGATATCAATGTCGGTGGTTTGAACTGGGAGATTGTGCTGGACTCTGGCAGTTTCCAGGCTGCACCTTTGGTTGGCCAGCACGACACTGTTCCCAGGTTGCTTTTTAGCAGTAGTTTGTTGGTTTCTCACTCACGCTCTTGTTCCAGCTCCAACAACCCCTCTCCTCCCCGTTTACTACTTATACAGAGTGACAGGTGATTGATAACAAGGCCCAGGTGGGCCATCTACACACCTGTCGCTGACTTACAGGCTGGTCTTGGCACACCCCGCTTCGCTGCAGGCCCGCAGGCCACGCCCCCTCCGCAGAAATAATTCACAAATAATAATACAAATAAATAATGCAAACGAGAGGTGTCCCAATTTGATATTGGTCAGATATAAGCAAAAAAAACAAGTATCGAATGATATCGGCTTGAAGATAAAATCTCTGATACGGATGTTCTCCAAATTAGCACATAAGGTTGGTTTTTTCTTGTGATTTAGTCAAGTCATTTACAAAAAGTAAACATGGGCTCTAGGCTACTAGAATCTAGCAGCTACACAACAGCACAGTAATAAAAGTGTCCGCATCATTTAACCTATGGCCTCATTAACTTAACTTAATGAACTATTGTGGCCACTAGGTTTCGTTGAAAAACTATTATCACTCCACTTCAATTAAAGACAGCATAAGGCCATTACAGATGGCCGGTTAAAAATTGTAGCGATGTCCTGATCTCGATCATGCAAAGCATAGCTGATCCTTGTTGCAGCTGTGTCTCAGTGTTTACAGTGCGCCTGGAAAGTATTCACAGCGCTTCACTTTTCCACATTTTGGTATGTCACAGTCTTACTTCAAAATGAAATAAATTGATTGCTGTCCTCAAAATTCTAGATACAATACCCCATAATGACAACTTGAAAACGTTTTTAGAGCTTTTTGCAATTTTATGAAAAAAAAACAAACAAAAAAAAACAAACAAAGCAATCAAATGTACATAAGTATATTGCCAATTAAACCTTAAAGGCACTGCAATTGGTGTCGGCCCACTCACATAATATCTACAGCTTTTCACACACAAAAGTGAATGCAACGCATACTTGGTCAACAGCCATACAGGTCACACTGCCGTATAAACAACTTTAACACTGTTTCAAATATGCTCCACTCAGTGAACCCACACCAAACAACACATTTCGGGAGAACAACCTCACCCAGAACTCCTTGCAGCACTAACTCTTTCGGTACGCTACAATATACTGTGTTGTAAAGCGCTGTGCAGAATTAAACCCACCAATGATCAAAGTAGCCTTAATGACATAAAGATTGCGCAGAGACAAAGAGAAGCATCCGTCAAGGCATCACGGCCAATATGGCTGTGGTGGATATCATTTATTCACATGGCCAAATAGAAGGGCAACGAGAGCCACGGCAGTCATGGCCGCCGTGAAATTCTTGCCCTGCCTTCAAGGAATATCAGTGCAGTGACATGATGGACTCATTTCAATTTGTGTTTATGCGCACTGATTTGGTATAAGAACAAAGACATATTAGAAGTGTTATTTTCATCTGTTACATTCATTGTCTGACAAAGAAGAGACACTTTCACTCCTGTTTAATTAACTTGTTTTCAATCATTTCATGTTTTATGCAACATGTTTATCATTTTATGCACCGTTATTAACAATCATCTGACAAGCATTGCAAAAAGATAATTGAATGAGGGTGTTTAGGAGCAAAGTCGTAAGAGTCAAATCAGTGCACATAGAAGAATGAATTCAAAAGTGAAAAATTAAATAAACTATTCACGAGAACACTAACATATCACCATGATCACACTTCATCAAATGTGCCCAAATCCTGGAAATACCTTTTAAATATCGACTGAAAAAAACGATGCGATATCACATTCTTATGCTGATATTATCAGACATCCCAAATAAATGACTTTCAAAGGCAAGTCTAATAACCTGAATGTCTTTTGTTAGGCATTACCAACTATGACGAGTACTCGCTGGTGCGAGACATCGGTGAGGAGAAGAGGGAGGAAGCCACTGGAACCCTTAAAAGAGACAAGACATTGCTAAGAGATGACAAGAAGATGGAAAAGTTAAAGCAAAAGCTCCATACAGATGATGAATGTATGACTTTTGCATATTTCGTCAGTTTTGACATATGAATAACTTAAAATGTAAATGTTAAAGACTTTGAGTGGTAATTTGCTGTTGCATTCTCAGTGAACTGGTTGGACCATGGGCGGACTTTACGGGAACAAGGTGTAGAGGAGACAGAGATGTTGCTGCTGAGAAGGAAGTTCTTCTACTCGGACCAAAACGTGGACTCCAGAGACCCTGTACAGCTCAACTTGCTTTATGTGCAGGTACTCCAATCTTGTTCTCTTCTTCAATCACAAGAGCTGTTATGCAAATACAATGGTACCTCAAATTTTAGGTACCTTAACTTGCAAGTATTTTAGGATACAAGCGGTTTCTCAGCTTTTTGTGATGCTTTAAATAGCGAACATGAGTTAAGTTACGAGCCTCCTAGCTGCTCGATGGCGTAGAAAATGCCACAATTAACACTGTAAGATCAGCCCCAAAACGTTTGGTCTTACTTGCTAGCGTTATAACTAGAGATTGAAATAACTTGGATTTCCGACCATTGGAAATCAAACCGTTAGCAGCGGTGCAGCTTCTAAAGCCTTCCAATTAACATCTTCCTCGTGCTAAAAGCAGCTCCTCCACCCACGGCTCAGCTTCAAACATATAAGATGGCAATAGCTGCCAAAATAGACTTTTATCTGGTTTCTTCTTGCTTGCTGCTAATAAATATGAAGGAGACTTTCTGATAATGTGAAATAACACCTCTGTTTGAGAGTGCAAATATTTCAACATCATGTCTGTGTTTTTCACTTTTGATTGATCGCGAAACCTTTTACATCTTCTCTTGTCTTCTTTGGGCCCTTTGCTCTCTTTTGCCATATCTCTTGGCACTGCGCTTGTCCTGCCACACACTCGCAGAACGATCTATATCACCGTAGGTGCACCTCTCTAATGTGTGCTTTATTGGAGCAGTCTCATTTTTTAAATTAAACTAATTTAACAACATTAAAACAAAATACATACAAATTAAAGCGTTTAATCTGATTATCACATCTTTACAAAAGTCTCTCTCTCCTCTCTCTCACTATATAAATATACATATATGTATATGCATATACATATATATATATATGTATATATATATATATGTATGTATGTATGTATATATATATATATGTATGTATGTATGTATGTATGTATATATATATATATATATATATATATATATATATATATATATATATATATATATACACATCTCACCATATATATATATATATATATATATATATATATATATATATATATATATATATATATATATATATATATATATATATATATATATATATATATATATATATATATATATATATATATATATACGCGTGTGTGTACAATACAGTGAATTTTGCAAACCAAAGCTTAATAAAAGATTTGTTGGTGTTGATTGAGCAATATTGTGTGTGTGTGTGTTTATGTGAACAGGCCCGTGATGACATTCTAAACGGGTCTCATCCGGTGTCTTTCGACAAGGCCTGCGAGTTTGCAGGTTATCAATGTCAGATCCAGTTTGGTGACCACAACGAATCCAAACACAAACCTGGATTCTTAGAGTGAGTATTGTGTATTTTTTTTACTGGCTTTATCAATTAATTGGCTCGTGTAATGTACAGTTGTGATCATAAGTTCACACTCACTCGTCATGGGAATGAAGCTCATGTTAAATTTGTACATGTTAATTAGGGATGGGCGATATGGCCTCAAGTCTATATCATAATGCAACTGCAGCCTCTTGCGGTAAGAATAGAAATCACAATCTATAATGTGGCACATAGGTTACAATCGAATAATTTCAAAACGAGTTACAAAGCCTCCTAATTTATCTGCTGAAGTATTCGGTAATATATTGTCATTTCTAGTAAATATTTTCTCAAAACTATTATTAATCGACTTGCTGTAGTTTGGATAGTTCACATCAGTTTTAGGTGATATTAAACATGTGGGTATGAATCTAATATCTAGTAGTTACAGGTGCAATATTGTCACCATATCAATTCCCCTGCTTAAAATGTTCACAAACATTAAAGGGGGTGTTTGCAACCTTTATGTAGATGCCTAGAGAGCGCTAACTTTTCAATGTGTTTTAAATATTATATCCTGCCCTCTTACAGGGGCGGCATAGCTCGGTTGGTAGAGTGGCCGTGTCAGCAACTTGAGGGTTGCAGGTTCGATTCCCGCTTGTGCCATCCTAGTTACTGCCGTTGTGTCCTTGGGCAAGACACTTTACCCACCTGCTCCCAGTGCCACCCACACTGGTTTAAATGTAACTTAGATATTGGGTGTCACTATGTAAAGCGCTTTGAGTCACTTGAAAAAAAGCGCTATATAAATATAATTCACTTCACTTCACTACAGCTTTTAGCACTCTGATCTTTCTATGCCCATGTGTCAAAATGCGTGTGCCGATTAGCTTTGTTTGTTGTCAACTATGAATAGCTATTTAAATAGCTAATATTAGCTATCATTAGGGATGTTACGGTATTGTAGATATTGCAGTTTCAAAGTCTTCACAATAATGCTGTGACATGGGACGGTATCAAAAGAAAACTTGGTAACTGTAGTTTTTTTCTGGCGATTTAGCGTTGGCCGGGTCTGAAAATAAACAACATTTCCCATAATCCTCTGCACAGTGCAGGACCGCCATGGAATGCCAAGAGCAGGAAGTGAAGTTTCATAGTAGTTTAGAGGAATTGTCTTTTTGTGGACATTCCCTGAAAATGAAATCAAAATCCGCCTAAAACTGTTTGGGTTATGTTGCTAACAAACACACACACAAGCCCTGGCAAAAACATCCCATTTTTGGCGGAGGTAAGAAAGTCTGCGTTTTGCAATGCAAAACGCGCCACTTCTGTCTCGAATGTTTCACAGGCGACACAGCAGCGCACAGAGAGAAATAAAAAACAAACAAAACAATTTACACTGCGGGAAATACCAGTAAACTGAAAAGCTACTTGATAAAAGTCCATTTATTTTAGACTGCGTGCCCATCTCAATGCCGCGAGGAGACTGGGGCCTATCCAGCTGCACTCTGGACAAGTCGCCACGTCATAAACCGTCACCCAGGAAAGATATCTGAAGCCAGCAAAGCTAAACATCAGTTTTGTGAGGTATTTACATTATAAAACTGTTAGTTTACATTTCTGAGAAACAGGATTTTTCCAAACTGAAATAAAAACATGCTGTCTGTAGACACTGCTTCTCATTAAGTAAAAGTTGAAAGACACTAAAGGGAACATTATTTTTTTACACTTGTTATACTGGAATTTTACATTGTCACTTTAAAAACATCAACCATAAATTCTTTATTTGAAACACTAGATGTTCTTGCACAGTTGTTTGCACTTAAAAATTCATGTTTGTAGTAAAAAAATATGACGAGAACATTTGAGTATTATATTTGTGTTCAATTACTGTAAGTGAGTTTATCTTTTTTTGGACATATACCACAATAATATTGTACGGTGAGATATTGATTTCCGTTAAATCCCTTGCTGTCATTAAATGTTTATTCAATTGTAACAACAACATGACTGCAAACTCTGCGTTGCTTTTCTTGGGCCTCTTTTGTGTATAGTATGTGCACATGCTCCCTGCGTGTTCGTGTAGACGAGACAGCGGCGAGTGACAAGCCTGGATGCCAAACACATTTCTTTGGCCGACGAGCAATTTTTATTCAATGTAATCAGTAATTATGAAAAATATAGACACTATAATACAGTATGTACATGTGCTCTATTAAACCAGTGTTTCTTAACCTATTGGTTAAGAAACATAAAGGGCCGCCAAAAAATATTTTGTTACTCAGCGGTGGTTGGTATGGGCTGCAGCAATACTCAGTTGTAATACACTTTTCCATTACTTGTGGCGTTAATGACAATCTCAAAAAAACAGCAGTCTGGAGCCAAAGTCAGAGAAGTTTAAGCTCAAAAATTATGACTAAAGTAGTGAAGCTGCATTTTCAATGCAATAAAATGTTGACAGTTTAGCAGCTGAGATAGGCTCCAGCACCCGCTGCGATCCCAAAAAAAGAGACAAACGGTAGAAAATGGATGGATGGATAGTTGAGCATATTTATTATTAGTAAGAGTAAGATTGCTAATTCAGTGTTAATGCTGGAGTGGGCCCCGGTGCCCTCTGTCATGCAGAGGTCGGGCCACGAGGTCAAAAAAGGTTGGGAACCCTTGTGATAAACCACTGATGGCAACATTAGCTCGCCGGTGGTCTGATTGATACATGTTTTGGTTGGAAAAATGTAACTTTGAGCAAGTTATAAACAGCTCCCTTAAAAAGATTACATTTTGATTACAATTATAAATAAACAAACAAAAACACAGGATGACAGTGTAATAATGTCAATTCATATTTAAATGATTTACTTATTCCCTTTTTTCATCGTAGATATCAAATGTATAATAAAGTCAATAGTGCACTCACGAGGCGAACTGTTCGCTTGCTTTCCGTTTGTAGCGTGGGCAACGCATTTCATGTATAGTTCCAATCAGTGTTAATTTTGACAGCTGTTTGCAATTTTTTTTTTTTATTCAAAAGTCCATCCATCCATTTTCTACCGCTTGTCCCTTTCGGGGTTGCGGGAGTGCTGGATCTCAGCTGCATTCGGGCGGAAGTCTTTTGACGAAAATGTATTTTAGATTTTTTCAAATTTTTGTCATCCAAAATGAATTAGTGTTAGTCAACAAAATTGCATTTCATTTTAGTCTGCTAAAATTACAGTAAAGTGGGTCTACTAAAAAACAATGCATAAAAGATAAGGCCTTTTTAAAGTTTATTTGAAAGCACATTTGTTTAGACTACTTGCGAAGCATTTGTTTGACACAAAAGGAGCATGATCTTAAGGTCACTATTGATGTAATTACCATATTTTTCGGACTATAAGTCGCTCCGGAGTATAATTCGCACCTGCCGAAAATGCGTAATAAAGAAGGAAAAAAACATATATAAGTCGCACTGGAGTATAAGTCGTATTTTTTGGGGAAATTTATCTGATAAAACCCAACACCAAGAATAGACATTTGAAAGGCAATTTAAAATAAATAAACAATAGTGAACAACAGGCTGAATAAGTGTACGTTATATGACGCATAAATAACCAACTGAGAAGGTGCCTGGTATGTTAACGTAACATATTATGGTAAGAGTCATTCAATTAACTATAACATATAGAACATGCTATATGTTTACCAAACAATCTGTCACTCCTAATTGCTAAATCCGATGAAATCTTATACGTCTAGTCTCTTACGTGAATGAGCTAAATAATATTATTTGATATTTTACGGTAATGTGTTAATAATTTCACACATAAGTCGCTCCTGAGTATAAGTCGCACTCCTGACCAAACTATGAAAAAACTTCAACCTATAGTCCGAAAAATACGGTAGTCATTTTTTGCTCAACAGGTCAATGCCAATAAATATCAGGCATTTTTTTTAATTGTTATATGCTACATATATGTATGTATTTGTGTTGTCAAACTGAGTTACGATGCATGCCTTCATCATCATTTGTGTATGAGCGCAGGAGAACTGGAAGCAGCAATTACACACATGTGGCAGGGCAAATTTCATCCATCCATTTTCTACTACTCTCAAGGTTGCGGTGTGGCTGGAACCTTTCGTTTGTTAATAAATGTCCACCTTAAGTATATAAATAGATTATAGCATCTACTTCCTCTGTTTGCTACACATGTGTGACCACATTAAAAGTTATCGTGCTTTTAGCTTTACCATTGAATAATTTCTTGAAGGAGAGATAATTCCTTGATCCATTTTTTGTAAGAAGTAATACGGTAGAATTAGCTTTAACTTACAGTTGTGTAGATGTCACCATGACTTGCCAGCTTATGTCATTATAGCGTCAAAAATGAATTGTACACATATTATGATGTGGAACATGTTGTTAAAGCTATTAATTTTGTATTGGTGGTATGATATCAAAGTTTTTCTCAAAAAGAAAAGCATCTGATTGGCTCTCCTCCGTAACTAATTCCTGGCCCCTTTCATACAGTATGTAAGTTGGTAAAGAGCTATTCCTAACTCGTTCCACCCATCAACAGGACAAAATTTAATAATATTGGATTTCTTCTCTTGTCAACGTTTTACTCTTACTTTTATTCGTTGGCCAAAATGTCAGTTAAATTTGTCAGAGTCTTAGTCAACGTGCATTTTTATGGTTCTTTCTCGTCTTATTTTCTTCAAGGAAAAATGGGTTGTTGGCGATACGAAATTGACAATTATTAGTCAACAAAATTACATTGGTTCCAATCGCTCGCTCACGACCAAACGGATCTGGCTCCGACTGCGTTCTATAAATGAGAAATATCGTCACATTTTAATCTGGCAGGATCTCGTCTCACCGCTAGTTATGATTACAGCGTGTTTGAATGTTAACCCTTTTTGATGATTTGTTCATTACAGTTTAAAAGAGTTCCTTCCCAAGGAGTACATCAAACACAAAGGAGAGAAAAAGATTTTCCAGGTACAATTATTTATCTACACACCACTCTGACATGCATACTGTATTCCATCAAATACATCTGTTATTCTCCCTATGTCATTACAAGGCAATATTAGACAATACAGTAGCTATTTTGCAAGAAAGGAGCCTGAATATTCCAAGTAAACACCAGGATTGTTACATTTAAGTCTCAGACTATGAAATAGTCATTATTGTGAGCAGTTTATGAGAATAAAGAACAATACGTTAACAGATCATCAAGGAATAATGTTCCATATTATATGTGTCGTATATGGCAGCTCTTTAAAGGGGAACTGCACTTTTTGGGGAATTTTGCCTATTGTTCACAATCATTATGAAAGACATGACGACGGATGCATCTAAAAAAAAAAAGCATTCTAAGTATTAAATAAATGTAAATAAAAGTCAGCTTACAGCAGAGCTAATGGGAGCTCCAACATTCCGCCCATAAAATCTGATAAATAACCATTCAAAAACAACAATACTCCATTTACATTTTGTGACTTTAATATTAAGCAGGTATTAGTGATATTGTTATTATAAGCACAAATGCATAAAAACTATTTAAAGCGATGACGTAAACACTTTCGTTTGTCCCTATGTTTACATCATTGAGTGATATGCTGTTTCCTCGCTTCGTTGCTCCCTGTAAGTTTATTGTAGATCATAAATCATGCATCTCACCTAAAAAATGTAGATGGCTAAGAATATAATCCGACAAGTTGGGACAATTTTACTGCCATATAGGACCTGGAACTGGTAAGAACGACACAAAGAGCGTGTGTGTGTGTGTGTTTGTGTGTGTGTGTGTGTGTGTGTGTGTGTGTGTGCGTGCGTGCGTGCGTGCGTGCGTGTGTGTGTCCCTTCTTTGCAAAGATTACGACACATTTTTCATCTAAATGGGAATATACCAATCAATCAATCAATCAATATTTATTTATATAGCCCTAAATCACGAGTGTCTCAAAGGATATCCCAGCAGTTGCACTTGGGGAATTTTGCTTATTGTTCACAATCATTATGAAAGACATGACGACGGATGCATTTTAAAAAAAAAGCGTGTGTGTTTGTGCTTGTGCGTGTGGGGGTGTGTGTGTGTGTGTGTGTGTGTGTGTGTGTGTGTCCCTTCTTTGCAAAGATTACGACACAATTTTCATCTAAATGGGAATATACCAATCAATCAATCAATCAATCAATGTTTATTTATATAGCCCTAAATCACGAGTTTCTCAAAGGACATCCCAGCAGTTGGCATCATAATGACAGCAGACATTGCACAGTAAGTAATGTTTATTATGTTAGTTAGCTCTCATGAAGTCTGCAGTGAGTAGAAATCAGCAATGAAGAAAGAAAATGAAAACGCTGTAATGCGTTTTTAAAATTAATGCGCCTTGTCTGCTTGAAAAAATCAAAATAGGTAAATATTAAATGTTATTATAAATGTGCATGTTACTACATTACATTTATAATTACATCATGTACATAGTCATACCAAAGACTATAAAAATGGGACCCATTACCTCCCTGCTTGGTACTCAGCATTAAGGGTTGGAATTGGGGGTTAAATCACCATAAATGATTCCCGGGCGCGGCACCGCTCCTGCCCACTGCTCCCCTCACCTCCCAGGGGGTGATCAAGGGTGATGGGCCAAATGCAGAGAATAATTTCGCCACATCTAGTATGTGTGTGACAATCATTGGTATTTTAACTTTAAAACCCTAATGGTGGTTTGGATATTTTTAGGGGCTGTGTAGGTAGAATTTTACTTCTCCCATAGGCTCTACTGTATGCGGACTTTTGATCGAATTTATTTTGATATTTAGATCAATAATCATCATCTGGGCTTCACGGTGGCAGAGGGGTTAGTGCGTCTGCCTCACAATACGAAGGTCCTGCAGACCTGGGTTCAAATCCAGGCTCGGGATCTTTCTGTGTGGAGTTTGCATGTTCTCCCCGTGAATGCGTGGGTTCCTTCCGGGTACTTCGGCTTCCTCCCACTTCCAAAGACATGCACCTGGGGATAAGTTGATTGGCAACACTAAATTGGCCCTAGTGTGTGAATGTGAGTGTGAATGTTGTCTGTCTATCTGTGTTGGCCCTGCGATGAGGTGGCGACTTGTCCAGGGTGTACCCCGCCTTCCGCCCGACTGTAGCCGAGATAGGCGCCAGCGCCCCCCGCGACCCCAAAAGGGAATAAGCGGTAGCGAATGGATGGATGGATGGATTTAGAATACATAAAAAAAATCCATCCGCCGTCATTCCTCTCATAATGATTGTAAACGATTCCCCCCAAAAAGTGCCGTCTCCTTTTAAACATAAACAGTGACAGCTGGTCTCACAATGTTGTACTTATTATAAAAGATAGGTACATTTACAATAAAAGATATAAAAATAGACTGACTGCTGGTCTCACACTGATGTATTTACAATATAAGGCAAGGATTATTCTGTATTTACACGGTCTGTGAGTGAATTCAGATCTTAAAATGGCGACTTTATTCCAATTTTTGTATCCGTATGAATTTTTACTTGCTTTGTTTTTCTTTTCACTTTGGCCTCAATAGCAATATGCGGCACTGGTATAATTGCTTTTCTCTACAGGCACACAAAAACTGTCAGAATATGACAGAGATTGAAGCCAAAGTCAGCTACGTGAAACAGGCCAGGTCTCTAAAAACCTATGGAGTGTCGTTTTTTTTGGTGAAGGTATGAAGTCTGTGTGGGTAATGCTACCGTATACATGCATTATTAACATGAAAGCTCTTGCAGGAAAAAATGAAGGGCAAGAACAAACTGGTGCCTCGTCTCCTGGGCATCACCAAGGAGTGTGTGATGAGGGTGGACGAGAAAACAAAGGAAGTGATCCAGGAATGGAACCTGACCAACATTAAACGTTGGGCTGCCTCTCCAAAAAGCTTCACCCTGGTGAGGTCTTTCTGCAAAAGATACATAAGACCATGATCTGTGCATTGCACTCACTAATGACTAATGACATTATTTAATTATTTGGAACTCAAAGTGTCTACGTTCGATTTATTTTGCTTTGATTTCAGCTCTGCTTTGTTGTGCTTTTCACTTATCCCAGTAATGCTTTCTTTTCTTGCTGTTGAGGCAATACTTGACGTAATTTGACTGACATGACTCAACATGCACAACTCACAAAAAGCAGCCATGACACGTTTTAAAAGTCTTCCTTGGTGTGCCTACACCAATCTTTTCATGGGATCTGGATTTCCATAAAATGTTTGCCCCAGTTTTCGTGTACTATATGTTGTTTATTGTAGGCCTTTGTTAGACTGCCCGTAACAAAGTAGTCTGCTTGCCTGTGTATCATTTCGTGATATCATTCCAAGCAAATCATCCTATATGCTTTGGTGACTCAGTCTGATTTGTGCTCAGTGGGCTTTTTTTAGGGCAGTCAAAATGTACGTAATAATGTGGATTTTTTTTATTTATATATGTGTATATATCTATATTTTCACACTCACATTTGCACACTAAGGATTTAGTGTTGCCAATCAGCCTATCCCCAGGTGCACGACTTTAGAGGTGGGAGGAAGCTGGGAGCAGCAGATATAAACCTAATTATATGTTAATAAGCTTGGTCCGCATTGCCGGCAGTAAGTCGGACACGTTTCCAGTGGGGATTGGACTCCGCCAAGGCTGCCCTTTGACACCGATACTGTTCATAACTTTTACGGACATAATTTGTAGGCGCAGTCAAGGCGTTGAGGGGATCCGGTTTGGTGGCTGCAGGATTCGGTCTCTGCTTTTTGCAGATGATGTGGTCCTGATGGCTTCATCTGGCCAGGATCTTCAGCTCTCACTGGATCGGTTCACAACCGAGTGTGAAGCGACTGGGATGAGAATCAGCACCTTCAAGTCCAAGTCCATGGTTCTCGCCCGGAAAAGGGTGGAGTGCCATCTCCGGGTTGGGGAGGCAACCCTGCCCCAAGTGGAGGAGTTCAAGTACCTCGGAGGTCGACAGACGGATCGGTGCGGCATCTTCAGTAATGCGGACGCTGTATTGATCCGTTGTGGTGAAGAAGGAACTGAGCTGGAAGGCAAAGCTCTCAATTTACCAGTCGATCTATGTTCCCATCCTCACCTATGGTCATGAGCTTTGAGTTATGACCGAAAGGACAAGATCACGGTTACAAGCGGCCAAAATGAGTTTCCTCCGCAGGGTGGCTGGGCTTTCCCTTAGAGATAGGGTGAGAAGCTCTGCCATCCAGGAGGAGTTCAAAGTAAAGCTGCTGCTCCTCCACATGGAGAGGAGCCAGATGGGGTGGAGGGGGCATCTGGTTCAGGCACCCGAACGCCTCCCTAGGGAGGTGTTTAGGGCATGTCCGACCGGTAGGAGGCCACAGGGAAGAACCAAGACACGTTGGGAAGACTATGTCTCCCGGCTGGCCAGGGAATTCTTCGGGATCCCCAGAGAAGAGCTGGAAGAAGTGGCTGGCGAGTGGAAAGTCTGGCCCCTGCGACCCGACCTCGGATAAGCGAAAGAAGATGGATGGATATTTGTTAATACTTGTTGGCACCAGGTGTGCCAGCTATTGGTCTTTTAGAGAGAAAATATCATTAAATCCCATCAGGGACCACACTGAAACGAAATAGCCACTTCACTGATTATTGAAAAAAAGCTTTATGGCAAATGAGTGTGTTAGAGAGATGAAGTCAAGTGTGAAGCATTTCATCTTTTAATGTATGACAAAATGATGCAATATATCAAATGCACTATAGACTTGGTTTGATGTAGCCTGTACTCTTAGGACTTTGGAGACTACCAGGACGGTTACTACTCTGTGCAGACGACTGAAGGAGAGCAGATAGCCCAACTCATTGCTGGATACATTGACATCATTCTCAAGAAGGTAACACATTGATTATTTTTGGAATGTGACATGCACAAATTGTATTTTCATCCTATTTATCAATGTTTACCAATGAAGAGACCATGCATATGTGTTACCCATACATTTATTAATTTGATGCCGCCCGCCACGAATACATTAGGTTTGCCATAATTAGATCTGCTACCTGTTATGTGCTCGCTCATAAACACATTATAATGGGACTGTCTGTGAATGCAGTTAGTCATTACATGTCTGTACAATAGATGTCACGGTAGTGATCAGTGTTGCAACTTTGTGACCTTGTTGCTATATTTAGCTAGGATTTAGACCTCACTAGATTATAATTTTCCATGAAACGACTACTGACAAATCTAGCCACTTTTCTGATCTGATTGGACACTTTTAGAGGCTGTAACATGCCAAGCAGTGTGTCCTGCTGTGCCCGACCCCCATTTAAAAGCTTGTGAAAAAAAAAAAAAAAAAAGCAACAGAGGAAATTTAATGTATATTTCGAAATATATTTGTTTTGCCCTTTCTTTCTTGTGCACATGCGTCCGGGTCAATTATGCAAGTTAAAAAGTCATGTAATGTCAAACAAAAATATGAAGTTTGTATCCTTAGGTAGAAAAAAGAAGATAATAATATGCTAAACTTGGTTGGTTACGCACATAAAAGTGAGTGTCCTTGTTGTATTGTTCTATTATCCATTCTTTTCCATGTTTAGTTATTCTTTTCTTAATAATTCTACAAAATATTATAATTTACTGTATATTGTCTTCACTGCTTCCAGAAAAAAAGCAAGGACCACTTTGGCCTGGAGGGAGATGAAGAGTCCACTATGCTGGAGGACTCTGTATCACCTAAAAAGTAAGTTCACTTTTCAGCATGAAGGCTTCAAAAATCAACAGTGGTAGCCATTGTCAGTAGCATTTCAGAATACATGTATAATAAAAATGCCAATATATATTTGTTGTCTTTTACTTTTAAAATACAAGAATATATACCCTGCCTTTTACTATTAAGTCCAAACCTAATTGATTTACTTAATCATTAAGGGTATTTCCTTCTATTTTCTGCATTGCATATATGTTCCTTCACATGTTTTCCACACTACATCAGTAATGTGTCTTGTTCAGATTTTGCTAGTGTCTCATGCACTGTGCGGCATCAGTTAATTGTCCTGTTCAGGTCATGCTGGTGTCTCTCGCACTGCATAACATCAGAAAATTATCTCTTTGGAATTTTGCTTGTCATTCACAGTCCCTATGTAAGACAAGAAGAAACGGTCTGTTCTCTTTTTTTATGCATTCTAATTTGTATTAGATGGCAAGTACAGAGTGGCCAACAATACATCTAATTTGAGTCCTCTATTGCGCCAATAAAGCCCGCTAAAAAGAATGACATGAAAAGAAGCTTGTTTGCGCCCGCTAAAAAGAATGACATGAAAAGAAGCTTGTTTGCGCCCGCTTTTTTTTTTCTCCTGTGTCAAGATTATAATTATTTAATTTTAAGATTATATATCCCGTCAGTCGCTATCCCAGTGAGAGTAGACATTGTACAATAACTGATTGTTTTATTTTGCTATGAGTTTGTGTTTCTTGTTTTTTAATTAGCAATACAGCTGCATGATGCTCAGTGTTTCATTAGAGCTGGATATGCTCATCACTCAGAGTCTAAAATGTGTTGCTCATCCAGCCCATAAAGTCTGCAATAATTAGTAAAATTTACATTTTGTGTAAAGAAAATACCGTATTATTTGGAGTATAAGTCGCTCCGGAGTACAAGTCACACCTGCCGAAAATGCATAATAACGATTTTTTATTTAAGTCGGACTGGAGTATAAGTCGCATTTTTGGGGGAAATTTATTTGATAAATCCCAGCACAAAGAATAGACATTTGGAAGGCGATTTAAAATAAATAAAGAATAGTGAACAACAGGCTGAATAAGTGTACGTTATATGACGCATAAATAACCAACTGAGAAGGTGCCTGGTATGTTAACGTATCATATTATGGTAAGAGTCATTCAAATGACTATAACATATAGAACATGCTATAAGTTTACCAAACAATCTGTCATTCCTAATCGCTAAATCCCATGAAATCTTATACGTCTAGTCTCTTACGTGAATGAGATAAAATATATTATTTGATAGTTTACGGTAATGTGTTAATAATTTCACACGTAAGTCGCTCCTGAGTATAAGTCGCACTCCATGCCAAACTATGAAAAAAAACTGCGACTTATAGTCCGAAAAATACGGTAATATGAAGGTGCCTTTTACTACATTGCATAATGTATATACTTTCAGCATGTATATAAAGTGTTGATGGAGGTTTTTTAATCTTTTTAAGAGTGCTTTATACTGTAGGCACAATAGATCTCATCCCTGTTACTTGCATTGTAAGCCGTCTACTACAAGCCGTATATTGCAGTTTAGAATGCATAAAAAGGATGAAAACCTGTGTTTTTGTCTCACAAAGGTATTGTGAATGATACACAACATTCCAAAAAAGTGCAGTCTCCTTTAAAACATATCCATTTTTCTCCAACTTCCCTTTAAGGCAGGGGTCGGGAACCTTTTTGGCTGAGAGAGCCATGAAAGCCAAATATTTTAAAATGTATTTCCATGAGAGCCATATCATATTTTTTAACATTGAATACAACTAAATGCGTGCATTTTTTAAGTAAAACCAAAATTTTTAGAGTATAATAAGTCTCTAATCATTTTTAATAACATTGTTATTTTTTGAACAGGTGCGGTTGAAACGGATGGATGGATTAAAATGCATGAGAATGTTTTATATTTTGAACATTATTTTTAACATCGTGATTACCAGCGGAATTATTCATTACTTATCGTGTTAAGCAATGTCAGCTACGATTCATCTGAGAGCCAGATGCAGTTATCAAAAGAGCCACATCTGGCTCTAGAGCCATAGGTTCCCTACCCCTGTTTTTAGGTAATACTAGTTTATCTCGCACTGTGCAGCATTAGTAAATTGTCCTGTTCAGGTCATACCCCTGTCTCGCACACCGCATTGCATCAGTACATTATCTTGTTTAGGTCAACAGTGTTGCAGCAGCAGTTCAACAAGGTGGGCAGGGTGGAGACGGGTTCAGTGGCGCTGCCAGCCATCATGCGCTCAGGAGCCGGTGGTCCCGAGGGTTTCCAGATGGGCTCCATGCCTCAGGCCAAGCAGCACATTACCAGTGGACAGATGCACCGGGGACACATGCCTCCTCTGGTAAGGAAACGCCGATAGTATGTCTTATGTGTTACATGTTGCAAAGACTTGATCAAGCTTGACACACATGCATTCCAGGAACTCATCTTAAAAGAGAACTGGATTTTGGGGGGAATTTTGCCTATTATTCACAGTCATTTAAAATCTCTACGAGATGGGTAATAATACAGCTAATGAGAGGCATATATTCCGCCCAAAAAAGCCTTCTAAAAAAACCCATCCACAAACTCTCAACAATACTCCATTTGTATGTCATGACCAGCAAATTAACCAACTATTAGCGCTATTGTCAATATAAGCGCTAATGCAGAGTAACTACTTTGAATGGCGCCGTGATCACAGCAGGGTTAATTTTGGCTGCGGGTTTGAGGTGGGGGGAGCGGGGTTGGGGGGGCAGGGTTTGGTGGTAGCGGGGGGTGTATATTGTAGCGTCCCGGAAGAGTTAGTGCTGCAAGGGGGGTGATCTGGGTATTTGTTCTGTTGTGTTTATGTGGTGTTACGGTGTGAACATGTGATGAGTGTGTCTTAGAAACAGAGCCTGTAATGAAGAGGTCTTAATAACAAAACTTGTCGTGAGTAAGTCTTAATAACAAATTGTAATAAGTAATGTTTAATTACAGAACATTTCATGATTAGGTTTCAACATCAAAACTTGTCGTGAGTAGGTTTTAACAAAATGTAATGAGTAGAGATGTCCGATAATGGCTTTTTTGCCGATATCCGATATTCCGATATTGTCCAACTCTTAATTACAGATTCTGATATCAACCGATACCAATATATACAGTCGTGGAATTAACACATTATTATGCCTAATTTTGTTGTGATGCCCCGCTGGATGCATTAAACAATGTAACTAGGTTTTCGAAAATAAATCAACTCAAGTTATGGAAAAAAATGCCATATATATTATTGAATAGATAGATAGAGTTAAAAAGTGTATTATTATTTTTAACATGCCTCAAAACAGCAGCTTGGGATTTGGGACATGCTCTCCCGGAGAGAGCATGAGGAGCTTGAGGTGGGCAGGGATGGGGGGGACGGGTTTGAGTTGGAGGAGGGGAGGGTGACGGGGGTGTATATTGTAGCGTCCTGGAATAGTTAGTGCTGCAAGGGGTTCTGGGTATTTGTTCTGTTGTGTTTATGTTGTTACGGTGCGGATGTTCTCTCGAAATGTGTTTGTCATTCTTGTTTGTTGTGGGTTCACAGGGTGGCGCATATTTGTAACAGTGTTAAAGATGTTTATACGGCCACCCTCAGTGTGACCTGTATGGCTGTTGACCAAGTATGTCTTGCATTCACTTATGTGTGTGTAAAAGCCGCATATATTATGTGACTTGGCCGGCACGCTATTTGTATAGAGGAAAGGCGGACATGACGACAGGTTGTAGAGGACGTTAAAGGCAGTGTCTTTAAAGCACACTCCCAATATTGTTGTCCGGGTGGAAATCAGGAGATATTGGGGAGAATGGTTGCCCTGGGAGATTTTTGGGAGTGGCACTGAAATTCGGGAGTCTCCCGTGAAAATCGGGAGGGTTGGCAAGTATGGTAATGAATCACAACATCGACAATTTAGTCCATCCCATCCATCCATTTCCTACCGCTTATTCCCTTTGGTGTCGCGGGGGGCGCTGGTGCCTATCTCAGCTACAAAAGGCCGGAAGGCGGTGTACAACCTGGACAAGTTTCCACCTCATCGCAGGGCCAACACAGATAGACAGACAACATTCACACTCACATTCACACACTAGGGCCAGTTTAGTGTTGCCAATCAAACTATCCCCAGGTGCATGTCTTTGGAGGTGGGAGGAAGCCGGAGTACCCGGAGGGAACCCACGCAGTCACGGGGAGAACATGAAAACTCCACACAGAACCAACCCCTGTTCCGCCCCATTTGTATGTTGTGACCTGCAAATTAACCAACTATTACCGCTCTTGTTAATATAAGCGCTAAAGCAGAGGAACTACTTTGAATGGCGCTGTGTAAATAAACACAGCAGTGTTTATTTTGTTGACTAAAATATTTCATCATAGTTATAGTCAATGATCTATTTTCCTCCTGACTCAAATAGGACGGTAATGAGTCATAACATCGACAATTTAGTTGACAAATAAAAACGAGACAGACGAAATCCAATCATATTGAATTTGGTCTTTAGGCGGGTGGTACAAATGAGGAAACTGTCCAATCACAGTAGCATGCAGGAGAACGGCGGGGGTACATCACAGCGATGATTCAAACTACTAAGACACGGTTTTTGGATTTTTCACTGGGAAACAAAACTGTATTGTGGGGGTGTAACGATAAACTGTAATAATGATGACTTTGGAAAAACTCCCGATGGTTAGTATTACCATTTTGAATTAAAATGATCTAAAAACCGACATTATTAACTGCACTTTGATAAACTCAAAGCAGACTTTCTTGTGCAAGCTTGTTAACTTAAATGCTAACATGGGAACAAGAGACATACGTCTTTCCCCTGTTAAAAACATCATACCCCAATTTAAAGTTATATGAACACACAATGATTACCGTAATAATTTTGGTCTCAATATCCGTGATACGAAATTCTCATATCGATACATCCCTATATTATTGTTACACACAATCCATACAATATATCTTCTACACTGGAAGAAAAAGAAGGAAACAGGCTCAGCTTTGCAACAGTAAACAATAAGACATATTGACTCATACTGTACTGAACTATTGTATTATTCCATATGATCTTGATGTATCTTTGTTGGTATAATATATATATATATTTATATATATATATATATATATATATATATATATTTATATATATTTATATACATACATATATATGCTAGTAATACTGATGTGTATGTGTAGACTTCAGCTCAGCAAGCCCTGACTGGAACCATCAACTCCAGTATGCAGGCTGTCCAGGCTGCTCAAGCTTCTCTTGATGACTTCGATACTCTGCCTCCTTTGGGAACCGATGCTGTAAGTTCACTCACACTCAGAGAGAACATTTTGACCAAGTCGAACACTAAATAGTGGATTTGCTACATGCTCTAATCTTCAAGGCATCCCAAGCCTGGCGGAGAAACAAGATGGACGAGTCCAAACATGAGATCCATTCTCAGGTGGATGCCATTACAGCAGGCACTGCCTCTATGGTTAACCTGACTGCAGGTAAAGATATAGAAGATGTATTGCTTTAGTCTATATATGTGCTCCTTTACATTTTTCAAGAAATAAACATAGCTTTAAAGGCCTATTGAAACCCACTACTACCGACCACGCAGTCTGATAGTTTATATATCAATGATGAAATATTAACATTGCAACACATGCCAATAAATAAATGGGTTGTACTTGCATAGCGCTTTTCTACCTTCAAGGTACTCAAAGCGCTTTGACACTACTTCCACATTTACCCATTCACACACACATTCACACACTGATGGAGGGAGCTGCCATGCAAGGCGCCAACCAGCACCCATCAGGAGCAAGGGTGAAGTGTCTTGCTCAGGACACAACGGACGTGACGAAGTTGGTACTAGGTGGGATTTGAACCAGTGACCCTCGGGTTGCGCACGGCCACTCTTCCACTGCGCCACGCCGTCCCTGTATACGGCCTTTTTAGTTTACTAAATTGCAAATTTAAATTTCCCGCGAAGTGTCGTGTTGAAAACGTCGCGGTATGATAACGTGTATGATGCGTGCGTTTGACGTCTCGGGTTGTAGTGGACATTATTTTCCAGCCCGATCCAAGCTATAAGTAGTCTGCTTTAATCGCATAATTACACAGTGTTCTGTACATCTGTGTTGCTGAATATTTTGCAATTTGTTCAATTAATAATGGAAAAGTCACAGTAGAAAGATGGAGGTGGGAAGCTTTTAACCTTTAGCCACACAAACACAGCCGGTGTTTCCTTGTTTAAAATTCCCGAAGGTGAAGCTTTACTATGGATCAGAGCGTTCAAGCGAACATGAATCCCGACCACATGTCAAACGGCAGTTTTCGAGAAAATTGTGGTAATAAGTCGGCTCTTACCGGAGACATCAGCGGAGCTTCCGTCCTGCTGCAGTTGCGTGACTTCCCTCAGAGACACTGGGTCAACACACCCGTGGCCACACCCCTCCGACTTTCAGGTACTATAATCTCACTAAAACACTAGCAACACAATAGGCAGATAAGGGATTTTTCAGATTTATCCTAGTAAATGTGTCTAATAACATCTGAATCGCTCCCACTGCAATCGCCTTTTTTTTTTCTTTCTAGTCCTTCACTCTAAATTTCCTCATCCACGAATCTTTCATCCTCGCTGAAATTAATGGGGAAATTGTTGCATTCTCGGTCCGAATAGCTGTAGCTGCTGCTGGCTATGATTGTAAACAATGTGAGGATGTGAGGGGCCCTACAACCCGTGACGTCACGCACACATCGTGTTTTACTTCCGGTACAGGCAAGGCTTTTTTATTAGCGACCAAAAGTTGCTAACTTTATCGTCGATGTTCTCTACTAAATCCATTCAGCAAAAATATCGCAATATCGCGAAATGATCAAGTATGACACAGAATGGACCTGCTATCCCCGTTTAGATAAGAACATCTCATTTCAGTAGGCATTTAAGAGATGAATGCATATCTAAAACCATAAAAACAGTATATAAGTATAAACATATAGAAAATGTATATGAATGAACTTTAACCTAGAAGCATTGAGCATTGATGGAGAGACACTTGATACAATCTTAACCAGGCATGACCAGCTGCTTCATTACTGAAGATTAATACCCAAGTGTTGTAGGTTGATGAATTCATGTGTCCTCAGGTGACCCGGCAGAGACAGACTACACGGCAGTGGGCTGTGCTGTCACCACTATCTCTTCCAACCTGACTGAGATGTCAAAGGGCGTCAAGCTACTGGCGGCTCTCATGGAGGATGAAGGAGGAAATGGACAGCAGCTGCTTGGCGCTGCCAAGAACCTTGCAGGCGCTGTTTCAGACATGCTGAAGACTGCCCAGCCTGAAAACACAGAGGTATACTCCATAACCAATACTCTATACCCTTCCTTCATACTTCAATCTGTATTTCTCCACCAATCTGCACTTCCATAGTATTGTGCACTAGTTTGCGTTAAATTCACTTAACTTCTATATTTACGTAACATTTTAAATAACGAAATTGTACTTTTCAGAATAGTTTCAATGCCACATCTTTTTTTACTTTTAGTTGAGTATTTTTGTGAAGATGAAACGCTACTTTTACGGTGTCACAATGAGTTTGATTCCGATCGCTACATTTATTTGTATCATCATTATATTTATTTATATACAATTGATTGCTGCTTGCAAACATGCATTTGTTTTGGCCTGTTAGAGAGACTTATTCCAGCGGTTCAGTTCCACCAAACCCACATAAGCACTATGGGCGTTTGATTCCATTTCACCAATCAAACGGAGCTTGGCACTGCAACAATGACTGCAAAAAGTAATTGTTCAAAAACAAGAAAAAAAAAATACAAAAATTAGGGGTATTTTATTTGTACTAAGCAAAATTATCTGCCAATAGAACAAGAAAATTTGGCTTGTCAAGACTTTCCAAAACAAGTAAAATTAGCTAACCTATACAAGTACGTATTTTCTATTGTTTCATTGAAAATAAAACAGCAAATTCAATTTGGCTGTCATCTGTTTTAATTATGAGAGACAGTTGTGTTAGTCATATTTTTTTTCATGCTTGAAATAAGAAATTATTACTTTAAAAAAGTTGTTTTATACTTGTGAGTGTTGATGACACAGTTTTGCATCAGTTGATATTCTAGTTCCAACCATGTTTTACTCAATATAGGTCAAAAAATCTCAGCTACAAGCTGTAATATCTTACTGAGATAATTTAGGACCAAAACACTTAAAACAAGTGAAACGCTCTGACATAAAATCTGCTTAGTGAGAATAATTATCTTATCAGACAAAAAATATGCAAATATCACCCTTATTTGAGATATTTAATCTTACTTAGATTTCAGTTTTTGCAGTGTTGCCGTACTATTGGCCCCACACTGTAAAAAGTGACACGACGCCGTGCGACTGGCAGTCAATTGAAGCATCACAAATCTTCAATGGTTACCTTACAAATTAGGAAAAATAATACTTACATTCTGCGCTGTCATCTGTGTCAGCAGAAATGTTCTCATTTCAGCCTCGAAGAATTCTACCTTCAACTACAGAAAACAGGTTGCAGCCTGTAAGTTGTAAATGTTTTTTATGGTTTAGCTGAGCCTAGGCTAACATTAGTTCTGTTATAACATCATAGGTACCTGGAAAATTTGCATTTTTTTAGTACAGTACATGATGTAGTAGTGTCTCTCTTTTTGTCTCTCACATGCACACACATTGACACACACACACACATGCACACACATTGACACACACACACACATGCACACAGACACCTGTGAACACACACTAATGACACTGCAAAAAGTCAGTGTTCAAAAACAAAAACAAAAATACAAAAATGAGGGGTATTTTATTTGAACCAAGCAAAATTATCTGCCAACAGAACAAGAAAATTCGGCTTGTCAAGACTTTCCAAAACAAGTAAAATAAGCTAATCTCAATGATCCCAAAAATAGCTTAAGATAAGTATATTCTCACTAATAACAAGTGCACTTTTCTTGGTAGAAAAACAAATTACATCTTTTTGCTCAATATTTTGAAAAATATTCTTAAATGAAGTAAATGCTAGTGCATTTATCTTGACATTATGATATGCGCTCGGCATCATGATTTTTTTTTTTATGCTTGAAGTAAGAAATTATTACTCTAAAAAAGTAGTTTTATACTTGTGAGTGTTGATGACACAGTTTTGTAACACTTGATGTTCTACTTTCAAGCATGTTTTACTCAATATAGGTCATCAAATCATAGCAACAAGCTGTAATATCTTACTGAGATCATTTAGGACCAGAACACTTAAAACAAATAAAACACTTTAACATAAAATCTGCTTAGTGAGAAGAATGATCTTATCAGACAGAAAATAAGCAAATATCACCCTTATTTGAGATATTTCATCTTACTTAAATTTCAGTTTTTGCAGTGTATGTTTGTAACAATGTCATAAATGGGATAACGAAAAACATTATGGGAAGATCTGGATCATTTCTACATTACTTTAGGTTTATGCTACAAGCCTCGACTTCTGTATGTGTTCTGTATGCTAGCAGTCCCCTCTCCACCCACAGAGACAAAGACAGTAGATGACTGTCCACAATGCCTTGCTCTGTTTCTTTCAAGCTGGTCTAGATAGCTCAAATGGCTATTGGCACATTTCGATTAAACTCTCAGGAAATGTCAGACATTGGATAAAGAACATATGACTACATTTTGAGCTGGATACGCACCATCGTCGGGATTCAGGACTTTTTTTACTCTCGGGTGGTAGTGCCTTGTGGAGATCTGCGCTATCTGAGTGCTTTTTTAGTTTTGTATTTTTACCAAATCAAAATCAGTTTGGTAAAATAAGCTCATAAAAACCACAATATCATGAACATGATGATGAGTTTGTGTTTTTGTTTTAGCCTCGCCAGATTCTGTTACAAGCTGCTGGTAATGTGGGCCAGGCCAGTGGAGAACTACTTTCGCACATTGGAGAGACAGACACTGATCCACAGTTCCAGGTTGGTACATCCAAACTATCTAAGTACTGTCTGTCACTACCTTACAATTGAAAAAAATACATAATTCATTATAAAGATATGCACGAGGACAGCTCTAGTAATTATTCTATGATTATTATTGTCAATAGTCTTAAAGTCCTTCAAAGTTTAATGTAAAAAAAATAAGTACAGTATGTCCTAATTCATACATGACAACAATTACCTTAACAATCTTCATAAAGGCTGTCTTGAAGGCAAAGAGATTATGAAGTAGTGTTTCCTGTGTTTGTACAGAAATACACCATCTTTTTCATGCTCTATTTAACAGTTTGTAGGTAACCGATCTTTCAGGGCTGCCAGATGGACAGTGCTCTCTTACTGTCAAATGATGGTAATACATCTGCGGTGAATATGAATCGTTATAAAAAGACAATCAAAGCAATCCCTTCTTTGATTACTGTAAATCATCTTTTCAATACTGTATAGTAGGGGTGTAACGGTACACAAAACTTTCGGTTCGGTACGTACCTCGGTTTAGAGGTCACGGTTCGGTTCGGTTCATTTTCGGTACAGTAAGAAAACAACAAAATATAAATTTTTGGGGTTATTTATTTACCAAATTTGTAAACAATGGCATAACATACATATACACACAGGGTCCATTGCCAGGGTTAATGTGGTCAACATATATAAAATAAAAACTACCGTATTTTTCGGACTATAAGTCGCTCCAAAGTATAAGGGCACCTGCCGAAAATGCATAATAAAGAAGGAAAAAACGTATATAAGTCGCACTGGAGTATAAGTCACATTTTTTGGGGAAATTTATTTGATAAAACCCAACACCAAGAATAGACATTTCAAAGGCAATTTAAAATAAATAAATAGTGAACAATAGGCTGAATAAGTGTACGTTATATGATGCATAAATAACCAACTGAGAAGGTGCCTGGTATGTTAACGTAACATTTTATGGTAAGATTCATTCAAATAACTATAACATATAGAACATGCTATACGTTTACCAAACAATCTGTCACTCCTAATCGCTAAATCCCATGAAATCTTATACGTCTAGTCTCTTACGTGAATGAGCTAAATAATATTATTTGATATTTTACGGTAATGTTTTAATAATTTCACACATAAGGGGCGGCATGGCGTAGTGGGTAGAGCGGCCGTGCCAGAAACCTGAGGGTTTCAGGTTCGCTTCCCACCTATGGACATCAAAGTTGCTGCCGTTGTGTCCTTGGGCAGGACACTTCACCCTTTGCCCCCGGTGCCGCTCACACCGGTGAATGAATGATGAATGAATGATTGGTTGTGGTCGGAGGGGCCGTAGGCGCAAACTGGCAGCGACGCTTCCGTCAGTCTACCCCAGGGCAGCTGTGGCTACAGATGTAGCTTACCACCACCAGGTGTGAATGAATGATGGGTTCCCACTTCTCTGTGAGCGCTTTGAGTATATAACAATAGAAAAGCGCGATATAAATCTAATCCATTATTATTATTATTATTATAAGTCGCTCCTGAGTATAAGTCGCACCCCCGGCCAAACTATGACAAAAACTGTGACTTATAGTCCGAAAAATACGGCAAATAAGATAAGGCTCAGAATGGTTTCTTAACAAAACATATAAAGTGCTTTTCTTGATTGATTGATTGAGACTGTTATTAGTAGATTGCACAGTACAGTACATATTCCGAACAATTGACCACTAAATGCAAACACCCCAATATGGACTTAAATCTGCTGCTATGAAAACATTTGTTATTGCTTTAGCCCTGCTTGTCTCGCCGAGGAGAAGCTGCTTGAATGCGGTGGTGACGCTTCAAATGGGTTAGCATGTGTTATGTGTTGTGGCCCTTTAATATGTGACAGCATTGAGGTGAGTGTGTGGGTGAGTGAGGTGAGGGAGCGGTAGAGTGCAGGAGTGGCTAATATTTTGTTGGATTGGCTGTGTGCAAGACCTCAATAAAGCCACGATTTGCAACTAATCGCCGGACTCTTCATTTACCCTGGAGTCCGGAGCTGTAGAGACCCACTGCCAGGTAGAGTGAAGAGTGTTGCCCCCGAGAATACATCAGCCCTGGAGGAGTGTCTCCCCTGCGCTCCTCGACTACGGTTTGGGAGCCGGAAGCATGAAAAAGAAGCAACACATGTTTGACGTGTTGTTGGAAGCAGCTGCTGAACAATGTCGGCAAACCTCCGTCCTCCATTGTTGTATCGCGCAGCCAAAGTGTTCCCAAACGGGAGATCTTAACAAGGCAGGAGGGTCTTCCAGCTCTGGCTTTTACATGTTATCCTAGCCCGGTCGCTGTCAGCTTGTGTACTCATTCGGTACACCTCCGAAGTGAACCGAAATCCCCGTACTGCAACGGTTCAATAGAAATACACGTACCGTTGCAGCCCTACTGTATAGACAAATAATATAATTCACACAGGAGGTAACTAAGATACAACATTCGAAGGAGACAGTCGTTGTGTTGATTGTAGAAGGGAGTGGATATTCACACACAATACTAAACATTTCATCATGAAACATAGTAATCATTTCATTGTAATCACGCATTCATAGGATTATAATTATTCTTCACTCTTAATTCCCTGTTGAAAATTTTGATATATTGTAATTTCAGAATCAATAAGCCAATGTCCTGACAATGCATCGAAAAATTGTAAAGACACGCATGCAGCTGTTATTATGACTGTTTGTGCTGTAGGACATGCTGATGCAGCTGGCTAAAGCTGTAGCTAACGCCACAGCAGCCCTGGTGCTTAAAGCTAAGAATGTGGCCCAGAAGACGGAGGACTCTGCCCACCAGAACAGAGTTATTGCTGCAGCCACTCAGTGTGCTTCTTCCACATCTCAGCTGGTGGCCTGCACCAGAGTAAGTGTGACTTGTTTATTAAGAGAAAGTGTGCTCTTTTTCTTCTTTGTTTTGGTAAATACCTTGTGTGTTGCAGGTAGTGGCTCCTACCATCAGCTCCCCAGTATGTCAAGAGCAGCTGATAGAAGCAAGCAAGCTGGTTGCCAAATCAGTGGAAGGCTGCGTTGATGCTTCACAAGGGGCCACCAATGACGAGGGGCTCCTGAAGCAGGTCGGCATGGCCGCCACAGGTGTGACCCAGGCTTTAAATGAGCTGCTACAACACATCAAGCAGTATGCCAGTGGAGGCCATCCCATTGGACGCCACGGAGAAGCCACTGATCGTATCTTGGATGTGACGGAGAACATCTTCAGCTCAATGGGAAATGCTGGTGAGTGTAGGCCTGAGCAGTCTAGAGATGCCCCGATCTGATCCCGATTTTATAGCTGTATTATAGTTATACATTTAAATGGGTTATACTTGTATAGCGCTTTTCTACCTTCAAGGTACTGGAAGCGCTTTGACACTTTCCACATTCACCCATTCACACACACATTTACACACTGATGGCGGGAGCTGCCTTGCAAGGCGCTAACCACGACCCATCAGGAGCAAGAGTGAAGTGTCTTGCTCAAGGACACAACGGACATGACTAGGTTGGTAGAAAGTGGGGATTGAACCAGGAACCCTCAGGTTGCTGGCATGGCCACTCTCCCAACTGCGTCATGCTGTATGTAATAAAAAAAAACAAAAAACACAGCTAGCACAAAAACGCATTAATTAGATATGTTTTAATCAACCCTTTAAGTTATCCAGCAGCAAAAAAAATATAAAATGATATTGCTGAATAGACGATAGATAATTAAATATACTGCACAAGAAGGGACTCATAAATAGCTGGCAAAATAATAAGTTACACACAATTGTAGCTGAGCTAGGCAGCAGCGCCCCCCGCGACCCCAAAGGGAATAAGCGGTAGAAAATGGATGGATGGATGTGTTGTGCTAAAATCAATTAACTAAATTAATAATCGATATGTTTCCTAACTACGCCGTCAATAAAATATAAGTGCAAATAACAATACAACTTCACCACATTAGTCATAATTTTTTCACTTAAGAAACCTGACTATGACTTTAACTCCGTACTTCTCTTGTTTATTTAAGATAGTCATTACTGCTACAAGTGTTGGAAAAGTGTATTACAACTGAGTACCGCTGAGGCCCAAACAGACCACAGCTGAAAAAGATGTTATTTCTTAGCAGTCCTCTAGGGGGCGCTTGTGGCCCAACAATGAGCCCAGGCCCTATTAAGAAACATGACTTTAGTACAGGGGTCGGGAACCTTTATGGCTGAGAGAGCCATACAGGCCAAATATTTCAAAATGTATTTCCGTGAGAGCCATATAATATTTTTTAACACTGAATACAATTAAATGTGTGCATTTTTTAGTAAGACCAACATTTTTAGAGTATTATAAGTTTCTTATTCTTTTTAATAACATTGTTATTCCAAAGTTAACCAGTAATAAATACAATACTTCTTACCATAAATGCGAAATCTTGAACAGGTGCGATGGAAAACGGATGTTTGGATTAAAATGCATAAGAATGTTTTATAATTTGAACGTTATTTTTAACACTGTGATTACCCGCGGAATTATTAAATACTTATGTTAAGCAATGTCAGCTAAGATTTATCTGAGAGCCAGGTGCAGTCATCAAAAGAGCAGCATCTGGCTCTAGAGCCATAGGTTCCCTACCCCTGCTTTAGTAGATCAGGCCCTTGGAGTAGTTCACCCTCACAACTCCAACAATTTGCAGGTCAAAACTCCAAGAAAAGTAATAATTGTAAATACAGTTATTGTTCTTAGTAATACCTAAAGATGTATGTTGTAAAATCCACTGTGGAAACAGATGAGTTTAAATAAATCATGGAAATTAACATGATGTTTAAGCCCATAATGAGTATATGCAAAGGTCTAACACCAAGTGTGGGTGGGTAAGGTCCCACTGGTATGTGTGGTTCCACTCAAACAACCTGGTAGAATAGATCATGTGACTAGTATTTTCTTGTCATTTTTAACAGGTGAGATGGTTCGCCAGGCTCGTATTCTTGCCCAAGCCACGTCTGATCTGGTCAATGCAATCAAGATGGATGCAGAAGGAGAGTCAGACCTGGAAAATTCCCGAAAGCTGCTGTCAGCTGCCAAGCTGCTGGCCGATGCCACCGCCAAGATGGTGGAGGCAGCCAAGGTCTTCCTGTCTTTAATCATGCCAACTTTTCATTGTCTTTATTTTCCCATTATATTAAGAATGCTATTGTATGTGTGTAATGCCAGGGTGCAGCGGCAAACCCTGACAGTGAGGAACAGCAGCAGAGGTTGCGAGAGGCTGCTGAAGGTCTTCGCATGGCTACGAATGCTGCCGCCCAGAACGCCATCAAGAAACGCCTGGTCAACAAGCTGGAGGCAAGGACCATGTCACTCAGCCTGCATACAGAGAAAGATTTGACTGAAACTGGAAAGATAGTAATAATAGGGCTCAATGGTGAACAGTGAGTTTGCTAACAAGTGCTTACGTCTGACGGAAAGTATCGCTAACCTCAATCAATCACTCAAAGTATATTTATATAACCCTAAATCACGAATGTCTCAGAGGGCTGCACAAGCAACAACGACATCCTCGGTTCAGATCCCACATCAGTGCAAGGAAAAAAATCAACCCAATGGGACAATGAGAAACCTAGGAGAGGACCGCAGATGTGGGGGCCCCCCCACCCCCTCCCCCCCAGGGCGACCGGTGCAATGGATTTCGAGTGGATCTAGCATAATATTGTGAGAGTCCAGTCCATAGTGGATCCAACATAGTAGTGAGAGTCCAGTCCATAGAGGGGCCAGCAGGAGACCATCCCGAGCGGAGACAGGTCAGCAGCGCAGAGACGTCCCCAACCGATGCACAGGCGAGCAGTCCACCTCGGGTCCCAATTTTGTACAGCCAGCGCGTCATCCGTGGCCACCGAACCTGTGCCCGCGAGGGAGAGGGGGGCAGAGCAGAAAAGAGACGGCAGATCAACTGGTCTAAAAGGGGGGTCTATTTAAAGGCTAGAGTATACAAATGAGTTTTAAGATGGGACTTAAATGCTTCTACTGAGGTAGCATCTCTAACTGTTACCGGGAGGGCATTCCAGAGTACTGGAGTCCGAATAGAAAACACTCCATAGCCCGCAGCCTTTTTTTGGGCTCAGGGAATCACTAATAAGCCGGAGTTCTTTGAACGCAGATTTCTTTCCGGGACATGTGGTACAATACAAACAGCAAGATAGGATGGAACTAGACCGTGTAGTATTTTATACGTAAGTAGTAAAACCTTAAAGTCACATTTTAAGTGCAGTGCAGGTGAGCCAGTATAGGTGTAATATGATCAAACTTTCTTGTTCTTGTCAAAAGTCTAGCAGACGCATTTTGTACCAACTGTAATCTTTTAATGCTAGACATAGGGAGACCCGAAAATAATACGTTACAGTAATCGAAACCACAACCTTAAAGTGTATTCATACACTCATTGTAGCCAAGAATGTCACAATCACAATCATTTTCTCTACCCTTTTACGTTTTCAGTGTTTAAAGAGCATTGTTCAAGGTTATTTATAATGGCTAATGATATGGAAAAAGTTGAAGTATGGTACTGGAATTTATTAGAATTCCAAACAAAGTTTGACTGAATGTTTCTTCTATGAAGTTAAAGTACAAACCTTTTCATCGATTTGTCCAACCAGAATATGCATTTTTTTGAATGCATTGGGTTTTGAGGAAAACATATGCTTCCATTAAATGAATCAGGTCCATAAAGACACAATTGAATTAGTTTATAATAGAATAATTTGACTTGCTCGCAGAGAGCCCTGATCTCTCTCGGTCAAATAAAGAGAAACAATGCATTAGTCTAGTGTTGAATAATGGTTTGTTTATTTCTCTCAGAATGCTGCAAGACAAGCAGCTGCAGCAGCTACACAGACAATAGCTGCAGCTCAGCATGCTGCCTCGTCTAATAAGAACCAGGGTGCCCAGCAGCAGCTGGTCCAAAGCTGCAAGGTAAGTATCCCACAGGCTACACACTGCAAGTGGTATTGGACACGTGTTTCAAAAGGTGAAAATAAAAGCTTGCTGTTATTGATTGAGCATTGTTTTTTGTGTGTCTTTGTGTGTGTGTGTCAGGTGGTTGCAGAGCAAATCCCTCAACTGGTTCAAGGAGTCAGAGGCAGCCAGTCTCAGCCTGACAGTCCAAGTGCTCAGTTGGCCCTCATCAGTGCTAGCCAGAACTTCCTGCAGGTAGCACAAAAAAATACATTTGCAGCTTTTATGTGTTGGTTCAGCAGATAAAGCAAACAAAAACAACAATAGACACAAGACAATAAAAATACTGTAAAAAATTACATTTTGCACACAACTTCACATATAAACCCATTTTTTCTTCTTAAAACACAATTTTAGCAATAAACGTTGAAGTCAGAAAACCCTTTACGTTTTTATTCCAAAGGTGAAGATGAATATCCACTGGAGTCAAATACAATGTCTACTGTACATGTACATACATCACTCAAAGGCAATCAGTTTATTTATATAGCCCTTAATTACAAATGTTTCAAAGGGCTTTGATATGTCTATATATATTGTACATACATGTACATGAATATATGCATATAGTTTAGTAGACTGTTTATTTAACAATGGCAATGTGCAAACATGGTAATCTTTAAAAAAAAAGACATGCTTTACATTAGATTTAGTTAGTGGTACTTTCCATCTACAGTTCTACATACAGTACATTTGATCATATTGTCATGTCATCCACCTCATTCAACTTATAAAATAAATTAATCAATATTTATTACAGATTTGTACACTAATGTATTAAAAAAACAAACAATTAAACTTTATTCCCCACTTTTCATACACAGGCAAATTGCTTTATACCAGTTTGAAAGGGAGAGGAAAAAATGAAAAAATATTACATGCATGCACGCACACACACACGCACAGACTCAAAGACATCCACAGGCAGGCACACACACACACACACGCACACGCACACGCACACACACGACATGGACATGTCATGGCATTGAAGATTGAGGAAAATACAACCCTTTAAGGCCTCCACACTGTAGAATACCTAACAATATACAGCCATCCATCCATTTCTACCGCTTGTTCCCTTGGAGCAGTTGTCCCGATTGGTACCGGGCCGCAGAAGAATTTTTTATTGATTTTTATTAAAAAAGAAAAAATAAAAATATTTTTTTTTTCTATTAAATCAACATAAAAAACACAATATACACTTACAATTAGTGCACCAACCACAAAAACCTCCCTTTTTCATGACAAAAACCTCCCTTTTTCATGACAAATAAAAAATAAATCTATCCCCTCCTGCTCCGGCCCAGCTGCACCAAATGATAATATAAATACATTTAATAAAGTCAAATACAAATAAGGCAACAAGAGAAGTATCCTACACTTCTCTTTTGTAAAGTAAATCTGAACAGCCGATATGGGCATCTACATCAACTATATGATTTGCCTGAGAAGCTGGACAGGGCATGAAAAAAAAGACATAGAAAAACCCCAAAGTGCTCACTGCCGTTTCAAAAACAACAGGGAAAACTCCTGGCTGCAGAGAGCATTTTGTAGTGCTTAAAAATTGTTTGTCAAAGAATCCGTGAAATGATTTAAAAATGGAAGTTGGAACCAATCTAAAAGGCAGGTTGTCGGGTTTACTGAGGTGAAAACTCCACCAAGTGTCCTTGCATCAACCACAGCAAAATTTTGTACTTCGATTACAATGTCTACTTGCATATACATACATATTTTATGTATATTTGCATATACATAAAATATACATTATTTATTTATTCTTAATTGTTTGACTCTTTCAGCCCGGTGCAAAGATGGTCACTGCCTCCAAAGCTACTGTTCCCACCATCAATGACCAAGCTTCAGCGATGCAGCTCAGCCAGTGTGCTAAGAACCTGGCTAGTGCCTTGGCTGAGCTGCGCACCGCCTCACAGAAGGTAGCACACACATCTGCACGCTTGTTATTGTCTTTACATTGCATCCGGAAAGTTTTTACAGTGGCCCACTTTTTTCACATTTTGCTATGTTACAGCCTTATTCCAAAATTATATACATTCATTTTTCTCCTCAAAATTCTACACACTATACCTCATAATCACCTTGCAAAAAGTTTTTAGATTTATTTGAATTGTATTAAAGATAAAAAACTAAGAAATCTCATGTACATTAAGTATACAGCCTTTGCTCAATACCTTGTCGATTCACTTTTGGCAGCAACTACAGCCTCAAGTCATTTTGAATATGATGCCACAAACGTGGCACACTTATCTTTGGGAAGTTTTGCCTATTCCTCTTTGCAGCAGTTCTGAAGCTCCATCGATTAGGTTAGATGGGACGCATCAGTGCCATTTACAGATCTCTCGATGATGTTTAATGGGATTCAAGGCTGGGCTCTTGCTGGGCCACTCAAACACATTTACAGAGCTGTCCTGAAGCCATACCTTCACGCATATTTGGGTTTGACTATGTCTAAATTTACTTTCCAAAAAATACATCGGGATGTATATCGTATATTGATATTCAGCCAAAATATATCAGGATATGTGTTTGGTCTATATCGCCCAGCCCTCCTGCTAAAAGATGAACCCTTGCCCCAGTCTGAGTTTAAGAGCTCTCTGGAACAGGTTCTCATCCAGCATGTCTCTGTATATTGCTGCATTCATTTTTCCCTCCATCCTGACTAGTTTCCCAGTTGCTGCCACTGAAAAACATCCCCACAGCATGATCCTGATACCACCATGCTTCACTGTAGGGATGGTATCACCCTGGGGACGAGCGGTGCCTGGTTTCCTCCAAATTCATGCCAAAGAATTCGACCTTTGTCTCATTAGATCAGAGAATTTTGTTTCTCATGGTCTGAGAGTGTGTCAGGTGAATTTTGGGAAACTTTATACTTAGAAATGGCTTCCGTCTGGCCACAATACCAAAAAGGCCAGATTGGCGAAATGCTGCAGAGATGGTTGTCCTTCTGGAAGGTTCTCTTCTCTCCACAGAGGAATGCTGTAGCTCTTACACAGTGACCATTGAGTTCTTGGTTACCTTCCTTATTAGGGCCCTTCTCCCTTGATCGCCAAGTTTAGACGGCTGGCCAGCTTTAGGAAGAGCTTCAAGACAGCAGATATTTTTCTGTACCCTTCCTCAGATTTGTGCCTCGAGACAATGCTGTCGTTTAGACAATACCTTTGACTTCAGTCTTTGTTTGTGCTCTGCCATGCACTGTCAAGTGTCGGACTTGGACTCAGAGTTGGGCAATTATTTTGGTGTAAATTTCGTTGTCTTCCCTGTATGAATAAATGTAGGCAGAGTGGATTGATGGCTTGGCTGGGATTGGTTATTTTGTTCTCTCTGTACAGCGATTTGAATGTGGAAAAAGAGTTGTCTGTCTTTAACTCCCCCTTGCCTTTACTTGAACTTACCACAAGTCGGCGCCTCGCAGCCACTGCTCATGTAATTCTGCGTTCAAGTCAATAACGAAGGTATGTTGCTCAGAGCTGCCAAGCTTCACACTTTGAGTGTGACGGTCAGGCAATTTAACCTTTTCTCATGCGGCACGCCACACTCGCTTATAGTCCCCATTCACTACTCTATATTTTTCTATAATAATAAACTTTGTTTTTTGCAGCTTGCTGTGGTTCGAGTAACCCAGACTGATTGATCGAAATAATGAATTCCAGACCAAGTATTCAATCTACGTGCCTAATGTATATTCAACCAACCACGGAAGACACTACGCGATTTAAACCAATCAGAAACAACGTAAGGCATAACTTGGCGTCTCTCCTTCACGCACCTCAGCTGTAGTTGTTGTTTCTGATTGGTTTAAATCAGGGGTCTCAGACACGCTGCCCGCGGGCCAATTGCAGCCCGCAAGACGTTATTTCGCGGCCCCCACCTTAGTATGAAAATTTAATTTAGTTCGGCCCGCGAGTTTTATATGCATGGCGCTTGACAGTGTTGTGTTATTTGGGTCCGAAATGGCTCTTTCAATGTTCTGGGTTTCCCACCCCTGCGTTAGTGGAAAAGCGGCAAATGAGTGAAAGCGACAGAAACGTTGCCATGGAGACGAGGGTTTTCTTACGTGCCTGGCTGCAGTCACACCGAGACACCTGTCCGTCAGTAATAACAGTCCCCGATAACCTAGACCGATTCAAACCGTTATTTGTTTTCTTATTGTTTAATTTGCATTGCCTCACACGATGAACACTACATATATTTCTATATGATGCCGGATAACACTCCGGGAGCCGTCACTTTTTTGCGCTACCACTGTTATCCGCCGACCGCCGTGTTGCTGTAGGGAGGAAAAGCGGAACGACACACATTGCGGAAATAACATTATTCGCCGTGCGTCGGCTAAATACAAATATATTCCACAACCCCAAACATGTCTTTTTCAAAGCCTGCAGTGAAGAGAAAGGTTCGTGATGAGCAAAGACAATTCCAGGAAAAGTGGGAGATGCAATATTTCTTTGTTGAGCACAGGCGCACCCCGACGTGTCTTATTTGCACAGAGAAAGTTGCGGTGCACAAGGGATACAATTTGAAATGTCATTATGCAACTAGACATGCTGAGGAGTATGCAACATTTTTTTACGAAATCTTTTCTTGCGGCCCAGACTTTGTGTTCAGTGGCCCCCAGGTGAAGGGGCCTTTGAGACCCCTGGTTTAAATTGTGTGGTGTCTTCCGTGGTTGGTTAAATGTAGGCACACCCCAGATACGCACAAGCGGATTGTATTAAACGCACGCAGTTCTGTATGCATGCACACGCGTTGTATTACACGCTCACGAATCTCGATACGCTCCTCAAATCATGCACAGCAGAAGTGTCGCAAAATTCATATGTACAAAATGACAAGTATATTGAGGGTTCTTTCTGATTACGGAATAAACAAGAGACACGTACGCGGATCTAAAACACACGTACACGGATCTAAAATGCGGATTTGAATACACACTCTCGGATTGATATACAGACACAAATTAGTATGCATGCACACAAATTGGATTACAGGCGGGCAGATTGAGATACACGTTTGCAAATAGTTTTGCTACAATAATATTTCCATACAAAACACAATTCCATCTCCCTCTTCTGACTCTACTCTGTTTTTGCTTGCAAGTGCTCTGGGCTTGTGTTGATGGTGACTCGCGACATGCGCCTAGGCGTATCAACAGCTGGTGCATGGAAAATAAAATGTATTTACATTACAGTACCATTTTTTTAGCCATTAGTACCATAGTACTTTTTTAGTACAGGTACATTGCACAAACCTATTGTAGACTAGTGTGTGGCTTTTCAAATCATTTTCGTACCAACTAAATTTACCCCAGGTGGACTTTAATAATTTGTCGGAACATCTCAAGGATGATCAGTTGAAAAAGGATGCCCCTGAGCTCACGTATGAGCTTCAGGGCTAAGGCTATGAATACTCAATCACATGTGATTTCTTAGTTTGTTTGTTTTTTTGACAAATTTGCAAACATTTCTAAAACATTTTTTTTTCACATTTTTGTCTGTAGATTTTTGAGGGTATAAATGAATTTATTCCATTTTGAAATAAGGCTGTAACATAACAAAATGTGGAAAAAGTGAAGCAGTATGAATAGTTTCCAGATGCACTGTATCTACTACGACCTCACAGGTGTTCAGCTAGTTTTACATTTTTTTCATAAATCACATGTCGGTGTGAGAAAGTATGTTCTCATATGATGTTGTTCGTTATGAAATATTTTGCACTGCTTTTTAGTTTTAATATATTAGTTCTCATAATAATCATTTACATGTATTGAAAGTACTTTTATTTGTATGATATCCAAAATGGCCTTTTTGCGATGTGTGCAGGCCCAGGAGGCGTGCGGGCCTCTCGAGATAGACAATGCTCTGTCAGTTGTACGTGGGCTGGAGAAGGATCTAAAGGATGCCAAAGCTTCAGCTGATGAAGGCAAACTCAAACCCCTTCCAGGAGACAATGTGAGACACACACAACATGCATGTAAAACGATAATCGGTGCCCACTTAATTCCACTTTCATACTTCAGCAGCTTTTTTATTTTTTTACGCTTAAAACACCTATGTATAAAAGCTTTTCAACACAAATATATTTTGTTATGCTAAAATATAATCACTATATGTATCCATAGATTTTCAAATGTACTGTTTTAAAGAAAAAAAAATCTATATATCACGGTATTTCATGATTAATTTTAGTTACAGGTGGGCTTCAGTTTACAAACCAGTTCTGTTGCTACGACAGTGATGTATGTTTTAGTGAAGGGGTCTTCACTGGGGGGGTCAATGACGACAAGGGGTTCCGCAGAGGTACTGCAGGAAGGTCATGAAATTTGTGGTTGATTACACTTTTTAAAATATTTTTTTCAGATTTTCCCACATATTTAAACGTCTTTAAATGCATATTAATCCAACACACTGTCGTAGATAAATCGGAGTGCCATGGCCACCCTCCTCAACGTACCTTGGAGTGTTTAAATAACTATATTATTATATTCATGTCAGCATTTAAGACAGCTAGTGAATAGCGTCCTAATTGCTACCTAGAAGCAGCAGCTTTATTTTGTCCATTCTTAACATGTACAAGACACATAAGAACTGAAACTACATTTTTGGCACAGTCCCACTATGAGCAGACATACGTAACAGGGGGACAAGACGGGACCGCCAACGGATCAGCCACTTATGGCGTTCCTTAAAAAAGGTCAGAAAAAGTTGACATTGGGAAAGGGGGAAGAGTAAAAAAAAATATCAGTCTATGGCTGTACCCTCAGGAGGGATCCAGACTGAGTCCGAGGAAAAAAACTCACATAGCATGTGACACATAAACATGATACATGTGACTAGTGTAACCCTAGCTGCCTACTGGCTAATTGTGTGCAAGCTCGTAATCAACTTGCTATTAGCGGTGGTATTCTGTACACAGCACACATGAAGTAAATATCAAATAAAGTAATGTAAAGATGAAATACAAGACAATAAAACAGTAGTAAAAAATAATTTTATTCCTGCAAGGGACGGAGCGACAGTAAGTGTCAATTATGAGACCACTACACTGCTTAATTAATTTATCACTGTCCATTTCATAGGAGCAAATATTTTTACACGTTCCAAGATACGGTCTTTATCCTTCATAATGTTTGCGACGTTTGGTTTGGACCAAAGTTTGAACCAATGTTGATTTTTAAACAATATCAATATTTGACCATGTCTAAATTTACTTTACTTTCACTCTTTTTGATGTTGTGCCATCAGAACAGTCTGCCTTACGCTTTAGAGACACCATGAAGGAAAAAAGGATGCAAAAGTGACCTACGACTGCATATTCTTCAACCACGTGCAAATAAATAGTACTCTATCTTTCTTTACAGTAATAATGTATGAGAATGCATTGTAACACGCTGTTCGCCTGAATCCTTTAACACGGTTTATTTTGTGGTTATTAAATTTCGGATTTCTCAGAAAATCCTAGTGAGGCCGGCAGGTGCACTTTTTTCTAAAAGTTTGCCTTTCACTTACAAACTTTATGTGAGACAAGATGTCAGGTTCAAACACTGACATCTATTAAACAGGACAAGAAGCAAAGAATCAAACAGAGACAGAATTCAGTTTGTCTCAGTGAGGAGAAACGTGTACATCTGTACACATGTACAGTGTCATTACGCTCTGCCAAAAGATTGCACCCCTACTTATTTTATTTGGACTTTCCCTGACCACAGCTGCTTCCAAAGGGACGGGGTCGTAAACAGCCATCGCCTTTGATTACATAACAGTTCAAAATAAAAGGTCGGTTAAAAAAAGAGGTTCGTAAAAGAGTTCAAAAAAGCGGTGCCTGGAGGGGAGTCTGGCCCTGCTTCCTCTCCGCTTTGTAGTTCTTGGGTCACGACAATATCTTTCTGTTGATTACAATACATGAAAGAAACAGACACCTTCATGTTGCTTTCCATCCTACACAGTGGAGTTTTACAGGCCTTCTTCTTGGTAGGTTCAAAGAAATGTTTTTGCTTCTGAATGGGAACTCATTGAAACACAAACTTTTGTGATAACTTAGATACAATTGTTCCTACAAAGAAACCATTTGTCTTTTTTTATGCATTCTACTTTGTAATAAACATCAAGTATGAGGTAGATAACAATGAAGCTAATTGCAGTCATCTATTGCATCCGTAAAGCCCATTAAAAATAACATCCAATAACTGTCAACAATACTCCATTTACATGTCTCAACCGGCATATTAACCAAGTATTAGCGATATTGTTAATATAAGGACAAACAAAGAGTAACTACTTTTAATGGTGCCGTAATCACAGAGACCTTATACAGCTATTGCCTAACTGAGTTGGTAGAATTTAATTCTAGATTATTGATCATGCCTCTCGTTCTTAATAGGAGAAATAAACCGAGAAGTTGGTCTACTTTGACATTTAACTTAGATCCGGAAATCACGGCAAAGCCATGAAAAGACGCTGGTTTGTGCCCACATTTTTTACCTGCTTGAGTATTATGCTTAATTCTTCATCTAAATGAGAAGAGATAAACATCCCATCAGTCTGTATCCCAGTGAGAGTACACACTGCACAGTGAGTGATTGTTTTATTATGGTCATAGTTTTTATATCTTGTTTAGCACTTAGCAATGGTGCTGCTTTTTGGATCTCCTTATCAATCAGCTTCTATAACTTGTAGCTCATCCTCCTTATATTCAGGCTCAAAAATATAAGTTTCTGGATCACCACTTGTCCCAAAATAGTCATTGTCGTCTCTCATGAATTCTGCATGATTAGTGGTAGTTGTTGAAGAGAATAGCGAACGTGATGTGAAATTAATGCACCGCCGTATGCTTAAAATGACCAAAATTCATAAATATTCACATTCAATCAATCACAGTTTGTTTGTATGGTCCTTAATCACAAGTGCCTCAAAGGGCTTCACCAACCACAATATACTTAATTTAAACCCACATCCAGACAAGAAAAAAGTCCAAAAGCCCGAGATGGAAAAAAGAAGAAACCTTAAAAAGGGGCTGCAGATATAGGGATCCCCCTCCTGGGTGACCGGCTGCAATGAATGCCCAAGTGGGTACAGTCATTGAAATGTTACATTCATGATAATACCAGAGTCCAGCCCATTGGTAACCCAAAAGGGGGTTGTTGTGGGATCTTCCATATAGACAAGGCATCGACGCAAAGACGTGACCAACTGATGCATAGAGGAGTGGTCCAACCCGGGTCACGACCTGGGACAGCTCGAGCTTCTTCCAGACTGATACCGCTCCAGAGATTATTCCTGGCCACCCGGTAACCTCTCCATGCATAAGAGAGGGGCATAAAATAAAGCGGCAGGTCAACTGGTCTGAAAAGGTGTCTTTTTAAACACTAGCGTATGTAAATTAGTTTTAAGGCTGGACTTGAATGCTTCTATTCAGGTAGCATCTCTATCTGTTGCCGGTATGGCATTCCCGAGTACTGGCGCTCGAATAGAAAATGCCCTAAATCCTGCAGACTTTTTTGGGGCTCTGCTGGTCACTAATAAGCCGGCGTTCTTGAAACTCAGATTTCTAGACGGAACATACATTACAAAACAATCAGCAAAATAAGATGTTGTGCTAGACCATTAAGTATTTTGTACGTAATAGAACCTTAAAATTGTACAGGGAGCCAGTGCAGGTGGGCCAGTACAGGCGTGATATGCTCAAACCTTGTTATACTTGTCAAAACTCTACAAGCCGCATTCTGTACCAGCTGTACAAATGTTACTTGTTGTTATCAATGTGCCTGTTACTATATTACCTACATATATACTTAGAACATGTGTATGAAACGTTAATGGGGATTTTTGAAATTTTTTTAGAGCGTTTTATAGGGGTAGTAGAGCAAATCTGATTAAGTCCATTGTTAGCTGACTTTTACTAGCGTTCATTTACAAGTTAGAATGCATAAAAAAGAAAAACGTGTGCTTGTCTCAAAAGGGGATTGTGAATGATAGACAAAATTCCACAAAATGTGCTGTTCCCCTTTAAGCAATGTACGCTTGTACATAAAAAGGGAGCATATTCATCTTCTGGCAGACTTGTTTTGAAAAGTGTTTAAATAAAACTTGAACTTTGCTGTCATTTGCTTGCTGTTCAGCTCGAAAAGTGCTCCCAGGATCTTGGTACAAGCACTAAGGCAGTAAGCTCTGCCATAGCCCAGTTGCTAAGTGAGGCCACCCAGGGCAATGAGAACTATACAGGTGGGTACAAACTATTTTTATATTTATAGTGCATACTGTACATGTTCTGTACCACACACTGATTGTGTCATTACTGAGGCAAGCTACGCTGTGAATAAGTTACCCGTCAATCACAGGACTCTTTCATTTTTGCCAAAAATGTAGATATACCGGTAATATACTTTTTTTTTTAGACTGTGCAATTAGAACATATATCATGTAAAATCCATTTGTCGTGATTGTTTATCTACATTGTTTTGTCTCTAAACCAGTTATTTTCTTTTACCAAATATGGGCCTTATTGAACTTATAACAGAAAGCATTAATTACTTTCTTAGTTTAAATACATTTTTAAAAGAATCCGAAATAATTTTAATTTTTCACTTTCTACTGAAAGTTCTCTGCAGTCGCTGCCCTTTTTCTGGCTACAGAGCTTGGCCACCATTACAAGATGGATAAATTTCATCCTTTTCCTGAGAACTGTCCAGCGTAAACTACTACTTGCGCATAAAAAAAGTGTTTGCAACCGAAGCAAACTGAAGGCAATGGATTAATCAAAACGGATGCCCAGCAACGGAATGCCTTGCGGAAAACGATAAAAAAAAAGGCTTTGTTAGTCCCAGGGTAATAGATAGAAAAATCCAAGGAACGAAGAACCTTCTTGGAGTCCAGGAGCTAATAATCAATGAGAATGAGGTTTTAGATCACAAATAGTTGTTCTCAAGAAGGATCAGATCATTTACTGTAGCAAATGATGTGTAAGAATGAATGCGTTGGAGTGTAGCACATGTAAGATGATGAGATTTAGATTGGATCCTGTAACACCAAGGTGGAAGAGATCAAATGGATGTTACCATAATAATAATTATGACTAAGCAACAAGTGGACAACTTTCTTCAATCAAAAGAGGTGGATGGAAATAATATTCTTATACATAAATACAGATTCATGTATTGCACGGTACTGAAAATATTGAATTAATCATCTTCATTAAGATCACCAACAAGAATTACAAAACAGCACTTCTGAATTAGTGCAGAAAGGTAAAATGATGAAATTATGCATAAATTAACTAAGTGCAGTGCTGACATAGCAAACAAGTATGGAACTTAAGAAAGCAGTGGAAACCACAGCACACCTGGGTCAGGTAACTAAAAAAGCTTAATCGAGTTAAAAAGATAACTGAAAAAAACTCCAAGACATCAAAGAACTGTATAAATCCTACACATCACTTGAACACTAAAAACAAGCGTTCATGATTTATTCTCTAATTATGTTGTTATTTATTTGTTGTACAGTACCAGTTCAGATTGTTTTAAAAAACATCTGCTTTTTCAAGGTATGGCAGCCAGAGACGTGGCCCAGGCTCTGAAGTCCTTGGCCTCATCTGCAAGAGGTGTCGCTGCCACCGCCGATGATGCAGCAGCAAGAAGTGCTTTGCTGGACTGCGCCAGTGATGTCATGGATAAGTCGGCCAACTTCCTTGAAGAGACAAAGAGGGCCGTTGCCAAACCAGGAGATGCAGAAAGTCAGCAAAGGCTGGCCCAGGTCAGACTGCAGGACAACATAGTGCTCTGCTTACTTTTCCTCAGTAGCTGTTGTTTTAGTCCTAATTGAAGAACCCTTTCTGTTGACATGTTTGAGCACCATCATAATGCATTATATTGGCTGAACACAGTTTATGTATGTTTGTGTCTACTATGTGTAGGTGGCCAAAGCAGTGTCTCAGGCCTTGAACAGATGTGTCAACTGCCTTCCTGGTCAGCGGGATGTGGACAATGCCATTCGTACTGTGGGTGAAGCCAGCAAAGCTCTCCTGGCTGATTCTGTAAGTACCAGCAATGCTGCTACTGATTCTTGTTGTCCCAACGACGCCTTTCAAATGTACTAAGGTCTGACATGTTTAGTTACTTTACCAGTGGCAATAGCTCGTCGAAGGTGGCGTTGCGTAAGTGGCAACCTGGATGTGACACACTCACAGACATTTTACTTGGTCATACAGTGGAGGCCAGCCCATCGAAATGAAAACAATAACAAGATTTCGGGGCTGTAAATTAAATTTTGAAATGAGCATATTCTGGCTGAGCTACTGTTATCAGATTTACAGGTTTTCGAAAAGAACTTCATTTATTAATGCCTTTTGACATTTTAGGGCCATGTAATGATGACTTGACATGAAATTATTACATTATGACACTTATGTAAACCACACATTATGACACCTTTAATGGTACCCGTAGTACTGATATTAATAACGTTACGTCTATTCCACGTAGTGTGCCTTAAAGGAATTGATATGGTGGGGATTTTTAGATTATTTGTTTGATGCTGCGATAGATTTAACGCTTCATAATTTGCCACCTCAGTAGATTGCATGTCCACCACTGGCACAGTCACTGCAGAAAAAACATTATGTGAGTTATGTATTATTCTACGAGAAATGTTACGTGTGAAGGAATTTTTTAGTCTGGTGCTAGTGGGTTCTAGCTTAACTGACTCCTGAACAGGGCTAACAGGCACTGTGGTTCCCTGTGTCCAAGTTTGCTCTAGTGTAGTCAGTCAAGTGTGACTCTAAAACAGTAGTCTATATTTCTATGAAGAGTGCTGGCGCCTTCCTAGTTAAGTTGAAAGCCATCGCTGCTCTGCAAACCTGGTTTGCCCCTAGAAAAGGGCCAATTATCAATTAACGGTTGGTCCCCGTTCTCTACATAAACAACCCAGTCACTTGTTAGGCAAGACTAATATGCTATACTTCTCATCATTGCCTGTCGCAGGCATGGTGCCCAAGACAAATACTCAAAGGTAAGACATCTTTCTGACGAGATTTCAAGTCTGAGCTCTGTTCCTCTTTGTAATCTCTGAGTGTCTCATCCTAGTGTCATTGGAGCCGACGTGTACAACTATGTTTGCGTAGCTAGTGGTACGATCAGCCTGTTGTACGTGTTTACTAGGCCTGTTGAGTGTCAGCTCCCTAAGCCTAGCTTCAATATTGGCGGCTCTTGCCCAAGGAATAGACCTAATCATGGCCGGTTTCATAAACCGTATGTTCCAGGTGATGGAGTACCCTATAACTGAACTGTGGTGTCCGGTAAACTGGGGTGTGGGACTAACTCAAGTGCCAAATCTATTATGCATCTCAACCGTTTCACCATGGCTTGCAGGCCGTTTAGGGCTGCTACAAACTGGGCTAGTCGGCTTGCTACAGGCAATGCTAACAAACGTTTCCACTGTGCCTAAAGTTGTGAAATTACTCTGCTCGAACTGGCAGACACGGCTCTCCAGTGGAGCCAACCTGTCCATGAGAAAGGTGCACGATGAACAGGAAGCCATGCTCACTTTTTTTCTACCATCAAGTGAAGTTCTTGCTTTCTTCAGAGCGCAGTAGATTAGGACCGGGAGAACCTTATCTTTCTTAGCTTAGCAACTAGCTAGCTGAAAGTGAGAATGGTGCTTTGTAAATTTGATAATACTTTGATAAGGATTAAAGAAAGCTGTAAAAATAGAAGCACATTAGATATAAAGATAGCGCCTAGCTTTAAATGGCGAACTGCAGCAGTAGGAGGAAATAGTATTCTAATATTCCAAACAAAACTACAAGTTGTTCAATTAAAGACACTTATGCCTAACTTGTGTACTATTGTGTGACTTTTAGCTTTTGTTTAGTTGCTAGCTCCTAGTAACCTATAGCCTACCATGTTTATATTTAGTAAATCACCACTAAAATACAAGAACAAAACAAATTTGTGTTCTTTTGGGAGGACATTTAGATGTTAACAGTCTGTCCCGCTGGATGGCAGAGCTTCTCACCCTATCTCTAAGGGAGAGCCCCGCCACATGGCGGAGGAAACTAATTTCGGCCGCTTATACCCGTGATCTTATCCTTTTGGTCATGACCCAAAGCTCATGACCATAGGTGAGGATGGGAACGTAGATCGACCGGTAAATTGAGAGCTTTGCCTTCCGGCTCAGCTCCTTCTTCACCACAACGGATCGGTACAACGTCCGCATTTCTGAAGACGCCGCACCGATCCGCCTATCGATCTCACGATCCACTTGTGAACAAGACTCCTAGATACTTCAACTCCTCCACTTGGGGCTGGGTCTCCTCCCCAACCCGGAGATGGCACTCCACCCTTTTCCGGGCGAGAACCATGGACTCGGACTTGGAGGTCCTGATTCTCATTACGGTCGCTTAACATTCGGCTGCGAACCGATCCAGTGAGAGCTGAAAATCCCGGCCAGATGAAGCCAACAGGACCACATCGTCTGCAAAAAGCAGAGACCGAATCCCGCGGCCACCAAACCTAAACCCCTCAACGCCTTGACTGCGCCTAGAAATTCTGTCCATAAAAGTTATGAACAGAATCGATGACAAAGGGCAGCCTTGGCGGAGTCCAACACTCACTGGAAACGTGTCCGACTTACTGCCGGCAATGCGGAACCAAGCTCTGACACTGATCGTACAGGGAGCAGACCGCCACAATAAGACAGTCCGATACCCCATACTCTCTGAGCACTCCCCACAGGACTTCCCGAGGGACACGGTCGAATGCCTTCTCCAAGTCCACAAAGCACATGTAGACTGGTTGGGCAAACTCCCATGCACCCTCAAGAACTCTGCCGAGAGTTTAGAGCTGGTCCACAGTTCCACAACCAGGACGAAAACCACACTGTTCCTCCTGAATCCGAGGTTCGACTATCCGGCGTAGCATCCTCTATTACACCTGAATAAACCTTACCGCGAATGCACAGAGGACTGCATTTATTGGAGCACTCATATGGGAGATTTTATATGCAAGTCGATATCATCCAATTCTTTTATTTTTGCTGATATCTGACCGATATCATTATCAGATCGCAACACCCCTATCAAAAACGTTGAGATTAGGGAGTAAAATCACTGACAGAAACATTGTGTGCTGCGTAAGTAAATGCTGGATTTAAATGAATAAGTGACCTATGAATTTATAAATAAATGACGTATTCTTAACACCTTTTTTCCTTTCCAGTTCCCCTCCAGTGGAAGGAGTTTTCAAGAGGTCCAAGGCCAGCTGAATCAAGTGGCAGCTAGTCTTAACCAGTCAGCCAATGAGGTTGTCCAGGCATCACGCGCCAGCACCCGGGAACTGGCCAGATCCACCAGCAAGTTTGGACAGGACTTTAACAACTTCCTGGATGCTGGTGTTGACATGGCAGGAACATCACAAGTCAGTATGATGGCATAAACAGGAAATGAAGATAAAGATGTTACCTTCATTTTGGTACTGTGTATATCTCCATGGACACCGTGACTTTACTCTTTTAGATGTGACACGTCATATAAATGATCATGATTTGACTTGTCAAAATCCTATACCTCCCAAACATCTGCAGTCTAAAGAGGACAGGACACAAGTGGTATCCAACCTGAAGACAATATCTATGTCATCCAGCAAACTACTCCTGGCTGCGAAAGCTCTATCTACTGACCACAACTCTCCTAACCTCAAGAACCAGCTGGCAGCTGCTGCTCGGTACTACTACTTCTTCATGTTGTATCAGTCCATACAATAAATATTTATTGACAATGTCCACTTGTGTGTGTCCACAGGGCAGTTACAGAAAGTATCAACCAGCTCATTACCATGTGCACCCAGCAGGCTCCTGGACAGAAGGAGTGTGACAACGCCCTCAGGGAGCTGGAGGTACCGCCATTGTTTTAGTTTGTAGTCTCTGGTTTATGCAGTCGTGTTTCACAAATCAATCAGGAAAAGATCTATTAGATTAAGGCTTGTGAATTATTTTTACAGATTATTAGGGCAATTATTCGCCGGCAACAATTCGATACCGGCATCGGAACCAAAATGTCTATCGATACTTTTCAAAATAAAGGGAACTACAACATATTTTAATATTGGTTTTGACGCATTGGCGACGCATTGTGGATGCGCATTGTCACCCCAGGGATGCACGAGGACCAAGACAGGCAGGTAAGATTTGATTTAAAACAAAACATAAAAGAACACTGTTACAAAATGATAAAGAAAAGGCGTGCCGAACGCACGGAGAGCTAGGCTAACACTTAGCAACGAGAATTGAGTCCAAAAATAGACATGCAAAGCGCACGCGAGGCTAAGGCGAAACTTAGCAATAGTAGAATAAAGAAAAGGAACCAACGTGCGTGTTGCATGTAGCAAACAAACCATCCAGTATGAACTGAGGTTGCAAGCGGGCTTAAATACACAAGCAATCAAATGAGAAACGGGTGTGCGTAAAAAGGCCAGTGCAGGCGGAACAAATGAGGAAACCATGGAGACCAGATGAAACAGGAAGTGCTCAAACTAAGGAACGGAAGAGTCCAAAATCATAACAGGCTTTATTTTAACAGAAAATCTTAGAATACAATAAACATATGTTTCATATTGCACTCAAAGAACAATTTCAGAAGAAGGTTAAAATATAAATTAAAGGGTATTAAACACATTGTGTTTTTCTTGTTGTACTCTAACAACAATTTCAAATTTCCCATATTACATATAGTCTGCCATAATGAAGGATTAGGTTAGAATATAATAAAAAGCTTTACTGACATTATATTAAATGTTTCATGATTTATCTTTGCCAATCCTGGTCTGTGTTTTAAGAAAAATACAATTATTAGTAAGTACAAAAACAAAACTATGGATAAATGTACACAGATAAGCCATGTAGCAAGTAAAACACACATGTGTTAAAGTAAAACATACATTGTAGCAATTTGTTACAAAATACAGTCAACTCATGCAAGTGAGTTGACTGCTAATCGGGCAGTTTTAACTCCGCTATTATTTGGCATCAATCCAAGCAGCTCTGTGCACGTCTATGTATCTACATGTGCACAGCAGGGGAGCTGTTTAACTAATGAGAGTACTAATACTAATAACTAATAATAAATAATAAGAGAATGGCAAAGTGTTGTCTGAGTGACATCAGTGAGTGAGTGAGGGAGCAAAGAGAGAGAGGTAGCACTGCACTGCGCAGTAGAGTGATGAACGGGTCTGGTTGTGTCCTGCAAAACTAACAATAAAGCAACCAGATTGTCATAAATCGGCGGCCTTGTCGTTCTGACACGAAAGTGGAGCTTAGCAGACCCATTGACGGGTAAAGTGAAATATGTTACCCCTGACGAAAACATTCACCATATCAAATATATTTTTTATTTTTATTTTTCATTAGCAATGTGGGAACGATCAGATAAGACGTGGCAAACAAACAAATGTTGTTTTAAAGACAGCATTTGATACATTAACCTAGAGAACACATGGCCATAAATAATTAAGGTAAAGTTAAAGGACCGATGATTGTCACACACACACTAGGTGTGGTGAAATTATTCTCTGTATTTGACCCATCACCCTTGATCACCCCCTGGGAGGTGAGGGTAGCAGTGAGCAGCAGCAGTGGCTGCGCCCAGGAATAATTTTTGGTGATTCAACCCCCAATTCCAACCCTTGATGCTGAGTGTCAAGCGGGGAGGCAATGGGTCCCATTTTAATAGTCTTTTGTATGACTTGGCCGGAGTTTTTTTTTTTTGCTCGTGTGGTAACTTTACACCAAATATCTATGGCTTCTGACTTTATGAGACAATGCTTCCCCTCGATGACAAGTGTGTCTAAACAAATATTGATTGTGTTTGCTTTGTTGCGGGTGTTTGCAGTCAGTGAGAGGAATGCTAGAGAACCCAAGTGAAGCTGTGAATGACCTCTCCTACTTTGACTGTATCGACAGTGTCATGGAAAACTCCAAGGTGTGTATCGTCGGAGCATTTTTTTTTTTACAACATATCCAATCTGTTTGCTGGCTTTGTATCATCTACTTTATCTTTAAAAAAGATCCTTGGTGAATCCATGGCCGGTATTTCCCACAATGCCAAGAACTCCAACTTGCCAGAGTTTGGTGATTCGGTCAGTTCTGGCTCCAAAGCCCTGTGTGGTCTGACTGAAGCTGCAGCACAGGTACAAACTAGCCATTGTGTCTACACACAAATTGAAGGTTACTAGAAAATAATAAAACTTACCTGATTCTTCTTTTCTTAAAGGCTTCCTATTTGGTTGGCGTGTCAGATCCCAACAGTTCAGCAGGTCAGAAGGGTCTTGTAGATCCTGCTCAGTTTGCCAGAGCTAACCAGTCCATCCAAATGGCCTGCCAAAACCTAGTGGACCCAGGATGCACCCAATCACAAGTACACCCCTCGGCAACATTCAGCAAATCACTATATTCATGTTTTTATCATTTGGTTGAATGCTATGTCCATGCATTGCCTTGCATAGGTTCTGTCTGCCGCCACCATTGTTGCCAAACACACTTCAGCACTATGTAACGCTTGCCGACTGGCCTCCTCCAAAACCCCCAACCCTGTTGCTAAGAGACAGTTTGTCCAGTCAGCCAAAGAGGTGGCCAACACCACCGCGAACCTCGTCAAGTCCATTAAGGTTTGTATTATTTTACTCACAATAAAATAAATAAACCATTTACTGGATCCCTAAACATTTGTGCTTCAGCATTTGTAACATTGTAAGTTTGCAGATTTTAATTATATTATATTTTTTTTATTTATATTTATTTTCTTCAAAATGTTTTTTTTTTTTCCTATTTTCTCATAATTTCTATTCTCATTCGTCATACCCCTTTGGCAGTGTAATGAGTGGCAACAAATGATTAATATGTGATAATACAGCTAAAATGTACAGCATACAGGCACCATCCCGCATTTTTTACATGTTCACACATTGTTTTTTTTACATCTATGTATGCCTACAGAATTTTGTTAATTGGCTAAGCATTGAGATCTCATTTTGTCAGGCAGTCATTGAATGCACCATAGCAGAGTTGGGGCAAAGCAAAAGTGAAACTTACATCTAATTTGAAGTTCACATTTGATGCTGTTTCTCGACTGAAGACACATACAATGAAATTAACTTTTGTACAGTATTATAAATTGAGGAGTGATTTTATAATTATTTTTTTTTCTTGTAATTTTATAATTGCTCTTTAACCAAACAAAAATATATTTTATCCGATCGCTCAAAAAACTGTATCATCGTCTTCTTCTCAACACTGTCCTTCACACCCACTTTCTTCTCCACTATTGCTTGAAAGACTATTATCTAATGCTAGTCATAGTGTTTGGTGGAATTTACAGGGTTCTGTGTTGCATTTGCGACGCCTACTCCTAATTCAAAGTTTTGCTCGCAACTAAAATAAAAAAAATAGTTGTTTGACTTGGTATTTTTTGTATGCAGGCTTTGGATGGAGCTTTTAACCAGGAGAACAGAGAAAGGTGTCGGGCTGCAACTGGTCCTCTGATAGAAGCTGTGGACAACCTGACAGCCTTTGCCTCCAATCCAGAATTTGCCAGCATTCCAGCTCAGATCAGCCCTGAGGTACAATTATATTTTGATTTAATATAGTGGGTCTTACAGAAGCAACACTGACTTACTTACTCGATAACAAAACTTGTCATGACAAGGTCTTAACAACAGAACGAGTCATGAGTAGGTCTGACTCTTAACAACGGAAAATGTGATGAGTGTGTCCTAATAACAGAGCATGTAATGAAGAGGTTTAATAACAAAACTTGTCATAACAACAAAATACAATAAGTAATTTTTAATTGCAGAACATTTCATGATAAAGTTTTAATATCAAAACTTGTGGTGAGTAGGTCTTAACAACAGAATGAGTCATGAGTAGGCTTTAACAAGAGAACATGTGATGAGTGTGTCTTAATAACAGAGCATGTAATGAAGAGGTCTTAATAACAAAACTTGTCATTATTAGGTCTTAATAACTAATTGTAATAAGTAATTCTTAATCACAGAACATTTCATGATTAGGTTTTAATAACAAAACTTGTCGTGAGTAGGTCTTAACAAAATGTAATGAGTTGAGATGTCCGATAATGGCTTTTTTGCCGATATCCGATATTCCGATATTGTCCAACTCTTAATTACAGATTCCGATATCAACCGATACCGATATATTCAGTCGTGGAATTAACACGTTATTATGCTTAATTTTGTTGCGATGCACCGCTGGATGCATTAAACAATGTAACAAGGTTTTCCAAAATAAATCAAAACAAGTTATGGAAAAAAATGCCATATTTATTATTGAAGTCACATAGTGCATTATTTTTTTAACATGCCTCAAAACAGCAGCTTGGAATTTGGGACATGCTCTTCCTGAGAGAGCATAAGGAGGTTGAGGTTGGAGGGGGGACGGGGTTGAAATGGGGTGGGGGGTAGCAGGGGTGTATATTGTAGCGTCCCAGAAGAGTTAGTGCTGCAAGTGGTTCTGGGTATTTGTTCTGTTGTGTTTATGTTGTGTTACGGTGCGAATGTTCTCCCCAACTGTGTTCACAGTGTGGCGCTTATTTGTAACAGTGTTAAAGTTGTTTATACGGCCACCCTCAGTGTGACCTGTATGGCAGTACCTTTAAGGTTTATTCCCGCTCTGTATTTCTCCCTACGTCCGTGTACACAGCGGCGTTTTAAAAAGTCATACATTTTCCTTTTAAACCCATACCGATAACTTTGATACCGATGCCGATAATTTCCAGTATTATATATTAAAGCATTTAGCGGCCAATAATATTGGTAGCCCGGTATTATTGGACATCTCTAGTAATGAGTATTTCTTAATTACAGAACACGTCATGTATACCTCTTAATAACAGAATATCTAATGAGTAGGTCTTAATAACAGAGCATGTCATGAGTAAGTCTTAAAACATAAATGTCATGAGTAGGTATTAATAACTGAACATGTCTTATGCCACTGAGTGTTCATATACACAGCGATGCAGCAAGCTAAACAGTCTTCTACAAAGCACCAGAAACAAGATTTGGCTTTAGGCACTTTCGTAGAAGCCATGTAAAACTGTATATATAAAAAAATAACATACGGTACTCTTTGTTACATATTTACAAACAAAAATAAGCTTCATAGATATTATAGATGAGTATCACAAACTTGTATAGAAACCTTTATTTTTTTGTAGTCCTTTTGTTTAATTTCCTATCAGCTCGGGGTGAAGAGAAAGGCTGTGCATTGCCACCCACTGTGACTGATCTGTAACAAGAAAATGTAGGACCAATAGGGCCAGAAAGGGATTGGTGTTGTTTTTTGTTAGTTTTTTTTACTTATATTTTTATTTTTACTTTTTTGTGGGGGACGGGAGAAAAGTGTGTCTGTTTCTCACTACCTGTATTATTTTTTTCCCTATCAAATGAATGAATAAACATTTAAAAAATAAATAAACAAAAAATACAAACTAAGACATCCACTAGTCAAATAGGCTTAATAACACTAAAATATTATACATAACTAATATATAGACAAATAAACTTCCAGGCTGTGCTTTTTGATGAGGGAACCAAAAAGGATGGAGGAAATTTGAATCCAGCTGTCTTCACCATGCACAGCAGCCATCAAAATAGCTGCTTCCAAGTTTACAAATGTATCTGTCAACTGAAAATAATTAACATGACCACTAGATGGTGATGATAACAACACATTGCAAAACCACATTAAAATGTGTTACATTGTCAGTCTCGGTGAATAATTGACACAAGTAGGAGAGACAGAATATCATGTCATGAGTAGGTCTTAATAACAAAACATGTCATATGCCGGTTTTAATAACAGAACATGTCTTGAGTAGGTCTTAATAACAACACATGTCATATGTCGGTTTTAATAACAGAACATGTCTTGAGTAGGTCTTAATAACAACACGTCATATGTCGGTTTTAATAACAGAGCATGTCTTGAGTCGGTCTTAATAACAAAACTTGACATGAGTTGTTCGTAATTACAGAGCATGGCACGAGTAGGTCTTTAAGATAAAACAAGACATGAGTTGGTGTCAATGACATATTATGAGTATGTCTTAATAACAGAGCATGTTTAGAGTTGCACTTAATAAAACACTAGGCCCCTTAACATAAGACGCTAGTCACAAACACCACAAATATCCAATTCATTCAAGTCAGTACTGCGGGGAGGGGTCACATTGGTGGCAGGAAGGGAGTTTTTTTATTTATGGGGTGTAGGGGAGTGTTATTTGCATTTTCTATTTATTATTGCACTATTGTTTTTTTAAGTACTTAGGAGAGAGTAGTCCATCATGATTGTGTTGTTCACCTGCTGATCGATGACAATAAAGATTGAATGAATGAATGGGTTTATTTTGAGCCATGCAAACAAAACAAGAGAATGACATAAAATACAAAAGAAATATATATATACATTATTTTTACACCTACATTAAAAACATTACATGTGCCTAATCTTTTGTAGATGTCAAGATTGGCTCAAAAGGGAGTGGGAAGAAGTAAACTTATTAGGTCCCACCCCTATACATATACAATATATATATACAATATATAATACAATAATATATATAATATAATTCAATTCAGTGGTTGCTGCTATATATTGTCTATATATAATACATTTAAATTCAAACACACTTACATATATACATATGTACACACACATATACACACACATACATACAATTTATATATATATATACACACATATATATATATACATACATACATACACATACACATACATACACACATGCATATACCCAAAATACACACATATCCATCACACACACACACACACCTATATAAATACAATATATATAATAGTATATATAATATACACTTTTTTCTAAACATTATTAACAGTTTATGGTGCCTATGGGAACAAACTTTCATTTTGACTGTGATATTAGTGGTTAATAGTGGATCTGTGGGTGTGGAGCTACTGCCCCTGTTCTATTCTAAATTGTCATGAGTAGGCCCTAATAACAAAACACGTCATGAATTACTCTTAATTACAGAGCATGTCAGGAGTAGGTTTTTTTTTATAAAACATCATGAGTTAGTATCAATAACACGTCATGAGTAGGTCTTAATAACAGAACAGTTAATGACAAGAGTAGGTCTTAATAACAGCGTATGTCTTCAGTAGGTCTTAATAACAAAGCATGTCATTAATAGGTCTTATCAACAGAGCATGCCTAATAACAAAACACTTCATTAATGAATCTTAATAACAAACCATGTCATGAGTATTTTAGGTCTTATTAACAGACCATGTCAAGAGTCGGTCTTAATAACAGAACACGTCTTAAGTAATGTTATGATCAGCTCATATTCTGTTTGGTCTTTGTTATTATGTTCCTAAATTTAGTGTTCATTTCTGTTTTCAATGCTGCCTTATTTCCATAGTTGCCTTAGGCGCTGATTTATTGCACCTGCATTTGATTAGTGGTCAGGACGCTCACCTGGTCTTGATCACTAATCAGAGAGCTATTTATACCTGCCTTGCCGTTGACTCAGTCTTACAGTCCTGTTAGCTTTACGCAACTGTTATGTTTGGTCGCAAGCTACGATGTAAGTTCATTCCTGTTTCTTTGTTATGTTGCTACGTTAAGTTAGCCTTGAGCTTTCCCAGCATAACACTGGTTAAACTGCGTTTTGCTTTTGGAGAATAAATCATCATCTTACCTGGACACTGCTTCCTGCCGGCTTTCTGCAGCTTGGAAACACGATATCATGCCGAACCGTTACAATTGGGTTTTAATACCAGAACATGACATACATGTAAACAGTATTGGACGTAAAAACATGCAGTTGCATACAATAATATCATCTTGTCCAAATGGCATGCATATGATATAGCGCTGTCTGCTGGATTCATAGCTGCAGTACTCTTTTTCACCAACACATACAAGTAGCATCTTAAAACTACTTTCTGTTTAACTCACCCTAAACAATGACAACAAGAATAGAATATCTACCCTACTTAATTTTAGTGATAATCAAATTTGGAAAATTTAAGTCGCAGGGAAAAAACAAACTGGTTATTTGTGTGTTGATATGAACAAGTTAGACTGCTGTTTAGAAGACGTATGGAAGCAGTCACATTTCACATTCTGATCTTCCTTAGGGTCACGCTGCTATGGAGCCCATTGTGGCAGCAGCCAGGACCATGCTGGAGAGTTCCACTGGCCTGATCCAGACTGCCCGATCTCTAGCGGTCAACCCTAAAGACCCCCCCAAGTGGTCTGTCCTTGCCGGACACTCAAGAACCGTATCGGACTCCATCAAGAAACTCATTACCAATATGAGGTATTATTGCTTAATCCTTTTGGATTTATCCAGAATATTCTCTTATTTTTGTAACCATTCCAACGCTTGACATAATCACTCAATAGAGTGACATTCATCCATATCATGATATTAGCTGTGTAATCCAGTGGTTCTCAATTATTTTCGGTCACATCCTCAGCCCCCCCAGCAAGAATAATCCCCCACCTTTATACTGTAGTGTTATATTTGCCTATTTTGTGTATTTCTGCAGAGAAAAGGCACCAGGCCAGAGGGAATGTGATGATGCTATCGAGGTTCTAAATGGCTGCATACGTGAGGTGGACCAGGCTTCTCTGGCTGCCATCAGCCAGCAGCTCACACCACGAGAAGATATCTCCATGGAGGTAAACACAAGCTTAATACCCGCAATATCTTTGCAGTATTATACAATACATGGTGAACTGAAAATATTAGCATAATCCATTTTGACTTAAAAAAAACACATCAGTAGTATTGTTTGCATGTTTGCTATTCTTCCTCATTTATGGCAGTATAGCGTGCAAAGTATTAGAATTGCTTTTTGATGTACTACTCCAGACAAATAATAATTGTATAAACCATATTTCTTCAGACAGGAGGGCTTAGCTGTATGAAATTATATCAAATAATCTACCTGTACAACGCTAAGAATGTTCTGAGCTTTGAAATTGACCACATTGTTACAAGAAATGGATCAATCATTTTGCATTTTCAAACCTAATCCTCATGCATGAGCATTTTAATTTGACCATGTATTAGAGATGTCCGATAATATCTTACTGCCGATTTTATCGGCCGATAAATGCTTTAAAATGTTATATCGGAAATTATCGGTATCGATTTCAAAAAGTAATATTTTTGACTTTTTAAAATGCCGCTGTACAGAGTGGTACACGGACGTAGGTAGAAGTACAGAGCAGTTGCGTCTCCCAGTCATACTTGCCAACCCTCACGATTTTCCCGGGAGACTTATGAATTTCAGTGCCCCTCCCGAAAATCTCCTGGGACAATCATTCTCTCGAATTTCTCCCAAATTCCACCCAGACAACAATATTTGCGTACCGGCCCAATCACACAATATCTACGGCTTTTCACACAAGTGAATGCAAGTCATACTTGGTCAACAGCCATACAGGTGACGCTGAGGGTGGCCGTATAAAAAACTTTAACACTGTTACAAAGATGCGCCACACTGTGACCCCACACCAAACAAGAATGACAAACACATTTCGGGAGAACATCCGCACTGTAACACAACATAAACACAACAGAACAAATACACAGAACACCTTGTAGCACTAACTGGGATTCCACAATATACACCCCCGCTGCCACCATGCCCCCCCAACCCTGCCCATCTCAACCCCACTTTCTGTGTGACATAGATATATAGTACTTTATCTACATCTACTACATCTCTACTAGAGTACGACATCTCAAACCATCTTGATGCGCTGAACCTGCAGCTACAGGAGCGGGGCCGCATCATCACAGATATGTACTCGTCAGTGGGAGCTTTTAAAACTAAACTCTGCCTGTGGGAGAATCGGCTGCTGCAAGGAAACCTCGGCCATTTCCCCTGCTGCCAAACCATAAAAACACAGATTTTATCTTAAAGTTAGGCATAATTACGTGTTAATTCCATGACTGTATCTATCGTATTGGTTGATATCGGAATCGGTAATTAGGAGTTGGACAATATCGGGATATCGGCAAAAAAGCCATTATCGGACATCTCTACAGTGTATTGATTATTTTGATTGTAGCCTTAGAGGATGATTCTAACTACAGTGTCTTATAAATAAATTACACCTCTCATAAGTTACAGTACGTACACTACTGTAGGTAAGTTGCTTATACCTAATGACAAGCAATGAACGCTCACATGACCAAGCACTTGGCAACAAAAAGCACAACAGAAATATCCATCCATCCATCCATCCATCATCTTCCGCTTATCCGAGGTCGGGTCGCGGGGGCAACAGCCTAAGCAGGGAAACCCAGACTTCCCTCTCCCCAGCCACTTCGTCTAGCTCTTCCCGGGGGATCCCGAGGCGTTCCCAGGCCAGCCGGGAGACATAGTCTTCCCAACGTGTCCTGGGTCTTCCCCGTGGCCTCCTACCGGTTGAATAGAAATAGTTGAATGAATAAGTCGATTAATAGCAGTAATGCTGTGACTGGTAAATCTGAAACTAGGGCTGGGCGATATATCGCGGGTTTGTCTCTCTGCGATGTAGAAAATGATTATATCGTGATATTAGAGCAGGGGTAGGAAACCTATGGCTCGCGAGCCGGATGTGGCTCTTTTGATGACTGCATCTGGCTCTCGGATAAATCTGAGCTGACATTGCTTAACATGATAAGTAATTAATAATTTCACTTGTCATTACAGTGTTAAAAATAATGTTCAAAATATAAAACATTCTCATGCATTTTTAATCCATCCATCCGTTTTCTACCGCACCTGTTCAAGAAGTTGCGTTAATGGTAAGAAGTTATTTATTTATTATTGGTTAGTGTGGGGCTTGCCCTCCCGGGGGTTCTTCAGACCACCAAGCACTGACATGAGAGGCTATTTCAGGGTTACAATATTGTTTTATTTTTCAGTCTCTCGGTTGCTTTCCAGCAATTGTATTTTTCTCTTTCGTTCTCGCTCGCGCTCTGGCTCCAGCCTCAACCCCGTATCTCCTCCTGGCTGCTGCTAATAACAGAGCGACAGGTGATTAGATAACAAGGCCTACATGGGCCATCTACGCACCTGTCGCTGATTTTGAGTCTGGTCCTGGCACACCCCAGTTTGCTGCAGGCCATCAGGCCACGCCCCCTCCACAGTTATCTTCAGAATAACAATGTTATTATGAAGAATAAGAGACTTATTATACTCTAGAAATGTTGGTCTTACTTAAAAATGCACGCGTTTAGTTGTGTTCAGTGTTAAAAAAAATATTATATGGCTCTTACGGAAATACATTTTAAAATATTTGGCTTTTTGGCTCTTTCAGCCAAAAAGGTTCCCGACCCCTGTATTAGAGTATTTGTTCTCACGCAGATGCTTTTAGCTGCTGGCATTACACTGCAGGCTCTTCTCGCTCTTTCTTATCTCTCCTTCTCACAGACAGCAAGCGCACCTTCTTACATACGTCACATACTGTCACGTGATACGTCCTCGCGGAGCAGGGTAACATTAGCTGCACGTAAGCGATGACAATACGGACCTTCGATCCCTCAGGCAGAGCTGTGCGAGTGGTAATACGAGAGAAAGAAGGTGCGAATGAAGGAAGAATTAATTCCCAAGAAAAAACAGCAGAGGGTCCATCGTCTGGCGGAGGTTTGGCTTCAAGTGGGAATATGTCAAACAGACAACCGTAATTTGTCAAGTGTGGGCCAAAAGCGTTGTTACAAAAAGTAGCATTACTGCTAATGTGTAGCATCATTTGAAAAGTCACCTGCTAGAGAATAAAGAGTGCTTACTCCGCATGTCAACATCTCCATTCGGTGCCACACCATCAAAATGCCGAGGCAAACATTTCCAGATCAACACGGTATGAAAAAAATAGTCAACAACAGAATTTAATAACATCCGTTGTAACCTACCACATAGCAAAGGACGAACACTATTTGATTTCCTATTATGCAGTTCATTTTTATTTGACAGTTATTGAAATATCTTGTGTGACATCATGCACAAAATTGCACTTTATTTGTTTTAAACTATTGTAGTGGCGTTCTGTACAAAAAGTGCACTTTAATTTAGTGTTGTTTTGATATCTCACCTTAGTGACATCATGCACAAAAGTGCACTAATAGCTTGTTTTAAAATGACTCTGACAATCTTGCACTTTCTGTTTGGGAAATGGAATGAATGTTTGTGCCACGGCTTAATAACTGTTTGATAAATACACTTTTGGAAAATTGACTTGATTGTGATTTCCTTCTCTGCATCAAAGTTTAAAATGAGCATATATTAATGCAGCATGAACAAGAATGTTTAAATGTAGACACATAGAATCATCATACTGCTGTGATTATATGTATCAAGTGTTAATTCAAGGCTAAGGCAAAATATGGACATATATATCGTGTATCGCGATATGGCCTAAAAATATCGAGATATTAAAAAAAGGCCATATCGCCCAGCCCTATCTGAAACATACGTGCTTTGTGTTAATTTACATTGATCAAGTCAATGTATTGTGCTGTGTTGCAGGCCCTTCATGAGCAGATGGCTGCTTCAGTCCATGAGATTAGTCATTTGATTGAACCAGTTGCTGTGGCTGCTCGCTCTGAGGCCTCACAGCTGGGACACAAGGTATGACAATACACCTCCAATCAATACTTGTTTTTATAGGGTGTTGTGTGTAACACATTGAGGAGAAAATGACTTTAAAGGCCTACTGAAACCCACTACTACCGACCACACAGTCTGATAGTTTATATATCAATGATGAAATATTAACATTGCTACACATGCCAATACGGCTGGTTTAGTTTACTAAATTGCAATTTTAAATTTCCCGCGAGGTATCCTGTTGAAAGCGTCGCGAAATGATGACGCTTATTGTGACGCGTGCTTGTGACGTTATTGGTCGGAGCGGACATGTTCTCCCAGCACCACTCACGGCTAAAAGTAGTCTGTTTTTGTCGCATAATTACACAGTATTTTGGACATCTGTGTTGCTGAATCTTTTGCAATTTGTTCAATTAATAATGGAGACTATAAAGAAGAATGCTGTTGGTGGAAAGTGGTGTATTGCAGCTGTCTTTAGCAACCGAAACACAGCCGGTGTTTCCTAGTTTGTTGTGAAGCTTTAACACAGAGCGGTCAAGCGAACATGTTTCTCTACGTCAACTAGCAAGTTTTTGGATGGGAAAATTGTGATATTAAGTCGGCTCTTACCGGAGACTTGAGCAGATTATGCGACTTCCTCCTGCAGCTGTCAAAAAGGCAGCTGTGATCTTGGCTCCTCCCATGGCTTCTCTCAGAGACACTGGCGGTCACCGCAGCCCTCCGACTTTTAGGTATGACTTTATAATCTCACTAAAACACTATTAACACAATAGGCAGATAAAGGATTTTCCAGAATTATCCTAGTAAATGTGTCTAATAACATCTGAATCGCTCCCACTGCCGTCGCCTGGAGCCGTTGCCTTTTCTTTTTTTTCTTTTTTTTTAAGTGCTTCACTCTAACTTTCCTCATCCACGAATCTTTCATCCCCGCTCAAATTAATGGGGAAATCGTTGCTTTCTCGGTCCGAATAGCTCTTGCTGCTTGTGGCTATGATTAGAAACAATGTGAGCATGTGAGGAGCCCTACAACCCGTGACGTCACGCGCACATCGTCTGCTACTTCCGGTAAAGGCAAGGCTTTTTTATTAGCGACTAAAAGTTGCAAACTTTATCGTCGATGTTCTCTACTAAATCCTTTCAGCAAAAATATGTCAATATCGCGAAATGATCAAGTATGACACATAGAATGGACCTGCTATCCGCGTTTAAATAAGAAAATCTCATTTCAGAAGGCTTTTAATCCTTTCAGGAATAATGCTTTAAAATAGGAACATGTATAAAAAGTAAAGTGCTGGGTTTTATGAAGCCAAATTATGTGAAGTATAAATGCTATCCCCTGTTGGTCCATCATATGTTTATTCAACAATCTTTTGTATAGTTTGTTTCTATATTGTGTGCCCCCTCACACTCAACAGGTATCTCAAATGGTCAGCTACTTTGAGCCACTCATCATGGCCGCTATCGGCACAGCGTCCAAGATCCTCAGCAGCCAACAGCAGATGGCTGTTTTAGACCAGACCAAAACTCTGACAGAGTCAGCCCTGCAGATGCTCTACACTGCCAAAGAGGCTGGAGGAAACCCCAAGGTAATTAGTTAGGACGTTAAGTCATCATTCATTGGTCTTATTCAACGCTTCATGTCTGTCATTGACAATAAATCAATTTAAGGTTTAACTTATTAATCTCAATGTGTGAATCAAAAAGTGTAAGTGTAGTGTGTAAAATAGAATGAAAGAGTACAGGTGTAGTTTGTGTACCAAAGTGTGTAAGGGTAGTGTTTATAAGAGTAAATGTAGTGTTTGCATCGAAGTGTGTAAGTGTTGTGTCTGTAAGAGTAAATGTAGTTTTTGCATCAAAGTGTGTAAGTGTAGTGTGTGTATTAAGGTGTGTATAAGAGTGTAAGTGTATGTAAGTTTAGTGTGTCTATCAAAGTGTGTATGTGTGTACTAAAATGTGTTTGGGCGGCATAGCTCGGTTGGTAGAGTGGCCGTGCCAGCAACTTGAGAGTTGCAGGTTCAATTCCCGCTTGTGCCGTCCTAGTTACTGCCGTTGTGTGGTTGGGCAAGACACTTTACCCACCTGCTCCCAGTGCCACCCACACTGGTATAAATGTAACTTAGATATTGGGTGTCAAGCGCTTTGAGTCACTTGAGAAAAGCGCTATATAAATATAATTCACAACTATAGTGAGTGGATTGGAGTGTGTAAATTTAGTGAATGTGTTCAAGTGTGTAAGTGTGTGTATAAGATTGAGTTTAGTGTGAGTTTTAAACCATCTGTATCAATGTGTGTAGCAAGTTTATCACTGTGTACAGTAAGTGTAATGTGTATCAAAGAGTGTAGTAGTTTGTATGAAAGTAAGTGTTTAGTGTGAGTTTAGTGTGCGTATTAAAGCGTGTAAGTGTAGAGTGCGTATTACATTGTGTAAGTGTTGTGTGTATATTAAATTGTGTATGCGCAGTGTGTGCATAAGTGTAAGTATTGTTTGTGCACAAGAGTAAGTGTAGTCTGTGTACAAGAGTCTTTAAGTGTAGAGTCGGTATCAAAGTGTGTAAGTGTAGTGTGTGTCTAAGAGTTTGTAGGTGTCATGTTTGTATCAAAGTTCATAAGTGTAGTGTATGTACTGTACAAGAGTCTGTAAGTGAAGTGTGTGAATTAAAGTGTGTAAGTGTAGAGTCTATAAAAGTGTGCAAGTGTAGTGAGTGTAAATGTGGTTCATAGAAATTTGTAGTGGATTAGTGGATTGTTTTCGCATGATTAGGTGAAATGAGTATTTGTTTTGCAGGCGGCACACATGCAAGAGGCCCTGGAGGAGTCGGTGCAGATGATGAAGGAAGCTGTAGATGATTTGGGGGCCACATTGGCAGAAGCAGCCAGTGCAGCAGGTGCTGTGGGGGGAATGGTGGACTCCATCAATGATGCCATCAACAAGATGGAAGATGCACCTACACTTGAACCTGAGGGCACATTTGTGGACTACCAGACCACCATGGTGAAGACAGCTAAGGCCATTGCTGTCACTGTGCAGGAGATGGTAAGACATGTTGCTGTCATGATTAAATACAGAATCCCTAAATATTTTTAATAGATAAACTATTAAACACACATTTTATATGTACCGTATTTTTCACAGTATAAGTCGCACCTGCCGAAAATGCACAATAAAGAAGGAAAAAAACATATAAGTCGCACTGGAGAATAAGTGGCATTTTTTGGGGAAATGTATTTGATAAAACCCAACACCAAGAATAGACATTTGATAGGCAATTTAAAATAAATTAAGAATAGTGAAAAACAGTCTGAATAAGTGTACGTTATATGACGCATAAATAACCAACTGAGAAGGTGCCTGGTATGTTAACATAACATATTAAGGTAAGAGTCATTCAAATAACTATAACATATAGATCATGCGTTTACGTATACGTTTACCAAACAATCTGTCACTCCTAATCACTAAATCCGATGAAATCTTATACGTCTAGTCTCTTACGTGAATGAGCTAAATAATATTTTTTGATATTTTATTGTAATGTGTTAATAATTTCACACATAAGTCGCTCCTGAGTATAAGTCGCACCCCCAGCCAAACTATGAAAAAAACTGACTTATAGTCCGAAAAATATGGTATGTACTGTATATACTGTGGCAGTACTTCACTGTATTTTAAGTTAGTTTAGAGCAGACCTGGGCAAATTAAGGCCTGGGGGCCACATGCGGCCCGTTCAGCTTTACAATATGACCCGCCGGACATTCCCAAATATTTTTTTTAGATCTTTAAGATGGAAAGTGTAGCTGGCATTATGATGTGCAGTGATGTTTTCTAACGAATGTTGAAATACTGTCAAAGCGCTTTGGGCTCCTCAAAAAGGTATAGAAAAGCGCTATACAAGCACAACCCATTTACCATTTGTCAATATTCAGTGTTTTATCCTTCATAGAAAAATGTAAAATTCCATTATGTTTTTTAGGGCGGTCTGTCATAGCGTGTTTAGCATTCAATCAGACATTATTGTGAGGTTTTGTATTAATGTTCATAAAAATAGATATACTGGCCCTCAGACACATTTTCTTCTCTAATTGTGGCCCCCTAGTCAAAATAATTGCCCAGGCCTGGATTAGATATTAAATTCTACATTACATGTTTTATTAATTTATATTGATGATACATTTTTAAAACAATAATTTGCATTTATTTACAATTTCCAGTCACTTGTTCCACGCTGGTGCTGCAAATATAGAACACTAGTAACACATTACTTTGGAACAAATCTCCCGTCCAATGGCAAAACCTAGTAACTCACTTCTAGCTGATTTTGAGAAAACAAAGGAAAACCAATCTATCTTGTTGCTGTCTTACAAAGATCTACAAAGTCATCAAACGTATAGATGTTTTATTGAGCTTTCATTTTCTTGCCGATTGAGCCATGGATTGAATCTGCTCTCATGAACGTGTGCCCTTTCTCCAGATATTTTATCACAATATCGGGTGGGACCCATTCTGCGTTTGCACATTGGGCAAGAGCCGTGTACAGCGTCCAGTTTTTATTTTGACCTCCACAGTTATCTCCCCAAAAGAGTATGCAGGGGGAAGAATCAAGAACAATACATTTAATGAAGGTGCTTGCAACGTCCTGGGCCAATCTTCCAAATATCCCCTTGTGCCATAATATCACATAATCAGGTTGACCGTCGGCCCCCATTGGTGCAAATGTCTCATTAAAGACAATAAGACGACTGACAAAGAAGCTCCGATTGGTCCCTTGAGATACTAGGTTTTTCTGTTGTATCTACGCGGTTATGTGGTAGTTGCTAGGTCCTGCCATGCGCGTAACAGCTTACTTACGGAACAAATTACAATATCGCATACACTAATGTAAAGCGTATCACCTAGGAACTCCAAAATTATTATCAGCTCAGTTTTGACCAAAATTGAGTTACTGGGTTTTGCCTTTGGACGGGAGAAATGTCTCACTCTCATTAGCATGAGCATTATACATGTTCTGCTTGGCTTGTAGATCTCTGCTAAGAAATTAAGGGGGTGGGTGAGGGCTATGGAAGCTCATAAGGGCAAAAAATATGATGGAACAGGAGTACAAAAACATCTATTTTTTATTTTTTCAAGCGTCTGCTACGAAAAAACTCGAATTTATCAATACAATCAATGTATTGTCCAGGCCGACATGGTACAATGTGTTAAAAATATTATGAAGATTCGAAAAGCAGTGCCCATTCAGAATAAACCCACTTTGCGCTGTATCAATAATAAAAGGAAACATTTGGATAAATTAAGTGAATTATATTAAAATTGTGTTTTCTTTAGAGACTCAAACTGCTTTACATAGATAAACTCAATATCTACATCTTTAAGCTACATTTAAACCAGTATGGGTGGAAGTTGGCTCACCCGTCAGCGTTCCTGTTCTGTCTCCCTGTAATGTATGTCTGCTCTTGACTGGGATTGAGCTGAAAATTTGAATTTCTCCTCTGGGACTAATAAAGTAAACAATTAAGTTATTGACTGGGTAAAATGTATTGTCGCTTTTTGAATGGTTATTTATCAGATTTTATGGGCAAAATAGTGGAGCACCTAATAGCTCAGCTGCAAGTGGACTTTTATTTACATTTATTCAATATTTGGAATGCATTTTAAAAAATCCATCCGTCGTCATGTCTTTCTTAATAATTGTGAACGATAGGCATAATTCCAAATTAAGTGCAGTTACCTTTTAAATGAATAAATTAAGAAGCTTGATTGAAAATGATCTGCATCACAGACTCTTTTTTTGTACTGTCCAGCTGCTCAGATAAATCATATTGTTGATGCTTATATCGGCTCTACAGAAATTACTTTCCAAAAGACAAGTGTAGGATACTTCTCTTGTTGCCTTATTTGTATTCGACTGTATTAAATGGATTTATATTATTATTTGGTGCAGCCGGGCCGGCTCTCGACAAATAATCACAAAGACTGTGATTTCATCCAATTGTCAGTTGCAATGCTTGACAAGGTCACCTAGTCTTACACCATTATTAATATTAAATATGTTACGGAATAATATTCAAACTTTATTTTTCTGCAGGTCACCAAGTCCAACACCAACCCGGATGATCTTGGCGGACTGGCCAATCAGCTGACTAATGAGTTTGGAAATCTGGCAGATGAAGCAAAATATGCAGCAATTACTGCCGAGAACGATGAGGTAAATGTGGAACATTCAATACTTCTATGTATGCAGCTAACAGATCATTTACCCTAACTCAGGAATGTACAAAGCTTGTTTTTTATTGTCACCACATTGAAAACACTTTGAGGCACATAACATATAACAGTGATTCTTTGCATAGATTATATCTTAGAGACCTTTTTCAAGCCACTTCCTGACCCTCTCTTCAGAATGTTTCGTGGCCAACTTATTTATGTGCCTCCATTTGGACCACGTCTTACCCCCGTAATCAATGTTGTAGTTTTTAGTGCTTCCAAATGTCTACTGACAGATATAAGTTAGCGCTATATATGCTACTTTGTATTAGCAATTGCAAGAGCGGAAGATGCATGTGCATGTACAAGCCAGTCTGCCCCATAACAAGAGGATAAAGGAAAGATAAGGAGCTTATTGACGAAAGTGTCAGACTACAATGACGGGCTCGGGCAAATCTCTACCATGAATGGAGATATCAGTTGACGTCACACATGGGACAAACGTTACAAATTGGGCAAATGACTGACTTGCAGGAAGTTTGAAGGAAGGCAAGATTGTTTTATAAATATCTACGCAATGCCTTCTTGGTCTGATTTCAAATTTTCGGGACTTACAGTATACAGATCCCAAATACACAAAACAGGTACCAGTAGGTAACAAAAGTTGGTTTTGGACAATAGGTCCCCTTTAAACTAATGAGAACATATGCTAGATGGTTGTGTTTTTTTTATGTTGGGTGGTATAGCTCGGTTGGTAGAGTGGCCGTGCCAGCAACTTGAGGGTTTCAGGTTCGATCCCCACGTCCGCCATCCTAGTCACTGTCGTTGTGTCCTTGGGCAAGACACTTTACCCACCTGCTCCCAGTGCCACCCACACTGGTTTAAGTGTAACTGAGATATTGGGTTTCACTATGTAAAGCGCTTTGAGTCGCTACAGAAAAAGCGCTATATAAATATAATTCACTAATTCACATTATAGTTTTTCATTACAAACAAGCCAGTAACATACACTAACTTTCAGACTTCTAAATTTAAGCTTTGTCACCTACAACATAAAACTGTATTTAAAATAAAATGTACAACTTAAGTTGAACATGTTAGATTAGATTGGTTTAGATTTTTCTGTGACCCTCATTATATAAAGTTTTGACAGGCCGCCTTGTCACACCACCAATCAGATGCTTTGATATACTGTGTTATTGAAGTAATGATGTCTTTAAATCCTTCTTAGAACCTTTTTGATAAGTAAAGGTTTTTCCTACTAGAAATTGATGACAGATTCTAATATCCAAACACATACGTACATTAATGATCAGGGCATCAAAAACATTGAATTGAGTATTCTTAGAATCAAATACAACATCTCAGGTGTTCTCTGCTTTAAGTATCATAATGTGTTGAGTGTAACGGACTCATTCTGAGATCTACATGTTGTCTGCCATGTTCACAAATGTGTGTTTGCTCCAGATTGGTTCCCACATCAAGAAGCAAGTGGGTGAACTGGGTTTTAGCTGCACGGGCCTTGTGACCAAAGCCGGAGCGCTGCAGTGCAGTCCAAATGATTCCTTCACCAAAAAGGATCTGATTGACAGTGCTCGCAAAGTCTCTGAAAAGGTCTGTCAAAATATTTGCTACTTTATGCCTAAAGATTTATTTTATAGTTGTTTTTTCTTTTGAAGTAAAAGAAACATAAACCTGTACATCTCATGGAAAGAGTTCCAACAGATTACTTTTTTCAGGTTTCGCATGTCCTAGCAGCTCTGCAGGCAGGTAACCGTGGCACACAGGCCTGCATCACTGCAGCCAGCGCAGTGTCTGGAATCATTGCAGACCTAGACACCACCATCATGTTTGCGACTGCTGGAACTCTCAACAGAGAGAATTCCGAGACCTTTGCAGACCACAGGTACTTTCCTCTGCACACAAACCGTTTTGATTTTTGAAAAATAACCAGAGGCTCTATACTATATAAATTATATAAACAAGGTGTACAACTTATTTTCACGTAATATTTTATAGTATTTGCAGTGTACCCAGGTTCAAGTTCTTGTGGGGCTTGAACTTGGTTGGATTTACCAAAATAGAGTGTCAGGGAACTTGACATTGAGCTAAATCCCTAAACCGTGAATTTGACATCGAACCCAAACTTTTTAAGTACCGGGAGAGTGGAAAAACAAGTTGACTTTATAAACTTAGGGACGGCGCGGCGCAGTGGAAGAGTGGCCGTGCACAACCCGAGGGTCCCTGGTTCAATCCCCACCTAGTACCAACTTTGTCACGTCTGTTGTGTCCTGAGCAAGACAAGACCCGGACAAATCGGGAGGATTCGTATGCGTGATGCTAATAAAGGGCATTCATGTAAAACTCACTGGCCGCACTAACATCAAATCTTCATATTTAATTGCGGGCCGCCTCTCTGAGACCCCTGGTTTATACATAGCCAAAAGCAAAAAAAAAAACCCTGTATGCAGTGTTATGTCATTATAAATTTCAAGAGTTTTGTGGCTCCCATTGTTTTTTTTATTTTGTGAAACGGGTAATAATGGCTCTTTGAGTGGTAAAGGTGGCCGACCCCTGCTCTAGATATATAACAGATATACAAAGTGGGGGTCTTTATTTCAATTCCAAGCGGGAGGACATAGTAGCATCTGTGTAGTTTGTGTTTGATATGTGTGTGGTTAGTTGGTGATAATGGTTTACTTTGTGGCTGTCCTGTGCACAGAGAATACATCCTGAAGACAGCAAAGGCTCTTGTGGAGGACACCAAGCTCTTGGTGTCTGGTGCTGGAGCCAGTCAGGAGAGACTGGCCCAGGCTGCCCAGTCGTCTGTGTGCACCATCACCAAGCTGACTGATGTGGTCAAACTGGGTGCTGCCAGCCTTGGCTCAGAAGATCCGGAGACTCAGGTGGGAAACTCTTGCACATAACAGAGCATAATGCAATTTTTCAACCAAGCAATGACAGATACTTGAATAATTTTTGATAAAATTAGTTATTTTCCCATAATTATATGTATTCCATACAGCATTTCAGTTAAGCTTCAGCTCTTCAGCATTCACACACTATTTCTACACTAATTATTATAATGTTTAAATATTACATTTATACAGTGTTTTTCAACCACTCTGCCACGGCACACTAGTGTGCCGTGAAATAGTCTGGTGTGCCGTGGGAGATTGTATAATTTCACCTATTTGGGTTAAAAATATTTTTTGCAAACCAGTAATTATAGTCTGCAAATGATGTGTTGTTGTTGAGTGTCGGTGATGTCTAGAGCTCTTCCATATCAGTAGGTGGCAGTTGGTAGCTAATTGCTTTGTAGATGTCGGAAACAACGGGAGGCAGCATGCAGGTAAAAAGGTGTCTAATGCTTAAACCAAAAATAAACAAAAGGTGGGTGCCTCTAAGAAAAGGCATTGAAGCTTAGGGAAGGCTATGCAGAACCAAACTACAACTGAACGGGCTACAAAAGTAAACAAATACAGAATGCTGGATGACAGCAAATACTTACTGTGGAGCAAAGATGGCGTCCACAATGTACAACTGAACATGACATGACAATCAACAATGTCCCCACAAAGAAGGATGAAAACAACTGAAATATTCTTGATTCCTAAAACAAAGTAGATGCGGGAAATATCGGCCAAAGGAAGACATGAAACTGCTACAGTGAAATACCCACAAAAAAAGAGAAAAAGCCACCAAAATAAGAGTGCAAGACAAGAAGTAAAACACTACACACAGGAAAACAGCAAAAAAGTGAAAATAAGTCATGATGCGATGTGACAGGTGGTGACAGTACACCTACTTTGAGACAAGAGCTATAGGGATGCATGCTTGCTTATGCTTTAAGGTCATATCCAACAATTGCGACAACCACATTATACTGTTAAGTGAGTTTCAATTTTAAATAATTTCTGCTGGTGGTGTGCCTCCGCATTTTTTCAACACAAAAAATGTGCCTCGGCTCAAAAAAGGTTGAAAAACACTGCATGAATAAACACATTAATTAATGCTAGCTATAAATAATATTTGACTATTACATGAATGAACACATTCATACATGATGTTTATGTGTAATCTCTGAATGTTACATGAATGAACACATGCATTCATGCTGGTTACAAATAATATCTGACTATTAAATGAATGAACACAGGTGGTGCTTATTAATGCAGTCAAAGACGTGGCTAAAGCGTTGGGCAACCTCATCAGCACCACCAAGGCAGCTGCGGGAAAACCCCATGATGATCCCAGCATGCTTCACCTGAAGAACTCAGCTAAGGTAACAATGGTATTTACTTTAAGGTTGTAAAGTGCTATTTTCTGCTCACACACAAAGGCAGATATGACTTGGACTTAATTTGCAGGGTTAATCTTCTCTTCTGCCACATGTTAATGTCATGTAACGTTAACGACACCGATGAGGATTAGGCATTGAAATTGTGGTTAATAAAATGAAATTAATATTGTTTTCCTTCTGCTCTTCCTTTGAAATATGTTAGGTGATGGTGACTAATGTGACATCGCTTCTGAAGACAGTGAAGGCTGTTGAGGATGAAGCCACTAAAGGGACCAGAGCTTTGGAGGCCACCATTGAACACATCAGACAAGAGCTGGCTGTTAGTAATCAACCTTTCAACATGTATCAATTGTAATGATGTTTCACTACTCATCAGTGTTTTATATACAGATCTCAACATACAACAAAGTAGTCAAAAGTTTACACTTTATGGGCTTCAATGTCTTATCTTTTTACGCTCATAAAACTTTTGATGATGATTATGTTTGTAAATTGTGACAATATAAGTAGTAGGTAATTTAAAACATGTTAACACAATTGTTTTTTACATGACATAAATGAAGATCAAATACCTATTTTATTTACAAACACTCATCATGCACTTGAATATCTTCTTCATTTTTTAACATTAATGATTTATTTATTAATTATACAGTGGAACCTTGATTTTCGGACCTACTTGGCTCTTGAGCAGGGCTTGTAAACAAAAAAATTGTATATTGAAGCACATTTCTCCATAAGAAATAATGTAAACATTGATAATTGGTTCCAACATCCACCAAAGTCCATACAGTATTTCAGTAAAAGATTGGACAACAGTGTTGATAATGCTGTGGATACTTCCTGAATGTTTCAAAACTACAAAAATGTTTTAAGAAGGCTAAAAAACGCTTAGAAAACACACAAAGTACACTATTTACGCACAGTAGCCAATGACAGCACTGCACTGCTGACTGAATGAGCACCGATTGATTGATTGGGACTTTTATATGACTGATACCCTAACCCTAACCTTAGGGTTAGGGTTAGGGCATTTTTCTTTCACATTTGCAGCAATTATCTGATGCATATGCTGTTTGCATTGCATTTGCTTTATAACACACATGTTTTAAAAAAAAAATCATGTTGTTTTCTGTACTTTATATGAACAATTTTAAATATAATGTACATTATATATGTAATATATAACTATATTAATGAACAGAAGGGTTAGGGTTTGCTTTACCCTAACCCTGTAACACCAACCCTAACCCCGTGCAATTGACCACTAAATGGTAACACCCAAATAAGTCTTTCAAATTGTTTAAGTCGGGGTCCATGTTAATCAATTCATCGAAGATCAGTCAGCCGGCCCACAATGACAGAAAATGGCTGCTCTGTGAGGCACACTGTGGGACATACTAAATCAGAGTACGGAGACACTTGCATTAACACTGTCCACCCGGATCTGGGGGGGAAATTTGCTGAAGTACATTCAAACACATATGTGGGGTGTATGTATACATAATTAAAAATGTAAGGATCATTTTCACACAATCTAAATGAGAAAATTCCAATGAATCTAAATAAATTGGAATGTGTAGCCAATTTTTATGAAAAAAAATCATTGAAGATAAACTTTATATTCCTTCCATTGTGGAAAAAAAACTGTAGGAAAAAAATAATTAATGGTCCAGAATTGACATGACACTGATTCTCATGATGACTACCGTATTTTTCGGAGTATAAGTCGCTCCGGAGTATAAGTCGCTCCGGAGTATAAGTCGCACCTGCCGAAAATGCATAATAAAGAAGGAAAAAAACATATATAAGTCGCACTGTAGTATAAGTCGCATTTTTGTGGGAAATTTATTTGATAAAACCAACACCAAGAATAGACATTTGAAAGGCAATTTAAAATAAATAAAAAATAGTGAACAACAGGCAGAATAAGTGTATGTTATATGACTCATAAATAACCAACTGAGAAGGTGCCTGGTATGTTAACGTAACATATTATGGTAAGAGTCATTCAAATAACTTTAACATATAGAACATGCTATACGTTTACCAAACAATCTGTCACTCCTAATCGCTAAATCCAATGAAATCTTATACGTCTAGTCTCTTACGTGAATAAGCTAAATAATACTTTTTGATATTTTACGGTAATGTGTTAATAATTTCACACATTAATCGCTCCTGAGTATAAGTCGCACCCAAACTGTGCAAAAAACTGCGACTTATAGTCGGAAAAATACGGTATGTAAACTGTACAAAGTATCAGAAACAACTAGCAAGGTACATTATGGTTGTCTACTTAAGAGCTGTGACTGGCATTATTCTTTTTTTCATGACAACTTTCAATGTTTCATGATGAATACACACAGGTGTTCAGCAGCTCTGACCCACCAGCAACGACGACCACACCTGAGGAGTTCATTCGCATGACCAAAGGAATCACCATGGCAACCGCAAAAGCAGTGGCGGCCGGAAACTCCTGTCGCCAAGAGGACATCATTGCCACAGCTAACCTCAGCAGACGGGCCATTGCTGACATGCTGCACTCCTGCAAGGTACTGCTACCTCTACTTTCATATAAACATGTTGTTGAGCAACCTGACATATTCAACATGATTCATTATTACGCACATATAGCGCACATATTTGAATATTCTAATTTCTTCACTTTCTTGTCAGAGCATTGAATCCATCACAACTTGACTGCTCCGATTATTTGATCATATCCTTACTTATTTGCCCTGCCTGTTCCTTTATTAATTTGAAAATTGTGAATAATAACTGTTGTTGATATAATTTGCTCCAACAGCAAGCAGCCTACCATCCGGAGGTCAATAAGGAGGTCCGGATGAGAGCACTGCGCTTTGGCAACGAATGTGCTCATGGATATCTAGGACTGCTGGACCATGTACTGCTGGTAAGGCACAATATACTCATCATACACAATAGTTCATACTTCTTCAAGTTACACAACATGTGCTTATGCATGAGTGCATTTAAATTGACAGGAAAAAACACAATTCTTAAATGAAGATGAAGGAAACACAACTAAACCAATTATGATGATTGTTTTCTAAAAGAAAGGAATGAGGTTTATCATGTATAATGGGATGTAATCTATTCCATTTTGTGTAGACAATAATTACAAAAATAATAAATTAATTTATTTACTTGAGAAAATATTTATTATTAGAATATTTAACAAAGGTGCTTCAACAGTTTGAGAAGAGAACTTTGTTGGCATTCACAGAGGTCAGATGATTCCTGTAGATTTTTGTTTTTTTTTTAAGACTTTGGTCCACTCCTATTTACAGATTATCTGTTATGTAAGGACAGGGGGAAGGAGACGGCACGACAACAGCAGATCAAGCTCAACAGATTTATTGAGTGCTTGATGAGTACATGGGGTGTGTATGCTACTATGTGTATGAATGGAATTAACCGTATGTAAAAACCATAAGGTTTGTTGAAGTGCGTGTTGGATGTGCAGCGTCCAAGTCAAAGGGGAAGAGGCCAAGAAGAGGTCCGAGCGGGATCATAGGCAGAAGAGAGGTGTCCGGAAGTCCAAAGCAGGGGTAAAGGATTGGGGAGAGCAAAACGGGGTCCAGGGGAAAAGGCAGCAGCGGAAAGTGACTGTGGGAAAACAAGAGACAAAAATGGGATCAGGAAAAAGGCACGAGGGACAAGCAAACGAGCAAAATCAGGAAAATCAGCAAAATAAGATATGTATTAAATAAACTACGCCAAATATAAATAAAAAAGATATAGAAAATATATTTACATGTAAAGTACTTACAAATGTGAGTACTTTCTTTAACCTTTTTTAGAATTATACATCTTTTTAAGAGAGAAAACAGCTGCTATACAAAGTATAATTTCTATAGTAATGTCTTAGATGAGTGGTTCTCAACCATTTTTCAGTGATGTACCCCCTGTGAACTTTTTTTTAATTCAAGTACCCCCTAATCACAAAAGCATTTTTGGTTGAAAAAAGAGATACAGAAGTAAAATAATAATTCTAGGTCAGTGGTTCTCAAATGGGGGTACGCTTACCACTGGGGGTACTTGAAGGTATGCCAAGGTGTACAGGATATTTTTTTTTAAATATTCTAAAAATAGCAACAATTCAAAAGTCCTTTATAAATATATTTATTGAATAATACTTCAATAAAATATGAATGTAAGTTCATAAACTGTTAAAAAAAATACAGTCAGTGATGACAGCTAGATTTTTTGTGGACATGTTCCATAATAATGATGTTAAAGATTTATTTTTTTTGTGAAGAAATGTTTAGAATTAAGTTCATGAATCCAGATGGATCTCTATTACAATCCCCAAAGAGGGCACTTTAAGTTGATGATTACTTCTATGTGTAGAAATCTTTATTTATAATTGAATAACTTGTTTATTTTTCGACAACTTTTTAATTATTTTTATATGTTTTATTCCAAACAGTTCAAGAAAGACCACTACAGCTGAGCAATATTTTGCACTGTCATACAATTTAATAAATCAGACTGATGACACAGTGCTGTATTTTACTTCTTTATCTCTTTTTTTCAACCAAAAATGCTTTGCTCTATTTAGGGGGTACTTGAATTAAAAAAAAATTCTCAGGGGGTACAAAACTGAAAAAAGGTTGAGAACCACTGGTCTAGGTGATGAGAGTGGATCCACTGCTGACTGAGGGACAAATCTTCTCTATAACAGCAGAAAAAACTTGCATAGGGGTGTGTTCATTCAGGCCACAAGAGGGCGTATGCACCATACTACTCATACTGTGCCAGTGGACTGAAAGGGAACAGCTAAGTCAAAAAGAAACCAAATTCACTTTGAATTTGGCTTTGTATAAACTTTGGTCTTTTAAAAAAATATTCACATCAATGATTGCAGTCTTAAGTCAGCTGTTTTATCAACCTCTCTTTCTTCCCCATCTCTATATACATGGTTCCCCAATAAAAATAAACCAAAAAACAAAGGGACTTCTCACATACTGTCTCACTGATGTCTTTGGGCAATCGGTGAGGACCCCACTTGACTGACTGTCTGCAGTTTTGCTGATCGCAGACCAGCTGGGTACAGCTGTGGACAGGAAGGTTTTGTTCACACAGTCACTGTTTTACTGTTGGGGTTCAAATGTTCCAATCATCTGTTTGTCATCCATGTCAAGTGACCGCACTATGTTAGCGTTTTAAAAAGGAGTCTGCAAACTAAAGCTTTCAGGACACTTTTTAAAAGTGAAAAGACAAGCCAGAGCATTAGAAAATGTACTCTTATAGTGGAAAGTATAATATTTACATCATAAACAATTTCGGTAACACTTTAATATGGGGAACATATCTTAAGTAACAAAGACTTAATTTAGAGTTATTTAGATACTAGGGGAACATGTTCTAAGTAACAAAGACTTAATTTAGAGTTATTTGTTTAGGGTTAGGGTTAGGGTTAGCAATGGTCAATATATTCCCCATACTAAAGTGTTGACCGGCCAACTGGTTGTATAATAAGGCCATGCAGAATAAGGCATTAATAAGTACTTAATAATTAAGAGCCAATAAATCAGAAACTGATGACATAGTTCTGTATTTTATAAAGTCAACTCTTTTTTTCAACCAAAAATGCTTTGCTCTGATTAGGGGGTACTTGAATTAAAAAAAAAAATTCACACGGGGTACATCACTGAAAAAAGGTTGAGAACCACTGATCTAAAATAATTAGTGTTAAAAACGGGCAGATAAATATAAGAATAGTATTCTTCCATGTGCTACTTTCTGATCATTAAAATGTATAAGAAACAAAAAAACAATGAAAGTGTCAACTGTACGTGGCTTATATAAATATGCATTTTCATGAAAGAAATAAAAATAAATTATGATGATGATGATTCCTGAGGTGGATTTGTTCATGAATCAGACTGCCTGAATCCACCTGTCTCATTGCTCCATCCTAGTCGTGAGAACAAAGCTGCCTGCATTTATTAATATATATTACAAATGAACTCAAACTAGGGGTGGTATTTATACATCTAAAAACATCTCTTGAAATTTTAAATGGATACACTTAAAAAAAACGTTGACATGATTGTACTTTTTATAGCTGTGATGTGAGCCTGTTGTAACAGAATAGCATCCTCATCCACACCCTGTCTGTGTGCTCCACAAATAACCTCACTCATCATGTTGCTTAGTAACAGCCTTTGTGTTTTGTTTGATGCCACCATTATATGTCCCATGTCTTCACAGAGGAACAGTAACCCAAATTCATGCCTGAAGTTGTTTGTATTACTTATAAATCATTCTGGCTAGATCCAGCAGTACAAGTGCTTACAGGACACCTTTTTTAATCTTAGTGTGAGTCTGTCACTCCCTAAGTATTCTCTCGGTGTGCGCGCTGGCATTGGCCCGGGGTTGCTGTTAACATGAGTTCCTGTGCTGTTACGCCCTCACGTCTATCTTGTCATGACAAACATGTGAATAAAGCTGAGCTGGGTAAGAGGTGATCCTAGTTAAGACTTTGCAGCTGTCCAGCACTCCCAATAGTTTGTGTCCTCCTCAGACAGTTGGAGGACACAAACTGAAAGCACAGTTAACATCATAGCAATATTTTCATTAAGTAATGGAAATGGAGGAATTATGGTATACCTTTTTTACTAGGTGTTTACTCTCCTATATGAACTTTTGAAGCTGTTGATAAACCGTTTAGGCTTACACTGCAAAGAGGGTGTTTTATTTGAACCAAGCAAAATTATCTGTAAATAGAACAAGAACATTTGGCTTGTCAAGACTTTCCAAAAAATGAACCCAAAAATACCTTAAAATAAGTATATTCTTACTAATAACAAGTGCACTTTTCTTGGTAGAAAAAAATTAGACCTTTTTGCTGAATATGTTGAAAAATATTATTACATTAAGTAAATGCTAGTGTCATTATCTTGACATAGTGATATGCGCTCGGCTTCATGATTTTGGTTTCATGCTTGAAATAAAAAAATGATTACTTTAAAAAAGTAGTTTTATACTTGTTAGTGTTAATGACACAGCTTTGCAAGAGTTTATATTCTGGTTTCAAGCATGTTTTACTCAAAATAGGTCATACAATCTCAGCAACAAGCTGTAATATTTAACAGATCATATAGGACCAAAACCCTTAAAAGAAGTAAAACACTCTATAACATAAAATCTGCTTAGTGAGAAGAATTATCTTATCAGAAAGAAAATAAGCAATTATCACCCTTATTTGAGATATTTCATCTTACTTAGATTTCAGTTTTTGCAGTGTATACATTGTATAGCTCACCATGGTGACTGAATAAACTTTGATCTACTAAGTCAGTGGTTCTCAAATGGGGGTACGCGTACCCCTGGGGGTACTTGAAGGTATGCCAAGGGGTACGTGAGATTTTTTAAAAAATTCTAAAAACAAAGCAACAATTCAAAAATCCTTTATAAATATATTTATTGAATAATACTTCAACAAAATATGAATGTAAGTTCATAAACTGTGAAAAGAAATGCAACAATGCAATATTCAGTGTTGACAGCTATATTTTTTTGTGGACATGTTCCATAAATATTGATAGAGATTAATTTTTTGTGAAGAAATGTTTAGAATTAAGTTCCTGAATCCAGATGGATCTCTATTACAATCCCCAAAGAGGGCACTTTAAGTTGATGATTACTTCTATGTGTAGAAATCTTCATTTATAATTAAATCGCTTGTTTAGTTTTCAACAAGTTTTTAGTTATTTTTATATCTTTTTTTTTCTCGAAATAGTTCAAGAAAGACCACTACAAATGAGCAATATTTTGCACTGTTATAAAATTTAATAAATCAGAAACTGATGACAAAGTGCTGTATTTTACTTCTTTATCTCTTTTTTTCCAACCAAAAATGCTTTGCTCTGATTAAGGGGTACTTGAATTAAAAAAATGTTCACAGGGGGTACATCACTGAAAAAAGGTTGAGAACCACTGTACTAAGTAGAAATAATCATACTGCAAAAATAAAGTTCTAAGATGACAATGAAAAAAATGTTGGACAGAAATAAAAAAACGGGGTTCAACTTGAGCGTTTGACCTGACAGCAACACTGATGAACTGCTAAATATTCAGATAGTAAATATTACGTACATTTTCCACTCTACTATACAGCGAACTGGTCAACTAATCTAGATTTGACATTTAATCTAAAACCTGGATCATGCTAAATGGGTATTCTGCAGCTAATATAAACATGTAAATCCAAATTCATTGTTGTTGTTTTATCGGCTTCCAATACAAGTTGATGGTCAAATAACTGATTAGATACATATGCTTAAAGCATTGGCTCTGGTGATCTTAACATTAATATTACACTCACTCATACCGTACATCCTGACTGTATTCCCATTTTACATGATACTTAAATTTATGCCCTGAACTAGGATATTGTCAGTTTATACACCTTTTTAGATGATCACGTGGTGGAAAAAAATCATTATAATGTTGTTTTTTCTTTTCTTTCAGGTTATCCAGAAGCCATCTCATGATATGAAGCAACAGTTGGCCAACTACTCCAAAAGAGTGGCAGGTTCTGTAACTGAGCTTATACAAGCTGCAGAGGCCATGAAAGGTAAATAGACTGTATTACAATTCATATTCTGTATGTATTATATGTTTATTTATGTCATATATTTACTATACCAGGGGTGTCCAAACTTTTTACCTTGGTGGCCACATTGGGGTAAACAAAAATTTGGCTGGGGGTCGAAAGCCAATTGCATGTAAAGCATATGTGTGTGTATATATATGTATATGTATATGTATATGTATATATATATATATATATATATATATATATATATATGTATATATATTTGTATATATATATATATATATTTTTTTATATATATATATATATGTGTATGTGTATGTATGTACGTATGTGAGTGTATATATGTATGTATGTATGTGTGTGTGTATATATAAATATATATATGTGTGTGTGTATATATATATGATATGTATAGATATGTATGTGTGTGTATATACATATATATATTTGTATATCTATGTATGTATACATATGTATATACACACATATACATATGTACTGTATGTGTGTGTTTATATAAATGTGTGTGTGTGTGTGTGTGTATACATATATACACATATATATGTATATACACACATACATATACATGTATATACACACATATATATGTACTGTATGTGTGTGTTTATATAAATGTGTGTCTGTGTATACATATATACACATATATATGTGTACACACATACATATACATGTATATATACATATTTATGTATGTATATACATATATATATATACATATATATGTATATACGCACATACATATGTATATATGTATGTATATGTATATATACATATATGTGTATATATGTATATGAATATATAAGTATATATATGTGTATATATATGTATATATACATATATAATGCACACACACACATATATATATATATATATATATATATATATATATATATATATATATATATATATATATATATATATATATATATATATATATATATATATATATATATATAAACAGTTACTGGTGCCTTTGTTTAATTTTGGGGAAAACTCACCCATTTATAATTTTTTTCTGACAAAATATATACAAAATATATATATTTTCTTTGAAATTACATATTCATCTGAGAGGGATGATTACTCATAACACACCCAGTAAGAAAGGCCCCGAATGTATATACTGTCACCTAATAATACAGGATACATGTATGCGACAACGTGAAATGAGAGTAATGCATCCTTTTAATGTCAACTTTTCTACAATTTAACCTAAAACGTGTTAATGTGTGTTTATATATGGTCATAAATCATAACAGGAACAGGCAAGCAGTGTGGTTGAATTATACCTAAGCGTGTGTGTGTGTTTGTGCGTGTGTGTTGTAGGAACAGAATGGGTGGATCCTGAGGATCCCACTGTCATCGCTGAGAATGAGTTGCTTGGAGCAGCAGCAGCAATTGAAGCAGCTGCCAAGAAACTGGAGCAGCTGAGACCCAGAACCAAACCCAAGGTTATTCGTATTGATTGCTTTTATATGCAGCAGTATAGCTCACACGCACACACACACACACACACACACACACAAAAACACATTCATATGTATATACATATGCATAAAGACATTATGTATTTATGTATGTATACACACACATTTATATGTATTTCCATATGTATAAAGACATATATGTATGTATACACATACAACTGCTCTGTGTGTGTGTGTGTGTCTGTGTGTATACATGTATGTCTTTATAAATATGTATATACATATAAATGTCTGTGTATATACAGTATGTATGCATATATATTTTCGTATATTTATTTTAATATACATATATTTGTATGTGTATATGTATATAAATATAAATATATATATATATATATATATATATATATATATATATATATATATATATATATATATATATATATACATATGCTCATGTTTTATGTAATTCTTACAAAAAAACAAATACAATTAATTCAGAGTTTAAAAATGAAAAAAACAAAAAACAATTTAATGGAAAAAAATCTAGATTTGTTTTATTTTTGGGGGGGCCAAAATCATGCAGCCCTAACATACATAAATACATACTCACAGTTACATTTATACATACACATGATTGTTTAGGTTTCATCTTTTTTAATTCTTAACTCTAAACAATGTCACCTTTAATTTGATTGAATTCAAATCAACACATTTGTTGAAAGGCTGCATGTTTCCTGTTTGGAAGTCTACTCGCTCCTCAATGTTGTCAAGGATCCCAAACCTTTGCAAGAGGCTCCATAGAGAAGCAAATCAATCAATCAATCAAAGTTTATTTATATAGCCCTAAATCACGAGTGTCTCAAAGGACTGCAAAAGCCACAAAGACATCCTCGGCTCAGATCAGATGAAATCTTTCAGGTCCTTACCAGTCTCATGAGCAGCTACATTGTTAATTGTTAACAAATCCACCTTTCGTCCTTTTGTTTGCTCACATTTTCATGATCCAAGTTGAAAGATACATACATGATTTGAATCTTTATTATTACACAGCTTGATGTAAATAAAATGTCAAACGCAGGTATGGATGCTGTGTAGTAATTGCCTGTTTCCTTTAAGCAGGAAGCGGATGAAAGCTTGAACTTTGAGGAGCAGATTCTGGAAGCAGCCAAGTCCATTGCTGCTGCCACGAGTGCTCTGGTCAAAGCAGCTTCAGCAGCCCAGAGGGAACTGGTGGCTCAGGGAAAGGTAGGACTAAAGCTCGAGCACATCATTGACTTTCATCACAAGTGAGCCACACAAAGCACATTGAGCCTTACGATAAACAACTTAAAGACAATTTTCCAGAAGGAAACAAACCTTGTTCAATATGTGTTTTCTTTCCCCACCACGGACATGTAAACATTGTAAACATAACTAATAATCATTAGAATAATTTAACAACATACAAATATGTTATGTTTTACAGGTAGGGGCCATACCAGCCAATGCAGTGGATGATGGACAGTGGTCTCAAGGGCTGATTTCGGCTGTAAGTGTCTTGCTTACTGTATCAGATTTTACAAGCCACCTAGACTATCCTAATAATGCTTTGGACTCCTCAGGCTCGAATGGTAGCCGCAGCCACCAACAACCTTTGTGAAGCAGCCAACTCAGCGGTTCAGGGACATGCCAGTGAAGAAAAGCTTATCTCCTCAGCCAAGCAGGTGGCAGCCTCCACCGCTCAGCTGCTGGTAGCCTGCAAGGTGAAGGCTGACCAGGATTCTCAGACCATGAAGAGGCTGCAGGTCGGTGCTGATTTTTTTTTATGATCCTTCTGGTTTCATTCAATTCCAAACTGCAGACTTGTCATTGAAATGACACCCTTTAAAATAACGAAGAGGAAACTAAAATCAATCTCTGATCAATGGAATGTGAGGGCAGAGTGGCTGCTAATTGAATGTAAAGACACGATATGGTTGTTTCAAGGCTACAAAACGAAAACTCTACATTTGTTAAATGATGTTTGTGTGTGTTAGTTGGGGAGAGATTGGGTTCATAGTCAACTTATAGATGCATACACACTAGAGATGCGCGGTTTGCGGTCTCATCCGCGGAGTCCGCGGATAAACCGCGGGTCGGGCGGTTGACATGACGAAAAAATAGATTTTAATTAGATTCGGGCGGGTGGCGGTTGAACCATCCGGAAATATTTGATATACATGGTTCTGTGATCAGTATCCTTTGCCATTCAAAGAGCCAATTAAGACCCGTGTCATAAAGCGAAGAAGACAATAAGAGACGCTATTTTTTGTCCTGAATGACTGACGGTAGTCACCCAGATAATAAGTATTAAAGCGTGCTATGAAGCCATTGGTTTTGTCGCCTACAACAGCATGTACAAACTGCTTGTCAGTCGAGCATCATTTTGTGTGTGGCTTCCGCAGCGACACGCACACGACTGCAAGGCATACTGGGTGACACAGAGTACACTAATGGTTGTGATATAAACAATTTTAACACTCTTAGTAATATGCGCCACGCTGTGAAGCCACACCAATTAAGAACGACAAACACATTTCGGGAGAACATCCTCACAGTAACACAACATAAACGCAACACAACAAATACCCATAATCCTTTGTATTCATGACACTACCTGACTATTTTATACACCCCGCTAGCAGCATTTTATGAAACTGATCACTCCTTCACAGGCGATTTACAGAACCAGATGATCAATTGTGAACGTGATCTTTTAAAGCACAGCTCACTAACTGGCAGAATAAAGTCTGAGTTCGGACCCAGACGCCATCTTATACTCCATCCATCCATCCATTTCCTACCGCTTATTCCCTTTGGGTTTGCGGGGGGCGCTGGTGCCTATCTCAGCTACAATCGGGCGGAAGTCAGGGTACACCCTGGACAAGCCGCCATCTTATCGCAGGGCCAACACGGATAGATATACAACACTCACACTCACATTCACACACTAGGGACCATTTAGTGTTGCCAATCAACCTATCCCCAGGTGCTTGTCTTTGGAAGTGGGAGGAAGCCGGAGTACCCGGAGGGAACCCACGCATTCACGGGGAGGACATGCAAACTCCACACAGAGAGATCCCGAGCCCGGGATTGAACCCAGGACTACTCAGGACCTTCGTATTGTGAGGCAGACGCACTAACCCCTCTTCCACCGTGAAGCCCCCATCTTATACTGACCACTATAATCAAGAAATTATTGAAGTATTTTATGTTTTGACAAGGCGCTTCTATTTTGACCTGCCCCACTTTTATAGACTTTATGTTACTGGTTTATCAAGTTAGGAAATCCACTGACCATTTGCATGCCAGTTAGAGAATCCTACATGATACTATTTGGTATCTGCGGGGTCCCAAAAAAGTCCTAAAAAGTCTTGAATCCATTGAATTTAAGGCCTTAAAATGTCTACATTTCTCCTAAAATCTCATGAAAGGTCTTAAATACGATTTTGGAAGGTCTTATTACCTTACTTTTATTTAAAACATAAACTTCAGTCTTGCTTTTAACCAAACGGAACCAAAGTAAGTCAGAATTTATCGAGCACTATTAAGTAGCGTAAGTTGAGCGCGCAGTGGTTTGTTTGTTACAGCTTAGCATAGCAGCGGGGAAAACTTAACGAAAGCCCACAAAAAAGCCGAATTACTTGCATAAGATGGGTAAGTGCAAGTTCAACCATTTGTGGCTCCAGAACAATCAATTTAATGCACATTCAAAGCTGGTTGATGGAAACATATAAAGTGTTTACGATCCGGAAGTGGAGCCATCGAGGAGGGAAACGTTTTGTAAACAATACGGTGACCGTACGAGATAAGTCCGTGTCACAAGATGCTGAAATGCCACAAACACTTGCACAACTATACAAATATCAACTTAACTCCTCCAAAGGAGTGTTGTGTGGGTAAAGTGGCGCCAATAGCCGAAAGTTTTTTACATAGGGTAAGCACTCGCTAATTTTTCTGTGCTCGTATGGTACTTTTTGTTTTGTGGCTGCCAGCGAAGAAAAATCCATAAATTAGCATCACCGTTTTACAAGCCACAGGGTTCAAAGTGTAGGAAAAAAATATTTATAGTCCGGAATTTACGGTATATATCAGTTCTAAATGCAACATTTTTCATTAGCTGAACTTAAAGATGTAGAACTTTTTTCATACACCTAAAAGTTGTATTTGTCTTAAATATTGTTCACCAATGTGTGTAAAAGTGTCTCAGTCAGTATTTCTCCTTTGCCCATATAATCCAGTCACCTCACAGGTGTGGCATATCAATAAACTGATTAGACAGGTGCGCATCAGGCTGGCTGGGTAGGTCTGTGCTGGAGGCTCATGTGTTAAGGGTTGTATAGATTTCCTACCAAAAATTGGCGTATATTCAAATTCAGAAACCAGCGTTAGCAAGAAAAATTCAGATGTATTAAAGCAGTATTTTTTAACCTTTTTTGAGCCAAGGCCCAATTTTTTTATTCAAAAAATCCAGAAGCACATCACCAGCAGAAAACATAAAAACAATGAAACTCAGCAGCATTGACAGTAAAAAGTATTTCTTGCAATTGTAGGATATGAATTTGAACCATAACTAACAATGCATCACTATAGCTCTTGTAGGTGTACTGTCACCACCTGTCACATCACCCCGTGACTTATTTGGAGTTTTTTGGTGTTTTCCTGGGTGTAGTGTCTTGCGCTCCTATTTAGTTGGCTTTTCCTGTAGCAGTTTCATGTCTTCCTTTAAACGCTATCCCTCGCACCTGCTTTGTCTTAGCAGTCAAGACTATTTAAGTTGTTGCTATCCTTCTTTGTTAATTGTCCTGTCATGTACGAATGTACTTTGTGGACTCCATCTCAGCTCCACACGCTGTATGTTTTTGCTGTCTTCCAGCATTCTGTTTTTATTTACTTTGCAGCCAGTTCAGTTCTAGTTTTGTTTTGCATAGCCTTCACTAAGTTTAAATGCCTTTTCTTAGTGGCATTCCCATTTTGTTTACTTTTGGTTTACCGTATTTTTCGGAGTATAAGTCGCTCCGGAGTATAAGTCGCACCTGCCGAAAATGCATAATAAAGAATGAAAAAAACATATATAAGTCGCATTTTTTGGAAAATTTATTTGATAAAACCCAACACCAAGAATAGACATTTGAAAGGCAATTTAAAATAAATAAAGAATAGTGAGCAACAATTTGAATAAGTGTACGTTACATGACGCATAAATAACCAACTGAGAAGGTGCCTGGTATGTTAATGTAACATATTATGGTAAGAGTCATTCAAATAACTAACATATAGAACATGCTATACGTTTACCAAACAATCTGTCACTCCTAATTGCTAAATCCGATGAAATCTTATAGGTCTAGTCTCTTACGTGAATGAGCTATATAATATTATTTGATATTTTACGTTAATGTGTTAATAATTTCACACCTAAGTCGCTCCTGAGTATAAGTCGCACACCCGGCAAAACAATGAAAAAAAACTGCGACTTATAGTCCGAAAAATACGGTAAGTATTAGATACCTTTTTACCTGCACACTGCCTCCCGCTTTCTGCATATTGTGATCATGACAACAAATCATGTTCCCGACATCTACAAAGCAATTACCTACCTGCTGCCAACTACTGATATGGAAGAGTATAACATGGTTACTTTACTGCACTCTAGACAGCACTGACACTCAACAATGGCACGATATTTGCGGATTATGACTACTGGTTTGCAAAAAATATTTTAACCCAATTAGATGGAATTACATCATCTCAGACGCCACATCAGACTGTAGCTCAAGGCACACTAGTGTGCCGCGGCACAGTGGTTGAAAAACACTGTAATAAGTGTGCGCATGCACTAATCCAAGCACATTTCGTTGTTACGTCGCAATCAATGTGGAATTAATCGCAGATGTCCGCATGGCTGGTCACGCCCAAGCCACATAGACCACAAAGACATGCCCCCCTTATTAAGTTAAAGTTAAAGTTAATACACAAATCTTATTGAAATTACCCATAAGTCTGAGATTCCGCACAGTTCAGTAGGAGTCTGTAGGAAGTGCTTCTTTCTCGTGTATTGAGCAGGGGAAAGAGGATTGAGATTTTGAACCTGTCAATGCTGTGTGCTCTGAGAACTGCACACAGGTTGAAATAAAAAAATAAATGGTCGGACAACAGAAAGAAGGTGAAGAAGATGGATATGCGTGGCCAGAACAAAAGGGGACCGGACACAAAGTAGTGTTGCTTCCTGTTTGAAAGGATAGTCGCTGCAGTGATACGTAAAACTTTAAAAGAAGTGGGTAACTCCTATTTACCCTTAATATAAATATAACTTGTATAAATTACAACAAAATGTGTTCATCTGTTCAAAGCCAGATTAGAGTTTTATGCAAAAATGATGTGATGACTGGTTAGCAATTTTTTAGAATTTAAATATTCCACTATATCAAAAAGAATGCAAAAGACTTTGAATACTCAATTCATAATTATAACACAGGAGAGCCACTTGCGGTAGAAGGTGGATGTGCCTCAACGTGGTGCCATTTCTTCACCATCTCCGGTGCCATTTATGTGCCGTAAGCCCTGGTGGCTGCAAGTGTCCGCCCACTGGAGTCACAGGAACACATTTTGACTGCAATAAATGGCAAAATGACCACCAAGATAATTTAATAAACATCCTCATTTTTCTCACAAATATTAACGGGAATATGAAGCATTAAATGCAGTGGTGTAAGAGTGAACTTTTATCTCCTTGCCTCTGTGGTTTTTAAATTGTTGAAAACAAATGTTGGCAAAGCTGGAATGACCACCTCTGTATGTCGCCAAAGTATCCACAGCCTGTAGAAATATCCGTCCGAAGCATGAAGTTGATACATTTCATGTTTGCCGTGAAAAAGGGCATATGCCAGGTTTTTGTGCGAACACAAGCTTTAAATACATGACGCCTTAGGTGTCGTTATATTTGGTCTGCAGTTGTGAGGCTGGTTTGATGTACTGACAAATTGATATATTTCTTCTTTGCCGTGAAAAGGGCATACGCCAGGTTTTTGTGCGCACACAAGCTTTAATACATGACGCTTGTGTGGTTTAACGTCGTTTGCAGTTGTGAGGCTGGTTGGATGTACTGACAAATCGTCTGATACGCCTTTTTAGATGCTTATGGGAGATAAATGAACATTCACTTCACAAGCAACAGAGCTGGTACACATTCCTGTTGTCAGGATGCTGATTGCGCGCTCCCTCAACCCTTGCCACATCTGTGGCATTGTGCTGTGTGGTAAAATGTTATAGTCCGGTTGCACTTCCAAAGGCAGAGAGCACCAACCTCACGGGATAGTCATACAGAGAAAGAGTTAGTAATGTACTACATGGATGGGAATAACACAGCAACACACTGAACAATGATCTTTCTCTACAGTGTCTTAAATTAAATTTGTCTAGTCTCTGCAATGAAGTAAACTCATATAAAACAAAGGTACTGTGAAACTGCAAATATGAGAACTAATACAAGTGTCATAAAACACTATATTTATGTATGTATGCTAGCTTGGAACACGTGAGCCAGTCCCAGGCAACTTGTGATGTCTAATCCAATCAGCTTATCCTGTCCTCTTCTGGGCCTGCAGCTGCTGCCTCAGTAATTCCAATACATTTATGTCCCGGGGGTCTTGGAAACAATGCACCAGTCTACTAGTGGCACCCAGAACTGGAAACTTTAGCCTTAGCCTTGATTATGCTCTTAGCATTTGCTCTTCACTCTCTGCAGTGGTGCATTCAGAATACTTCTAATAGCCAGAGGCTATTAGAAGAGGCTATTTGTTGCTATTATCAGTATCAATAAACGCTGGAAGAATATCAGCTAAAAGCTCAAATAAAGCAGTTTTATAAAAGCAGAAGATATTTCAAAGCACAAATATAACTACAAATGTACACATGTAAGTAATATAACAAACTAAGCAATGTTTTAAAAGATAACACTTACGGAATAATCTACTTTGCATGTATTAAAGAGCATGCAAACTTCATAGCTCAGACAAAGCGGATCTACTTAACTTGTGTGCAGAGAGTTCTCATATAAAGAGTGCAATCCATTAAGTGTATCTTCCTTCACATACATATAAAATATATGCTGATTATTAGAACGCCCACAATACTCTGAGGAGTTGCAATAATAATAGTTTAGCGCACACAATGTGATTTATCAAGACTGAAACTGTTTTGTGGCTGCTGTTTTGCGTCCGTTTATTTAGCAGGCCTGAAATGTTTGTGCAAACTTGCACAAATGGCATCCACTACGTTTAACGAACATTCATAATGTGTTGGGCTCTCCTTGCTACTTTGTACACTGTTTTTAATGGTTGATCCCTTGACACTGTTTGGGCAGTCAAATGATCCACCACCATTTTTGGTGTGTACTGTTATGATCCGCCGCCCGGATCATATATTGTTTTGGTTTTTGAGTCCTTTTGTGTTTCGTGTTTGTTTTTAGACTCTTTCGATCCCTGTGTTGGCTCTTCCTTGTTTTATCTTGTTACCATGGTTTCCCTTTTGTTCCACCTGCTCTTGTTTTTTACGCGCACCTGTGTTTTGATTATTGCTTTAGTATTTAAGCCTGCCTTCAACCTCAGTTCTGTTTTGATCCGTTGTTTGCTCTATGCAACACTCACGTTGGTATTTTCTCCTTCTATGTCTAGTCTTATGCTAAGTTTCGCTTTAGCTTCGCGTGCGCTCGGCATGTCATTTTGGACTTCACGCTAATTTTAGCTTAGTTCCCCGTGCGTTCGGCATGCATTTTCTTTTGTCTGTTTTGTACCAGTGTTCTTTTATTTTTGTACATTAAATCAAGCTCCTACCTGCAATTCCTTTCCTTCTGGTCCATTTGCATCCTGGGGTGACAAAACGCGCATCCACAATGCGAGCACCGCGTGACAGTGTACCACAGTTCCTTGAGACGTCCAACCTGCCCACTTCACGGCAGAACACGCCGCATAAACCTCGGAAAGACTAGTAGAGTCCACGTCAGATCGAGGACTTACCTTGCTCTTCTACCCTCCTGTCTTACTGTAAAAGCAGTATAGCAGTGCCTGAGCATACCCTCCTCTTGTTAACAGTATAAATTATAAATGATTTCATTGCAATATTTAGACTAGATCTGACCGATCGAAATCTATAAGCATGACTGCGGAAGCCTGCTTGGATGAGAAGTAAAACTTCTAAGACAAATTAGACTAGATCTGACCGATCGAAGTCTATAAGCATGACGGCTGAAGCCTGCTTGAATGAGAGGTAAAACTTCAAAGACAAACTAAACAGTCCAGTTGCGATTGATTGAATACCCTGAGAATCATTATTAGCAATAGCCATGGCCCCGGAGTTTTATTTAGCACCATCTATTTGGTTGTCGTTAGTGATGTGAACACACACATTACATTTCAGTTCTTCATGGATAAGGCCTGGTTTGTCGGGCAATGCATTGAAAGTTCAGTCCAGCAGTGAACCCCCACTAGACATTACACTTGCCAGACTATTGAAAGTAGTTATGGACACCATTGGTTCCAGCTTTGTTCTTTATAAAGTCCCTACACGATATCACACACAAGTTTCAGTCAGGTTTTAAGACTCGTCATAGCACAAAATTCACAATATTGAAAGCACAACAATGTTCTCACAGCCCTCGTCACCAAAAGTCCTGTTTTTCTTTTGACACCGTGGACAATGCGGTCCTCATCTCCTGCCTATAGCACTGCGTTGGCTATGTGGCTGTGCTTCTTAAATGGTTAACTTCATATCTCTCCAACAGAACATTTTCAGTAATGATTCATGATTTTCCTATACAGTTGCTTCCCTTTCATCTGGCAAACTCCAGGGTTCAATCCTTGAGCCTGTTCTATTCTCACTCTACATTAGGTTTAATTATCTCCAGACAAGGGTTTCATGCAGTGGCCGCCTTAACAACAAAGAGCCACCGCCTAAACTAAAGTCTCAACGAGCTGCTCCGCTTCGTTCTGCCTCTGCCTCTGTCAGTACGTCTCTGCAGCACCCAGCATTGCCCCACCCACAGAACCATCTGATTGGTTACACGCAGATCGGTAACAACCAATCAGCAGTACGTATTTATAGCGCAGGTAACAGCCAATCAGCAAGGCGTATTCAGAGTGCAGGCAACAGCCAATCACCAGTGCGTATTCAGAACGCATGTAGTCAGTGTTTAGGCAGGCAGAGAGGACAGACGGTGGATTGAACAGATAGGTGTTGAGCACCTTTAGTTGGAGACTAGGCTATTATAATGCCCGCTAATGGAATAAATCATCCTCTCCTCTACCAGTTTCAGTAGTACAAAACCTAGATGCTTTCCTTCTCGCCAATGCTCCAAAACATGTTCATATTACTATTTATCTATTCTCTCCACTGTCTCCCTTGTTGGTTTACAGTTAATTTGAGAGTCCCCCTGTTTCTGTTTAAGACCGTTAATGGTCTTGCTCCAGCGTACTAATCTTAAATGTTAACCAGCAATCATAATTCTGGAAGTGCCAAAATTATAAAAAATGGAGTGATCATCTAAATATGTACTGTATGTATTAATTTTTACCCTCTTCTTGTTTGTTTTAACCTATTTGTATTGTGAAACACATTGGCCACCATCGGGATATAAGAAAGTGATAAAAACAAAAAAAAAAAAAAACATAATAGAAAGACACTAAAATAACCCACAAAGCAAAAGTAAAGAAACTTTGTGGTCACATGATTTTATTGACTAAATCCTTTCAACATTATTTTGCTGTATTTTATATGGCTATTTCAGTCCGGCTTGGACAGTATTTTGACACTTTGCTATACTGTGTGTGTATTAAACATGTGTTTGTGTGTTTGTGTTCGTAGGCTGCAGGTAACGCTGTGAAGAGAGCTTCTGATAATCTGGTAAAAGCAGCTCAGAAAGCAGCGTTTGACGCTCAAGACGACCAGGCTGTGGTAGTCAAAAGCAAGATGGTGGGGGGCATTGCTCAGGTGAGTACACCTTCAACTCATTTAGTATACAACTCCATCCATCCATCCATTTTCTACCGCTTATTCCCTTTCGGGGTCGCGGGTAGTATACAACTCATTTCATAATAATCAATAATTATTGTTGATACCTTCATTACGGTTACTAAATTACCTACTCAGTGGCCTAGTGGTTAGAGCAAGGGTGTTAAACGTACGGCCCGAGGGCAGGATCAGGCCTGCGAACAAGTTTCATCCGGCCCGTGGCATGAGTTTGCGAAGTATAAAAATTAACCTGATATTTTTGAATGAGAGAAACAGCTGTTCTAAATGTGTCCACTAGATGTCACAATAGCAATTCTTGGTATCTTTGTAAATGATGCTACATATGTACAAAATAAACCACATGATGTTAGTACATCAGTCGAGGAAAATGATCATACTACATATATAACAACCTGTATTTTGATTTTGATATATATTTGTTCATCTTGATAAACCAAACAATATTATGATTTGTACATCGGTGCCTGTTCTATTTTCAAACAAAGGAAAAAAATCTGAAAATGTCTTTATTTTTAAGTTGCCATGATTTTACTAGTTCGGCCCACTTAGGAGTACATTTTTGTCCATGTGGCCTCCGATCTAAAATGAGTTTGACACCCCTGGGTTAGAGTGTCAGCCCTGAGATCGGTAGGTTGTGAGTTTCAACCCTGGCGGAGTCATACCAAGGACTATAAAAATGGGACCCATTACCTCCCTGCTTGGCACTCAGCATCAAAGATTGGAATTGGGGGTTGAATCACTAAAGATGATTCCCGGGCGTGGCCACCGCTGCTGCTCACTGCTCCCCACACCTCCCAGGGGGTGAACAAGAATGATGGGTCGAATGCTGAGAATAATTTCGCCACACCGAGTGTGTGTGAGATAATCATTGGTACTTTAACTTTAACTTAGATACAGCGGTACCTCGTCTTTTGAGTCTCTTTTTCACCTACAATAATCATATCTCAAATCAATGTTCCTTATTGAAACTAAATAAAATCACAGAAAAGAGCACAATTTTGACATGTTGAATTAAAAAAACTAACTTCTAGATAACAAATGATGTATCAAAACAATACGGTGCAATGTACTACTAGCAAGTGACATACCTTTATGAAGTACTGTAAGAATTTACAGCATTTCTGGTTCTCTGTCAAACAAACCATCTAAAGCTTCTCCATTAATGACGTCATATATCCCAGCATGCACCGCGCGCTTCTTCTACGGAGGAAAATGAAGTCGGCGGCTGCTTACCGTAGTTGCGAGACCTCTTGTGGCATGTTTAATTTGGACACTGAAGAAGAAAAATTTGAGGGATTCGTGGATGAGGAATAACTTAATAAAGTGAGCTTTGCATGTTTATTTTGTGTGTTGTGTTGTGTGACATTAACATTTGAGCAACGTTGAGTTATTTGATATATTATTATTGCTTTGCACTATTTCGAGACGTCGTAAATGGAGTCAGTGTCGCTGCTGTTGTCCAGCAGTTCAGTGACAATTCCTGCTTTCCTGAAATCCATTCATCCATCCATTTTCTACCGCTTATTCCCTTTGGGATCGCGGGGGGCGCTGGTGCCTATCTCAGCTACAATCGGGCGGAAGGCGTTATACACCCTGGACAAGTTGCCACCTCATCGCAGGGCCAACACAGATAGACAACATTCACACTCACATTCACACACTAGGGCCAATTTAGTGTTGCCAATCAACCTATCCCCAGGTGCATGTCTTTGGAGGTGGGAGGAAGCCGGAATACCCGGAGGGAACCCACGCATTCACGGGGAGTACATGCAAACTCCACACAGAAAGATCCCGAGGCCGGGATTGAACCCAGGACTACTCAGGACCTTTGTATTGTGAGGCAGACGCACTAACCCCTCTGCCACCGTGAAGCCCTTTCCTGAAATCATGTCTCTCAATACGAGCCATTTTGGGGCCTTTACATAAACACTAGGGCTGCGAATCTTAGGGTGTCCCACGATTCGAGTTAATAGCGATTCTTAAGGTCACGATTCGATAATATATCGATTTTTTTCGATTCGATTCGATTCTCGATTCAAAAAGGTTATTTTTCCGATTCAAAACTATTCTGTATTCATTTAATACATAGGATTTCAGCAGGATCTATCCCAGTCTGCTGACATGCTAGCAGAGTAGTAGATTTAAAAAAAAAAAAAAGCTTTTATAATTGTAAAGGACAATGTTTTATCAACTGATTGCAATAATGTACATTTGTTTTAACTATTAAACCAACCAAAAATATGACTTTTTTTTATCTTTGTGCAAAACATTGGACACAGTGTGTTGTCAAGCTTATGAGATGCAATGCAAGTGTAAGCCACTGTGACACTATTGTTCTTTTATTTTTATTTTAATAAATATCTAATGATAATGTCAATGAGGGGTTTTTAATCACTGCCATTCTGAAATTATAACTAATATTGATACTGTTGTTGATAATATTCCTTTTTTGTTTCACTACTTTTGGTTTGTTCTGTGTCGTGTTTGTGTCTCCTCTCAATTGCTCTGTTTATTGCAATTCTGAGTGTTGCTGGGTCAGGTTTGGTTTTGGAATTGGATTGCATTGTTATGGTATTGCTGTGTAGTGCTTTGTTGGATATATAAAAAAAAATAAAAAATAGTTTAAAAAAAAATGAGAATCGATTCTGAATCGCACAACGTATTCGATTCGTATTCGAATCGATTTTTTCGCACACCCCTAATAAACACACAAATGTAAATGAAAACGGCATACCTGGCGCAGTCATATATCCCAGCATGCACCGCGCGCTTCTACTACGGGGGAAAATGAAATCGGCGGCTGCTTACTGTAGTTGTGAGACCTCTTGTGGCTCAATATTGGTCCATATATAAGGCGCACCGTATTATAATGCGCATTGTCAGCTTTTGGTGAAATTTTAAGTTTTTAGGTGCGCCTTATAGTGCAGAAAATACGGTGCTTGATATTGGATCGATAACCAAATTTGTCGAATTCCCAAAACTAATGTAACGTATCCAAACTAGAGCTGAAACGATTTCTCGAGTAATTCGATACAAAATATATTCGAGGAAGTTTTGCTGCCTCGAGTCGTCGTTCATTTTTTTTTTTACGGCATTTTGCCTCGTTTATTAAACAGTAGTAAAAGCTAATTTTTCGCACGGAGTGTTTACGTCACAGATCATATTGCCCCCTGCAATATATCGGCAAAAAAAAAGCCATTATCGGACATCTCTACTGATGACGGATGGTGATGTGCTTCCAGATCATTGCGGCTCAGGAGGAGATGCTTCGTAAAGAACGAGAGTTGGACGAAGCCAGGAAGAAGTTGGCCACCATTCGTCAGCAGCAGTACAAGTTCTTGCCTTCGGAGCTGCGGGAAGACGGTCAGGAACAATAAAAGGTCAAAAGTGATCCATGAAAAGATTTATGCTTGCTTCACATTCAAAACTTCAAAGTGTTCGTTTAATGGACTTGTGTAGTACATAAATATACGCTTGAAGTACTTGTTATGTATGTATGTATGTGTCTTCTTCCATCATGGTGACAAGACGAGACAATCTATGCAATTGTTCCTTCGGCCAATTTCACATGGAACAAATAGCTTTTATATTAAATATATTCAAGTACTTCTTTTTTTACTTCAATTTGGATGGTTTATATTTGACATCATATTCATTAATTGAAGCCTTGCCAAAGTATTAGAATATTCAGTGCCTTCAAATATATCGGACGTTAGCGTTGCAGCTTCTTTATGTTTCTCAAGCTGCTTTGCAAACGTGTCAGAATATATATAACATCCTTATACAAAATAAATATTATAGTTTATGGATGTCTGTCTACACATTGTCTATTTTGATAGAATATTTGTGTTTACTGAGATCCTAATGTTAGGTCACAGCTTTCAGTATATATATCATGGTTTGAAATATTTCTATAGTACAAGTACGTGCTGATGTCTTTGTCCTACAAGTGCACTTTTTCATTAATTTAAAAAATATAATTTCAGTCCTGCCATTGAGAATATATTTTACACACAACTAAAAGTGTAATCCTCTTCCATGTTTGTTTTATTCAGCTTTTACTTAAAGGTGCTCTAAACGAATACTGCTTTTGGCGATGTGATGGTGTAGTAGTAGTACTGCAATACATCCGACATAAATCCAGCTTTCAATCACGTGATGTGTACTACAATACAGCAATAAACATTTTCATCACGTCCATTCTTCTTCTCGTGTACTTTTACTTCTTGTTTGTATTACAACTTGTATATGCACCCACGTAGCTAACTGAACCATCACAAGTACGCAAGTCATACATCTACAACAACTAAGAAATACACCGATACTAAAAGTCACGGAACAAATATGTTTGTCAGAAAACAAATACTACAAAGAAGATAATTCCGTTTTAGGTGAGAAAGTAAGCAAGGCAGTCCAGGAAAACGTAGGAGAAACTAGAAAATTAAAAAAACTTGGGTTATATCAAATATATATGTATATGTATATATATATATATATGTATATGTGTGTACATACAGTGGGGCAAAAAAGTATTTATGCAGCCACCGATTGTGCAAGTTCTCCCACTTAAAATGATGACAGAGGTCTGTAATTTTCATCATAGGTACACTTCAACTGTGAGAGACAGAATGTGAAAAAACATCCGGGAATTCACATTGTAGGAATTTTAAAGAATTTATTTGTAAATTATGGTGGGAAATAAGTATTTGGTCAACCATTCAAAGCTCTCACTGATGGAAGGAGTTTTTGGCTCAAAATCTCACGGTACATAGCCCATTCATTCTTTCCTTAACACGGATCAATTGTCCTGTCCCCTTAGCAGAAAAATAGCCCAATGCATGATGTTTCCACCCCATGCTTCACAGTAGATATGGTGTTCTTGGGATGCAACTCAGTATTCTTCTTCCTCCAAACAGTTGATTTTATATCAAAAAGTTAGATTTTGGTTTCATCTGACCACATGACATTCTCCCTAACCTCTGCTGTATCATCCATGTGCTCTCTGGCAAACTTCAGACGGGCCTGGACATGCACTGGCTAAAGCAGGGGGACACGTCTGGCACTGCAGGATTTGCTTCCCTGTCGTCGTGGTGTGTTACTGATGGTAACCTTTGTTACTTTGGTCCCAGCTCTCTGCAGGTCATTCACCAGGTCCCCCCGTGTGGTTCTGTGATTTTTGCTCACTGTTCTCATGATCATTTTGACCCCACGGGATGAGATCTTGCGTGGAGCCCCAGATCGAGGGAGATTATCAGTGGTCTTGTATGTCTTCCATTTTCTGATAATTGCTCCCGCTGTTGATTTTTTCACACCAAGCTGCTTGCCTATTGTAGATTCACTCTTCCCAGTCTGGTGCAGGGCTACAATTATTTTCCTGGTGTCCTTCGACAGCACTCTGGTCTTGGCTATAGTGGAGTTTGGAGTCCGACTGTTTGAGGCTGTGGACAGGTGTCTTTTATACAGATAACGAGTTCAAACAGGTGCCATTAATACAGGTAACGAGTGGAGGACAGAAGAGCTTCTTAAAGAAGAAGTTACAGGTCTGTGAGAGCCAGAGATCTTCCTTGTTTGAAGCGACCAAATACTTATTTTCCACCATAATTTACAAATAAATTCTTTAAAATTCCTACAATGCGAATTCCTGGATGTTTTTTCACATTCTGTCTCTCACAGTTGAAGTGTACCTATGATGAAAATTACAGACCTCTGTCATTATTTTAAGTGGAAGAACGTGCACACTGTGTATATATATATATATATATATATATATATATATATATATATACACATACTGTCGCGATCAATGACATCACATGGACAAATATAAGGCCTGCTGGAGGAGAGTTCTGTGGTGAGATAGAACAAAAATTTTGCTGTTTTACCACAATCCCCAGCAATATGTTTGGAGGACAAAAGGTGAGGCTTTTAATCCCAGGAACACCATTCCTACCGTCAAGCATGGTGGTAGTAGTATTATGCTCTGGGCCTGTTTTGCTGCCAATGGAACTGGTGCTTTATGGAGAGTAAATGGGACAATGAAAAAGGAGGATTTCCTCCAATTTGTTCAGGACAACCTAAAATCATCAGCCTGGATGTTGGGTCGTGGGCGTAGTTGTGTGTTCCAATAGGGCAATGACCCCAAACACACGTCAAAAGTGGTAAAGGAATGGCTAAATCAGGCTAGAATTAAGGTTTTAGAATGGCCTTCCCAAAGTCCTGATTAAAACGTGTGGACAATGCTGAAAAAGCAAGTCCATGTCCGAAAACCAACAAATTTAGCTGAATTGCACCAATTTTGTCAAGAGGAGTGGTCAAACATTCAACCGGAAGCTTGTGGATGGCTACCAAAAGCGCCTTATTGCAGTGAAACTTGCCAAGGGACATGTAATCAAATATTAACATTGCTGTATGTATACTTTTGACCCAGCAGATTTGGTCACATTTTCAGTAGACCCATAATAAATTCATAAAATAACCAAACTTCATGAATGTTTTTTGTGACCAACAAGTATGTGCTCCAATCATTCTATCACAAAAAAATGAGAGTTGTAGAAATGATTAGAAACTCAAGACATTATGTTCTTTACAAGTGTATGTAAACTTTTGACCGCGACTGTGTAAACCAGATATGTCAGTGTGCCGTAGCAGCCATATTAAGCGATGTTTATGTGGCGGCCATCTTGGTGGGGGCAACGACCCCATTAGAGCAGGAGTCTCAAACTCTCACCCCGTGGGCCATTTGCAGCACGCAGGACTATATTTTGTAGGCATTTCATTATTTTCATAGTTTAGTGCAGCTCTTCCCAAATAGTGGGGCGGGTCCCACTGTGACCTCGGGAAACATGCTTGATCAGTATCATGCTTCTAACCCCGCTTCTACAAAACACGCTCGTTGTAGCCATTAATCCTGACTGCCCCTTTTTGATTAAAATAAATAAAGCATACTGTCAGAATAATTGTATCTAAGTTATCACAAAATGTTGTGTTACATTGAGTTCAGCTCGCCCTGCGAGAGGACAAAAGCTGTCTTTGATCCTACCAAGCAAAAGGCTTGTAAAACTCCACTGTTTATAATCATAGCCAGCAGTAGCTAGAGCTATTCGGACCGAGAAAGCGACAATTTCCCCATTCATTTGAGCGAGGATAAAAGATTCATGGATGAGGACGTTTAGAGTGAAGTACTAGAAAAAAGAAAAAAAAGGTGACGGCTCCAGGCGGCGGCGTTTCAGATGTAATTAGACACATTTACTAGGATAATCCTGGAAGATCCCTTATCTGCTTATTGCTTTAATAGTGTTTTACTGAGATTGTAAAGTCATAATTGAAAGTTGGAGGGCTGCGGTGAACGCCAGTGTCTCTGAGAGAAGTCGAGGAGCCAAGATGACAGCTGCCTTTTTGAGCTGCAGGACGAGGTCCCATAATCCACTGAAGTCTCTGGTAAGAGCCGACTTAATATCACAATTTTCCATCCAAAAACTTGCTGGTTGATGTAGAGAAACATGTTCGCTTGACCGCTCTGTGTTAAAGCTTCACAACAAACAAAGAAACACCGGCTGTGTTTTGGTTGCTAAAGGCAGCTGCAATCCACCGCTTTCCACCAACAGAATTATTCTTTATAGTCTCCATTATTAATTGAACAAATTGCAAAAGATTCAGCAACACAGATGTCCAAATTACTGTGTAATTATGCGATGAAAAGAGACTACTTTTAGCCGTGTGTGGTGCTGGGCTAATATGTCCCCTCCAACCCGAGCCGTCACGCGCACGCGTCATCATTCCGCGACGTTTTCAACAAAAAACTCCACGGGAAATTTAAAATTGTAATTTAGTAAACTAAACCGGCCGTATTGGCATGTGTTGCAATGTTAAGATTTCATCATTGATATATAAACTATCAGACTGCGTGGTCGGTAGTAGTGGGTTTCAGTAGGCCTTTAATTCTTTGCTTTTTGTCTTGTTTAATAGAGGTCATCAGTGTTTGAACCTGACAGTATATATATTGTATGTAAATATAGAGTGCATATATAAGTATCAAAGTGTATGAGAGTACAGTATGTATATAAGAATGTTGTCTATCTGTGTTGGCCCTGTGATGAGAGGGCCACTTGTCCAGGGTGTGCACCGCCTTCTGCCCGAGTGCAGATGGGATAGGCTCCAGCACCTTCGCGACCCCGATGGGGACATGCGGTGGATGAAAATCAAAAGTGTGAGCAGTGATGAAGCCCAACCCCTCCCCAGCAGCGTGACAGGGATGGAATGAGCATGTGTGAGAGTCTAAATACAGACAGGATCCACAAGGAAGAAGCAGCGAGTGCGAACGCTCAGTCAGTCGCTTTGTTTCCCGACCTGCCGTGCTGCTCTTTCTCTGCTCCGACCACTCACTCATCAAGGCAAGATGGAGGCCATCAAGAAGAAGATGCAGATGCTGAAGCTGGATAAGGAGAACGCCATCGACCGAGCAGAGCAAGCTGAGGGCGACAAGAAAGGAGCAGAAGACAAATGCAAACAGGTCACACACACACACACACTTCATCTCATCTCAGTGTACTTCTTGAAGTACTGCAGTACACTAACTACTTGCATTCTGTTAAGTATACACTATCTGTATTGACAAAGTACTGCAATACAATAACTACATACAATGTATTGACTAAGTACTGCATTTAACTAACTCATTTGATCATCAACTGAACATTGCACTAAACTAACTAGAATGAATGCATGAATCGATTTGTCCAGTGGTGTCTAATGTGTTATTTTTAATGGGAAGAAAAGCAATAAACATGCAGTTCATCACAACTTTACAAAGGTAAATAGGTACAAATAGAAAATAAAACAAATTAAAAAAGCTTTGCATGTTAAAGTGTTATACATCAAGAGTATTTGGAACAAAATTGCAAAAGTAAACAACTTTATATGAAAAATGACAAATATACTATTTAATTAGTTTATACATAACTCAATCAATGTTTACTTATATAGCCCTAAATCACAAATGTCTCAAAGGGCTGTACAAGCCACAACAACATCCTCTGCTCAGATCCCCCATCAGGGCAAGGAAAAACGCAACCCAATGGGACAATGAGAAAGCTTGGAGGGCAACTATTATTATATATGGATTAATTGTAGAAAAAAATCAAAACAACATTTATTAGTCTATGTACTTTATGATTATCAGGAATATATTTGGAATTATTTGTGTTTTAGATCAGTAGTCCTCAACCTTTTTTTTAGCTGCGGACCGGTCAACGCTTAATAATTTGTCCCGTGGCCAGGAGGGAAAGTTTTTGGGTTGGTGCACTAATTGTAAGTGTATTTTCTGTTTTTATGTTGTTTTAATAAAAAAAACATAGGGGGGTGGGATTATTTTTATTTTTTATTTTTGTCATGAAAAAGGGAGGGTTTTTTTTGGGTTGGTGCACTAATTGTAAGTGTATCTTGTGTTTTTTATGTTGATTTAATAAAAAAAATTATTCTGCGGCCCCGGTGGTTGGGGACCACTGTTTTAGATGACGTTGGTTAGAAAGATCATTCGTTCACTCGCTTTTTTGTTTAAAACTAGCGCAATTTTTTTGTTTTTAAAGTAAAACAAAAAAATTAAGAATGTTTTGTTAATCTTATTTCAAATATATATATATATATATATATATATATATGTATGTATGTATGTATATGTATGTATGTATGTATATATATATATATGTATGTGTATATATATATGTATGTGTATATATATATGTATGTATATATATGTATGTGTATATATATATGTATGTGTATATATATATATATGTATGTGTGTATGTATATATATATATATTTTTTTTTTTATATATTTAAATTTTTTATTTATTTATTTTTTTTGTTATTTTATTTTTTTAATAAAATCAAATATGAAGACAATGCATACGAAGTGTCTAAACCAGGGCTGTCAAACTCCTTTTAAAATATGGGGCCACATGGAGAAAAATCTACTCCCAAGTGAGCCGGACTGGTAAAATCCCGGCACGATAACTTAAAAATAAAGATAACCTCAGATGGTTTTCTTTGTTTAAAAATAGAACAAGCACTTTCTGAAAATGTGCACATCATAATGTTGTTGTTTGTTTTTTTACACTTACATGTTGTGGTTAATAGTATTCTATCTTTATTTGTCAAAATCAAATTACAGTCTGTGGAACGCTCTCCCTGGCAACCTGAGGGCACCACAGACCGTGGACGCTTTTAAAAAAAAAGGCTTAAAAACCCTTCTTTTTAATAAAAACTTTCTTTTTTTTCTATATATATGCATACTAGTTCTAGCTATTAGGCTGTCCTAGTTTTTATTTTATTTATTTGTATTATATTTTTATTTTTTAATACACTGTAGCACTTTGAAGTTGTTTACTCAATGTGAAGTGCTTTTTACAAATAAAATATATTATTATTATTATTATTACAGGATGTTATTCATGCAGTTTGCTAGTTTTCTTTGACTGGTGTACTAACATAATTTGGTTTATTTATTTATTAGTTTTTTTTACATATGTAGCATAATCTACATAGATACTCAAAATTGCTATTGCGACCAATTTTCCCTCCAATTTTTCATATGTGTGAGCAAACGGCAAAACTCCTTGAGCATTCAGTGGCACACGTGAGTGACGGCAGACGTGCACACTGTTATGCGCTTATCTTTTTTTTCGATTTTGTGCGCGGCCTATATTTGACCGTGTGCAGAGGACGCTTGAGCAGTGTGCAATTGCACAGGCATGTACTTTAGAGGGAACGTTGATTGCGACACCTAGTGGACACATTTAGAACAGCAGTTTCTTTCATAAAAAATGTTTAAATCATTTTTATTATTAGCAAACTAATCCCGCGGGCCGCATAAAACCTGTTTGCGGGCCTAATCCGGCCCGCGGACCCTATGTTTGACACCCCTGGTCTAAACGAAATTTTTGCCCATCCATTTAATACGCTGAGTGTACCTGAAAATATTCACACGTGAACTCGGGCTTGCGGGTAAACAAACATAAAAGACTGTGCTACGGTTTAGGTTAAAGATATCCAAAATCTCTTTATTATTTTCCATTTTAACAACGACAAACATTGAAGATGTGAATATGAATTATAACAAAGCTGGATAACAACTTTATTACTTCATAACTTGATTAGATCTCACGGAATCTCCACAGGATTGTCGGATGCACAATGATGTCATTTTTAGACATGAGTAATTAGTCAGTGGGCGGGGATTTTATCAGCCCTGACCTCTTTTTGGTCAATGGGCGGATGCTGTTGTTGGCTATAATGTTGCATCCCCAAACCTGTCCTGCTCCCAAGCAGCTCCAGTGCATTAATATCCTCCCAATAATGTTTCCATACCGCTTCATGATATTGCATATTCACATCTTAAGTGCTTGTTGTGGTTAACACAGAACTAAAGAAGAGGTCCTGGATAACTTTGACTTAAATCGTAATACAGTACCCTGTCTACTTCTTTATCTATCAATCAATCAATCAATCAATCAATCAAAGTTTATTTATATAGCCCTTAACCACAAGTGTCTCAAAGGGCTGCACAAGCCACAACGACATATTCAGCTCAGATCCCACACCAGGGCAAGAAAAAACTCAACCCAATGAGATACAATTAGAAACCTTGGAGAGGACCGCAGATGTGGGAACCGTCCCTGGGCGACCTGTGCAATGGACATCGAGTGGATCTAGTTAATAGTGTAAGAGACCAGTCCATAGTGGGGTCAGCAGGGGATCATCTTGAGTGGAAACAAGTCAGCAGTGCAGGGATGTCCCCAACTAATGCACAGATGAGTGGTCCACCCCGGGTCCCGACTTTGAACAGCTAGCGCGTCATCTGTGGTCACTTAATAACCTCTCCACACAGGAGAAGAGGGCCAAAGCAGAAAAGAGACGGCAGTTCAACTGACTTAAAAGGGGGGTCTATTAAAAGCAGTGGTTCTTAACCTTGTTGGAGGTACCGAACCCCACTAGTTTTATATGCGGCTTCACCAAACCCTTCTTTAGTGAAAAATGGAAAAAAAATTTTTTTAATTCAAGACAAAGTTATGTTTTTTTTACTGGTTCACAAAATAAAGATCACCTTGTTCAAAGAACAACACAAACAGTGCATGAATTCACAACAAATTACACACCTGCAAATCTGATGGAAAAAAAAGGAAAAATTGTTTGGGAGTATCCATAATTCGCCGATAGGGACAAGTTTTTAGTTACACAATGAGTTGGGTGTGTCTTGACCTCAGCAGCAGAGGCTCCGCCGAACCCCTAGGGTTCGATCGAACCAAGTTTATGAACCACTGATTAAAGACTAGAGTATACAAATTAGTTTTAAAATGGGATTTAAATGCTTCTAGTATCTCTGTTACCGGGAGGGCATTCCAGAGTACTGGAGCCCAGTTGGAAAACGCTCTATAGCCCGCGGACTTTTTTTGGGCTCTGGAAATCACTAATAAGGCAGAGTTTTTGGAACATAGATTTCTAGCCGGGACATATGGTACAATACAATCAGCAAGATAGGATGGAGCTAGACCGTGTAGTATTTTATACGTAAGTAGTAAAACCTTGAAATCGCATCTTAAGTGCACAGGAAGCCAGTGTAGGTGAGCCAGTATAGGCGTAATATGATCAAACTTTCTTGTTCTTGTCAAAAGTCGAGCAGCCATATTTTGTTCAAACTGTAATCTTTTATACTCTTGGCAGGGTCCTTGAGGGTACATGGGAGTTTGCCCAACCAGTCTACATGTGCTATGTGGACTTGGAGAAGGCATTCGACCGTGTCCCTCGGGAATTCCTGTGGGGAGTGCTCAAAGAGTATGGGGTATCGGACTGTCTTATTGTGGCAGTCCGCTCCCTGTATGATCAGTGCCAGAGCTTGGTCCGCATTGCCGGCAGTAAGTCGAACACGTTTCCAGTGAGGGTTGGACTCTGCCAAGGCTGTCCTTTGTCACCCATTCTGTTCATAACTTTTATGGACAGAATTTCTAGGCCCAGTCAAGGCGTTGAGGGGTTCCGGTTTGGTGGCCGCGGGATTAGGTCTCTGCTTTTTGCAGATGATGTGGTCCTGATGGCTTCATCTGGCCGGGATCTTCAGCTCTCACTGGATCGGTTCGCAGCCGAGTGTGAAGCGACCGGAATGAGAATCAGCACCTCCAAGGTCCATGGTTCTCGCCCGGAAAAGGGTGGAATGCCATCTCCGGGTTGTGGAAGAGACCCTGCCCCAAGTGGAGGAGTTCAAGTACCTAGGAGTCTTGTTCACGAGTGAGGGAAGAGTGGATCGTGAGATTGACAGGCGGATCGGTGCGGCGTCTTCAGTAATGCGGACGTTGTACCGATCCGTTGTGGTGAAGAAAGAGCTGAGCCGGAAGGCAAAGCTCTCAATTTACCGGTCGATCTACGTTCCCATCCTCACTTATGGTCATAAGCTTTAGGTCATGACCGAAAGAATAAGATCGCGGGTACTAGCGGCCGAAATGACTTTCCTCCGCCATGTGGCGGGGCTCTCCCTTAGAGATACGGTGAGAAGCTCTGTCATCCGGGAGGAACTCAAAGTAAAGCCGCTGCTCCTCCACATCCAGAGGAGCCAGATGAGGTAGGAGGCCACGGGGAAGACCCAGGACACGTTGGGAAGACTGTCTCCCGGCTGGCCTGGGAACGCCTCGGGATCCCCCGGGAAGAGCTAGACGAAGTGGCTGGGGAGAGGGAAGTCTGGGCTTCACTGCCTAGGCTGCTGCCCCCGCGACCCGACCTCGGATAAGTGGAATAAGATGGATGGATGGATGGATGTAATCTTTTAATGCTAAACATAGGAAGACCTGAAAATAATATGTTACAGTAATTGAGATGATTACTTTGTTTGTTTGCCTGTAGGCCCACGTCCATAGGAAACTACGATGGATTTGCAAAAATTAAGTTATGACGCCTGTTATCATCTCTTGATTTATTATATCTTGTTTTTATTTTACACTGAAAGTAAAAAAGGTTACAAGTGTCTATCCATCCATTCATTTTCTACTGCTTGTTCCTTTCGGGGTCGCTGGAGCCTATCTCAGCTGCATCCGGGCGGCAGGTTATAAATGTATTGTTGACTATTTGTCTGTGTTTAACTGCTGAGCTGTGATGATTGATTTAGCGTCTTTTATCAACACAAATGTAAACAATATTACAATCTGCATCATATATCACTGTGGTCATCAATGTAGGAACACATAAGCAGAGTCCAAACCCAATGTTCATCACCATGGCTGAGGTTGTGGAGGGAGTCAAAAAAGTCTTCAGTGGCAAAGATCCACTTCCTATGGCTGTGGATGTTGTAAGATTGTCTTATTGTCTCATTGCGTGGAACTGGGGAAAAGTCACTCTGGCAGACTGGGGTCGTGGTCCGCCTTTCCAAGAATGGCACTTCTCAGAGTTTTTGAGAAAGTCCATTCCAGAGTGCTGGAGAGAAGACTATTCCAACCTCTGCTACAGGAGGAACAATGTGTTTTTTTGTTCTGGTGGCGGAACATTCTACCAGCTCTACATCCCGGCAAGGGTGCTGAAGGGTGCACTGGAGTTTTCCCAACCGATTCACATGCACTTTGTGGGCTTGGAAAACGCTGTGGACCATGGCACTGGCCTCCACCAGAGCTGGCCTGTGTCAAATATTCTGTTCAAAACCTTTATGGACGTAGTTTGTTGGCGCGAACCAAGTCGGTGATGGTGTCAAGTTTGGGGAATTCAGGATTTTGTCTTTGTATTTGCAGATGTTAATCTCAAGGGTTTACTTGGTTGATTCACAGTATGAATATTCAGGGATGAGACCTTGCACTTTCTAATCTGAGGCTATGATGATGAGAATCAGCACCTCCATGTCCGAGTCCATGGTTCTCGCCCGGAAATGGGTGGAGTGCCTTAACCGGGTTGGGGAGGAGACCCTGCCCCAAGTGGAGGAGTCCAAGTACCTCTAAGTCTTGTTCACGAGTGACGGAAGAGTGGATTGTGAGATCGACAGGCAGATCGGTGCGGCGTCTTCAGTAATGCGGACGCTGTATCGATCCGTTGTGGTGAAGAAGGAGCTGAGCCGGAAGGCAAAGCTCTCAGTTTACCGGTCGATCTACATTCCCATCTTCACCTATGGTCATGAGCTTTGGGTTATGACCGAAAGGACAGGATAACGGGTACAAGTGGCCGAAATGAGTATCCTCCTCATCAGAGATAGGGTGAGAAGCTCTGCCATCCGGGAGGAGCTCAAAGTAAAGCTGCTGCTCCTCCACTTCGAGAGGAGCCAGTTGAGGTGGTTCGGGTATATGGTCAGGATCCCACCCGAACGCCTCCCTAGGCAGGTGTTTTGGGCATGTCCGACTGATAGGGGGCCACAGGGAAGACCCAAGACACATTGGGAAGACTATGTCTCCCAGCTTACCTGGGAACGCCTTGGGATCCCCCGGGAAGAGCTGGACGAAGTGGCTGGGGAGAGGGAAGACTGTGCTTCCCTGCTTAAGCTGCTGCCCCCGCGACCCGTCCTCGGATAAGCGGAATAAGATGGATGGATGGTTCTCATTCGGCAACCATACCTTCGAGTTACGATGGAAGTCTTGCCCCAGGTGGAAAAGTTTAGGTATTTTGTGATCTTGCTCTTGAGTGAGGGGAGGCAGGAGGTAAATAGGCACAGCATCTGCAGTAATTAGATCCATCCATCCATCCATTTTCTACTGCTTGTCGTTTTTCTAAAACTGCCATGGTAAAGAGAGCACTATACTCTTGGTTTACCAGTCAATCCACTTTCCTGCCCTTATTCATAAACTCAAGCTTTGAGTAAAGACAGAAAGAGCAAGATTGCAGATACAGGTGGGTGTTTTCAACGACAGCCTCAAGATTTTTTTTAAATGATGCCACAAACTTGGCACACCAATCTTTGGGCAGCTTCGCCCATTCCTCTTTGCAGCACCTCTCAAGCTCCATCACATTGAATGGGAGGCATAAGCTATTTTCAGCTCAGTTCCAGAGATGTTAAGTCGGATTAAAGTCTGGGCTCTGGTTGGGCCACTCAAAGACATTTACAGAGTTGTCCGGCAGCCATTCCTTTGATACCTTATCTGTGTGGTTAATGTCCTTGTCCAGCTGTAAGAGGAACCGTCACCCCAGTCTGAGTTCAAGAGTGCTCTGGAGCAGGTTTTCATCCAGGATGTCTGTGTACATTGCTGCATTTATCTTTCCTTCTATCCTGACTAGTTTCCCAGTTCCAGTTCGACTGAAAAACACCCTCACAGCTAGGGATGATGTTTGATAAGAAATTATCGAGTTCGAGCCCATTATCGAATCCTCTTATCAAACCGATTCTCTTATCAAATCCAGATAGGTTGTTGTATATGAAATATTAACTTTGGAACACATGCCAATATGGCCGGTTTAGTTTACTAAATTGCAATTTTAAATTTCGCGCGGAAGTATCCTGCTAAAACTACGCGGTGACGTCACGCATTGTAGAGGACATTTTGTTCTAGCACCGTTCCCAGCTATAAGTCGTCTGTTTTCATCGCGTAATTCCACAGTATTATGGACATCTGTGTTGCTGAATCTTTTGCAATTTGTTCAATGAATAATGGAGACGTCAAAGAAGAAAGCTGTAGGTGGGAAGCGGTGATTTGCGGCCGGCTTTAGCAACACAAACACAGCCGGTGTTTCATTGTTTACGTTCCCGAAAGATGACGGGGAAGCTTTACTATGGAACAGAGCGGTCAAGCAAACATGGTTGGATTGGACCACACACACAAAGTACAGTGTATTATGCAGCGTTCATTTCAAAAGATCGTGTCTTGAAGAGGGTCCCTTGCGAAGGGCAGAGGTGGGCATCGCCACCACCTGTCGACTGGTGCTGAAGAAAGGTGCGGGGCCGACCTTCAGGTTGTACAAGTACGACCTTATAATCTCACTAAAATACTAGTGACACACTAAGCAGATAAGGGATTTTCCAGAGTTATCCTAGTAAATTTGTCTAATAACATCTGAATCGCTCCCACTGTATAGTCTTTTTTTTTTCTTTTAGTCCTTCACTCACTTTCCTCATCCACGAGTCTTTCATCCTCGCTCAAATTAATGGGGAAATCGTCGCTTTCTAATCTTTTACCAGCCCGCCACACATTCTGCAAAAATTGCAAAATTGATAATATTGCAAAAATAAAAATAAAACATTTTAAAAAAGTGTTATGAGGTGAAATCTAATGAGAAAAAGTGGCAATGTTGACACAAAGCTGCAATGCAGGCAGTTTTTTTTTCCTTTTGTCTTTTTTTTTTTTTTTTCCATTGCTCAAAAAAAAGGAAAAAAAATCTATGTTGTAATGAGTTATTACTTAAAAATTATCACTTTAAAATGTTTTATGTGGAAAAAAGACAAAAGAGCATAAAACAAACAATATAATAGTTCTAACTTAAAATCGACACATATCTGAAGTTGATCTTTAAATTTAAGTGTTAAAAGTAAAAAAAAAAACTAATAAAAATGTTTTGCTTTATGAGTGGGGAAACATTCGGATCTCAAATATATTTTTTAGGATTTTATTCAACTTTTCACTGTGATTACTCAAAAAAATTAAATAATTTAAATCAATGGGGTCCTGCATTATTGATCTTGGAGGGCTTTAATTGCTAAATAAAAGAACTCTCCTAAAGGAATCAATAAAGTACTATCTATCAATCCATCTATCCATCTATCTATCTATCTATCTATCTATCTAGCTATCTAAATACTGCATATTTCAGTTTTACTATAAAAAAAACAAAGTTGTCTTTGACAGAAAAGGCATAAAACCTGTTTTTTTTTAACTTTATATCAACCTCAAGTTGATAGAGAGATTTACTGTAAGCATCAAATAAAAAATAATAATTTGACTTACAGTGGGGCAAAAAAGTATTTAGTCAGCCACCGATTGTGCAAGTTCTCCCACTTAAAATGATGACAGAGGTCTGTCATTTTCATCATAGGTACACTTCAACTGTGAGAGACAGAATGTGGGGGAAAAAAATCCAGGAATTCACATTGTAGGAATTTTAAAGAATTTATTTGTAAATTATGGTGGAAAATAAGTATTTGGTCAATCATTCAAAGCTCTCACTGATGGAAGGAGGTTTTGGCTCAAACTCTCACGATACATGGCCCCATTCATTCTTTCCTTAACACGGATCAATCGTCCTGTCCCCTTAGCAGAAAAACAGCCCCAAAGCATGATGTTTCCACCCCCATGCTTCACAGTAGGTTTGGTGTTCTTGGGATGCAACTCAGTATTCTTCCTCCAAACACGACAAGTTGAGTTTATACCAAAATGGATACATGGATGATACAGCAGAGGATTGGGAGAATGTCATGTGATCAGATGAAACCAAAATAGAACTTTTATTTTGTTATATTTATTTTATTATATATTTACCCTATATTACTTTTATTTGTATCTTTTTTTTATATAATTATTTTATTTTATTTTATTTTTTTAATCTTCATACGTCTAACCTGTTTTTCGTAATTGTTTTTTTATCGTCATTTTTATAAATTTTTACAAATTTGGAAGTAATTTCCTTTTCAAGGGCAAAAATCATTCAATCACTCAATCAAAGTTTACTTACATAGCCCTTAATCACAAATGTCTCAAAGGCCTGCACAAGCTACAAAGACATCCATCAGATCCCACATCAGGGCAAGAAAATCTCAACCCAATGAGCCCGATGAGAAACCTCGCAGGTGACCGCGGAATTAAAATGAGAAGTATGTGGTTGTTTTTGTCAGGTTCAAACACTGATGACATCTATTAAACAAGACAAGAAGCAAGGAATTAAACAAAGACATAATTAAATTTGGCTCAATTGAGGAGAGCGCCTCTGGGTTGTATTCTTGTAGAGTCTCCATCCCGTTCTGTCGAAAGATTGTACGCCTTCTCTTTTATTTGGACTTTCTCTGATTACATGGTAACAGCTATTTCGAAGGTGCGGGGGTCGTAAACAGCCATCGCCTTTTGGTTACAGAACAGTTCAAAGGAAAGGCTGTAAAGAGTTCACAGAAAAGTTTGTAAAACAGTTCAAAAAAAGGTCCCTGTAGGGGAGTCAGGTCCTGCTTCCTCTTCGCTTCGTAGATCTTGGGTCAAGACAATATCTTTCTTTTTTTACAATACATGAAAGAAACAGAACACCTTAATGTTGCTTCCCATCCTACACAGTGGAGTTATACAACCCTTTTGATTGGTAAGATCAAAGACAGTGTTTGTCTTCTCGCCGGGAACTCATTGAAACACAAAGTTTTGAGATAACTTAAATACATTTATTCTGAAAGGTTTGTTTGGTTATTGTCTAATATTGACTTTATTTTGCTCAAACAATTGTACGTCATAAAATATAATACAGAAGTAGCTTAAAGGCCTACTGAAACCCACTACTACCAACCACGCAGTCTGATAGTTTATATATCAATGATGGAATATTAACATTGCAACACATGCCAATACGGCCTTTTTAGTTTACTAAAATACAATTCTAAATTTCCCGTGGAGTTTCCTGTTAAAAATGTCGCGGAATGATGACGCGTATGATGACGCGTGTTTGTGACGTTATTGGTTGGAGGGGACATATTAGCCCAGCACCACTTACGGCTAAAAGTCGTCTCTTTTCATCGCGCAATTACACAGTATTTTGGACATCTGTGTTGCTGAATCTTTTGCAATTTGTTCAATTAATAATGGAGAAGTCAAAGTAGAAAGATGGAGGTGGGAAGCTTTTAGCTTTTAGCCACACAAACACACGGTGTTTCCTTGTTTAAAATTACCGGAAGTGAAGCTTTACTATGGATCAGAGCGGTCAAGCGAACATGGATCCCGACTACATGTCAACCGGCAGTTTTCTGTGTAAAAATTGTGGTTATAAGTCGCCTCTTACCGGAGATCAGCGGAGTTTCTTTCCTGCTCCAGCTTCGTGACTTCCCACAACATTTCCCTCAACACACCCATTAATACACCCGTGGCCCCACCCCTCCGACTATCAGGAACTATTTAACTCACTAAAACACTAGCAACACAATGGGCAGATAAGGGATTTGCCAGAATTATCCTAGTAAATGTGTCTAAAAACATCTGAATCGCTCTCACTGCAATCGCCTTTTGTTTTTCTTTTTTTTCTAGTCCTTCACTCTAAATTTCCTCATCCACGAATCTTTCATCCTCGCTCAAATTAATGGGGAAATTGCCGCTTTCTCGGTCCGAATAGCTCTCGCTGCTGGAGGCTCACATTATAAACAATGTGAGGATGTGAGGAGCCCTACAACCAGTGATGTCACGCGCACATCGTCTGCTACTTCTGGTACAGGCAAGGCTTTTTTATTAGCAACCAAAAGTTGCGAACTTTATCGTCGATGTTCTCTACTAAATCCTTTCAGCAAAAATATGGCAAAATCGCAAAATGATCAAGTATGACACATAGAATGGACCTGCTATCCCCGTTTAAATAAGAACATCTCATTTCAGTAGGCCTTTAAATATTGTGTTGACATTGTTACACTGTAACTAGCACTTACTATAGAACGTACAGTTCATAAAGTACATGTGATTAGTATCGGCCGATTTCGTTCATGGATCAACAGTATCGGAATCGGCCGCATAAAATCCTGATCACATATTTATTTAAAGTCCGTCTTATTGATATTCATTCAATAACCAATCATTTACTCAATTATAAATGAATGATAACTTCATATGATATATGGCTTGAGGAACGCTCTGTCGTACGCATCATGTGTCAGAGGTTATTATACCTCACCGAGCTCATAACCAATCAAATAGTTTCCATGTCCTTCATGGTGTACTATTAGTATGCACTGAGTATTTGGTCTGTGTACTACACGGCTACAAATAGAAACAATTCGACAATTGCCCCCAGGGAGCCATTCTGATGTCCACACAATGTCCGTGACGCCATGTCTATTTGGGAGTCAAACATTGTCCCGGTGTTCCATCTCTGTGATTTTGGGCTTATGGGAGGATCATCATGTCCGAGTCTATTTATGACGGACACGCCTTACATGGACACGGACACTGTGACATTTGTTCTGTCGAGAGAACAATGCAAGAAGCATTAGTCATGTTTTACTACTTAAGTTGGGGATCAGCAACCTGTGGCTCTAGAACAGGGGTGTCAAACACGCAGCCCGCGGGCCAATTACGGCCCGCGAGACGTTATTTTGCGGCCCGCACCATGATGTGAAAATTTGATGTTCGAGCGGCCCGCGAGTTTTATCTGAATGGCGCTTTATAGCAGTGGTCCCCAACCAGTGGCCCGATTGGTACCGGGCCGCAGAAGAATTTTTTAAACATTTTTTTTTTTTTTTTTAAACATTTTTTTTTTTTAATCAACATAAAAAACACAATATACACTTACAATTAGTGCACCAACCACAAAAACCTCCCTTTTTCATGACAAAGAAAAAAAAAGAAAAAAAAAGAAAAAGGACCTCCCCAGGCCGCGGGACAAATTATTAAGCGTTGACCGGTCCGCGGATACAAAAAGGTTGGGGACCACTGCTTTATTGCATCATACTTGCATACCTTGGATTTTACTGGGAAACTCCCGATTTTCAGTGCCCCTCAGTGTTAATTTTGACAGCAAAATTTGATTTAGTTTTAGTCATAGTCTTTTGACTAAAATGTAATTTGGTTTTAGTCATAATTTCGTTATTTGAATCGTTTTAGTTTTAGTCTAGTTTTAGTTGAGGAAATATCATAAGATTATAGTCGACGAAAACTACAGTAGATTTAGTCGACTAAAGGGTAATATGTAAACTTTCCCTTCAATTTCTGAAAGTTAAAGCAAAACAGCGGAAAAATCCCCGTATTTTGACGAAAATCATGTCTCAAATGTAGTATTTCGCAAGTAAGCCGTGTAATAAACGGGATAACGTCGAGTGAGTTGTATGTTGTGGAAAATACTTACCTGTGTGTGGATTTCGGGGTGATTCGACTGTAAATGTCGCTTCAAATTTGTTGTGTTTTTCCCCGTAATCCTCGCGCTGCATTTCTTACACTGCGTCTTGTTATCTCTGACGTCAAATATAAAATTTCCCCATATGTCCTCTCTCCTCTTCCTCCCTGGCGTTGACATGTTGTCTTCTGCAGCGCATTCCCTGGTCAGTCTCAAACCCAAACTATGTTTACGTAACTTCCTTACCACGTCGCTCTGATTGGTTCTCTTCTTAGCTCGGTTGGTAGAGCAGCCGTGCCAGCAACTTGAAGGTTGCAGGTTCGATTCCCGCTTCCGCCATCCTAATCACTGCCGTTGTGTCCTTGGGCAAGACACTTTACCCACCTGCTCCCAGTGCCACCCACACTGGTTTGAATGTAACTTAGATATTGGGTTTCACTATGTAAAGCGCCGTGTGGCGGGGCTCTCCCTTAGAAATAGGGTGAGAAGCTCTGTCATCCGGGAGGAACTCAAAGTAAAGCCGCTGCTCCTTCACATCGAGAGGAGCCAGATGAAGTGTTTCGGGCATCTGGTCAGGATGCCACCCGAACACCTCCCTAGGGAGGTGTTTAGGGCACGTCCAACCGGCAGGAGGCCACGGGGAAGACCCAGGACACGTTGGGAAGACTATGTCTCCCGGCTGGCCTGGGAACGCCTCGGGATCCCCCGGGAAGAGCTAGACGAAGTGGCTGGGGAGAGGGAAGTCTGGGTTTCCCTGCTTAGGCTGTTGCCCCCGCGACCCAACCTCGGATAAGCGGAAGATGATGGATGGATGGATGGATATGTAAAGCGCTTTGAGTCACTAGAGAAAAAGCGCTATATAAATATAATTCACAATTCACTTCAACTCCTCCCGCCTTTCCTGGTAGACATTTTCGTCTCGTTTTTATTCGTTGACGAATATGTCAATACACCTCGTCATCGTCTTAGTCCACGTAAATTCTTTTTTATTTAGTTATTGTCTCGTTTTAGTCAGAAAAAAAGGTCGTTGATGATAACTATGACGAAAATTTTTCGTCAACAAATTAACACTGTTGCCCCTCCAGAGTAATAATTTTTTCGAAATTCACCCTAACAACAATAATAAAGGGGTACCGTGAAGGCACTACCTTTAAAGTTCTCTACAACCTGTGCAAACAGCGTGCCAGCCCAGCAACATGTTGTATTTAGCTTCTGGAGACGCAGTAAGCGACTGCAAGACATAGTTGATCAACAGCCACACAGGTCACACTGAGGGTGGCCGTATAAACAACTTTAACACTGTTACAAATATGTGCCACACTGTGAACCCACACCAAACAAGAATGACAAACACATTTTGGGAATTTGTTCTGTTGTGTTACGGTGCGGTATTTGTTCTGCTGTGTTTATGTTGTGTTACAGTGCGGATGTTCTCCCAAAATGTGTTTGTCAATCTTGTCTGTTGTGGGTTCACAGTGTGGTGCATATTTGTAACAGTGACAAAGTTCTTTATACGGCCACCCTCAGTGTGACCTTCATGGCTGTTGATCAAGTATGCCTTGCATTCACTTCCGCATGTCTGCAGAAGCCTCATACAATACGTCACTGGGCCGGCGCACTGTTTGTATGGTGGAAAAGCGGACGAGACAGCGGGTTGTAGAGGACGTTAAAGGCAATGCAATCATCGCACGCCCTTAATATTTTTGACCGGGTGAAAACCGGAAGGATGATTGCCCCGGGAAATTGTCGTGAGGGGCATTGATATTCGGGTTTTTCCCGGAAAGATCGCGAGAGTTGGCAAGTATGTTGCTAGGGCGGGAAATCCATTCAAAGAAGGTGAATTCATTAAAAAGTGCATGTTAGATTTTTTAAAGAAATATTTTCGTGCGGCCCAGCCTCACCCAGTTTCTGCATCCAGTGGTCCCCAAGTAAATTGAGTTTGAGACCCCTGCTCTAGAGCCTCGTGGCTCCCTGGAGTTTTTAATTTTGTCCTTTAGAAGGAAAAACATGACCTAAATCTTCCTAAATGTTAAAAATCCAATTGTTTATGTTAGACATGCTTTACTGATGAGAGTATTTGGCGTTTAGTCCTAATTTCAATGGTCTTTAAAGTCGCCGTAGTTCGATTACAAGTACAACTTTCTCCAACGCTGCCACAGAAAGACTTGTTTTAAGCCACTCCTTCTTTGTCTCATTTTGTCCACCAAAGTTTTTATGCTGTGCATGAATGCACAAAGGTGAGTGAGCCTTGTTGAAGTTATTGACTTGTGTGGAGTGCTAATCAGGCTAATCAATGCTAAATTGCTATCTAGACTCGCTGTATGTACATATTGCATCATTATATTATTGTCACGTTCGACGCAAGGTCGGGTCGGGGTTTGTTCTCCCGGAATGCAGAACGGTTGGCTCCGGACGACAGCGTGAGGTAGGAGATGATTTATTGCTCATAAATCATAAATGTACCCAAAGACAGAACAAACAAAAGAAAAACGTGCCGATCGCACGGGAAGCTAAGATAACAACTTAGCACAGGAAACACAGGACAGGAATACACCAACGTAACGGTTGCATCCCGCAAAACAATGAAGCCACACCGACTGTGGCAAGAAACGTGACTAAATAGCTCTATGATTAGTGCTCAACAGCAGGTGAACGTGCAGAGCACTAATTAGAGGCAGGTGAAACCAATTAGTACCCATGGAAACCTAAACAAACACCCACAGTGCACAAAACAGGAACTAAGGGAGTCCAAAATTAACAGAACATACTAAACAAAACATTATCCGGATCACGGATCATGGCAATTGTATAATATTTGAACTAATTTAATTTCCTTTACTTATGTCCTCTGTGTATTTGATTTATATTTGCATGTCTCATGACACATTATATGTAACATTGGCTGCATTTCTGATAGTTGTGCGCCATGTTGTTCCAGACCACAGCAAACGTTACCCAGCTTGCAAAGATTGTAATAAATCCATTAGAAGAAGACAGCCTGCCGTTTCCCTTATCTTGGACACAAACATCTATACTTTTGGCCCTTCTATGCCGGGAGTTATGTCACCCTTCTGAGAAGTCTTTGTTTTACTAATTTTTCCAACGTTTTAAAAAATTGTAGATAACTGCCAACATTTCTGTCAACGAAAATTTGCTTCAGCCTGTGACACACACAGTCTTTTTGATAGTAGGACACAATAATGTCGATAGAATAGGATATAAATGGAGTAGGTTAATAGGAATAGATTATAAATAGAATAAAATAAATAGAAAAATAGGATTGCGATTGTGTTGCGAACATCGAAGGTAAAAACAATGACAGAAAACCAAACAAGATAAAATTCCAGTTCCTCAGTCTGGTGGTCTTACTCCAGATGCTTTGCAGCCTCCTACTGAGGGGAAGGGGTTGAAGAGAGGGTGTGCAGGATCCTTGGTCATGCAGAGAGCTTTCTTTCTGCATCTGCCGATGAAAATGTCTGTGGAGGGAAGGCTGCTCCACACCACCTTCAGAGAAGTTTTCACCCCCCCTTTGCAGTGCCTTCCTCTTTTCAGCCGTGCAGATGCTGTGCCACACCGCTGTACTGGTGCTGAGGGTGCTCTCTGCCACACATCTGTTAAAAATCCTCGCGATGGAGCGCAGGAGCTACCTAGTCCAGAATGCTAGATAGGCTAATGTGCCTTGAGCAGACAGGAAGTGTCTTTGGATAGATGAACCGCAAAAAACCTGAAGCTGGAGACCTTTCCCACAGCTGCTCCTCCCATAGCCAGAGGGAACACGGGGAGACGAGACACGCAGCTCGTGACGTGGAAACGAAGGTAGGCTGCAGAAAGGCGACAAGGAGGAACACAAGACAATTGATCAAGACGGGGGAAAAAACACAGAGAGAGCATGAGTGTGTGGAGCTACAAACCCTGTTTCCATATGAGTTGGGAAATTGTGTTAGATGTAAATATAAACGGAATACAATTATTTTCAAATCATTTTCAACCAATATTAAGTTGAATATGCTACAAAAACAACATATTTGATGTTCAAACTGATAAACTTTTTTTTTTTTACAAATAATCGTTAACTTTAGAATTGGATGCCAGCAACGCGTAACAAAGACGTTGGGAAAGGTGGCAATAAATACTAATAAAGTTGAGAAAGGCTCATCAAACACTTATTTGGAACATCCCACAGGTGTGCAGGCTATTTGGGAACAGATGGGTGCCATGATTGGGTATAAACACAGCTTCCCAAAAATTGCTCAATCTTTCACAAGAAAGGATGGGGCAAGGTACCACCCTTTGTCCACAACTGTGTGAGTAAATAGTCAAAAAGTTTAAGAACAATGTTTCTTAAAGTGCAATTGCAAGAAATTTAGGGTTTTCAACATTTACGCTCCATAATATCTTCAAAAAGTTCAGAGAATCTCTAGAAATCACTCCACCAACATTGAATGACCTTGACCTTCGATCCCTCAGACAGCACTGTATCAAAAACCAACATCAATCTCTAAACGATATCATCACATGGGCTCAGGAACACTTCAGAAAACCACTGTCACTAAATATAGTTCGTCGCTACATCTGTAAGTGCAAGTTAAAGCTCTACTATACAAAGCGAAAGCCATTTATCAACAACATCCAGAAACGCCGCCAGCTTCTCTGGGCCCGAGATCATCTAAGATGGACTGATGCAAAGTGGAAAAGTGTTCCGTGGTCTGACAAGTCCACATTTCAGTTTGTGGAAATATTCAACATTGTGTCATTAGCGACAGGTGCGTTGACTGCTGATTGGCTGCAGCTGTGCAGGTGCGTTCTTGGAGGTGCACTCAGCAGAGCGCACATATGAGTGTGCATTGGAATGCCCCCGGGTTGTGACGTAAATAGTCCATTAGCAGCAGGTGTTTGCCTCAAGGTCCGCCCCTCGCCAAGGAAGAGTGAACTGAAAAAAAAAAAAAATGCACAACAACAGGGAAAATGCAGGTACAAAATAAAAGGGAATGCAAGATCAACAAAAAAACACAACACGTGAGCTCCAATGCATGAGTTACCATGGCAATACATCCTCCATCATCCACAAAAACATACAGGATAAGTACAAATCCTGATCTGTGTATGTTTGCATGTGCACGCTTTCTTGTTTTTGAGAACAGTTTTCCTTGAACAGCATACATCACTGCAGTAATCCATGTTAGATAACGTAACAGAGTACTTTGTTTGTGCATATTTTCAATTTAACGTATTGTTGTGTAGCTGGAGGAAGAGCTGCTGGGTCTGCAGAAGAAGCTGAAAGGAGTGGAGGATGAGCTGGACAAATACTCGGAGTCGTTGAAGGACGCCCAGGAGAAGTTGGAGCAGGCGGAGAAGAAGGCAACAGATGTAAGTCAACTAACACGTTACACGTTACAAGAAAAGTACTTTGCCTATTGAATCATGCAGCATCCATAAAGCCATTTGACATTTCAAAACTCTTTAATATCAAATGATCTGTTCCAGTGTTAAGCTGCGACCCCTCACAGCTGCAGCTTAAAGCTTCATGCCGTATCAGCTTCTGCTGACATCAACACTTTTCAGCCTAATGGCATCTATTCTAGACCACATCATAAGTACCTGATGAATGCTGTCCTAGTAGTTCATAAGTGCTTGATCAATACTGTCCTAGTCTTTCATAAGTAATTATGTGGACTTAAATTAGGGCCACAAGTTGTGTACTTTAAAAATGTAACATTGTGGAAATGTATTTTCACTTTCGTATATTTTGATACTTGACCTTCTGTTTGTTTTTTTCCAATTCAAATATATATATTTTTTTTTACATTTTAATTTTTAAAATAATTAAGTAAAACTTTTTTTTTTTTTCTAAAGATTTAAATTAAGAATTTAGATAACAAAAGAACCAGAGTAAAAATATTAATCTGGAAAAGAAATTGGTGTAATTATTTTTATTTTTCAATACATACATATATATCGTATACACATTGATAAAATGTTATTAAAATAAAATTTTAATAAAATCTCCTGACGATTGAGGGAACCCCTCATGAAACAGTTCTGTAGAGATGAAGTAGTCTTGTGATTTTTTCCACACATACATATATATATATATATATATATATATATATATATATACATATTATTATTATTTTATTTTTTTCTACCTCTTGTCCCTGTCGGGGTTGCAGGGTTGCATATATATACATAACTACAAATTAAAGAAAAAAAACTAAACAAAAAATAAAAGAAATAACATTTATTATACAAATATATATATATATATATATCCCTTAGAGATAGGGTGAGAAGCTCTGCCCTCCGGGAGGAACTCAAAGTAAAGCCGCTGCTCCTTCACATCGAGAGGAGCCAGATGAGGTGGTTCGGGCATCTGGTCAGGATGCCACCCGAACTTCTCCCTAGGGAGGTGTTTAGGGCACGTCCAACCGGTAGGAGGCCACGGGGAAGACCCAGGACACGTTGGGAAGACTATGTCTCCCGGCTGGCCTGGGAACGCCTCGGGATCCCCCGGGAAGAGCTAGACGAAGTGGCTGGGGAGAGGGAAGTCTGGGTTTTCCTGCTTAGGCTGTTGCCCCCGCGATCCGACCTCGGATAAGCGGAAGAAGATGGATGGATATATATATATATATATATATATATATATATATATATATATATATATATATATATATATATATATATATATATATATATGAATGAACTGTTGATAAATGATATTAATGTTTTGGTGAAATAAAATACTAAATTGGCCCTAGTGTGTGAATGTGAGTGTGAATGTTGTCTGTCTATCTGTGTTAGCCCTGCGATGAGGTGGCGACTTGTCCAGGGTGTACCCTGCCTTCCGCCCGATTGTAGCTGAGCTAGGCGCCAGCGTCCCCCGCGACCCCGAAAGGGAATAAGCGGTAGAAAATGGATGGATGGATGGATGTTGATAAATGATAAGTGATTTTTTTTAAATAAAAATAAATGAATTATTGATCAGTTATATCATTGTTTTTGGCAAGTTAAAATAAATGAGTTATTGACAAATGATATCAGTTTTCCATAACTAAATGAAATCAATATGTTGTTGTTGATCAGCAATGTCAGTGTTTTGGTGGCATAAGGGAAATTGTAAAAATAGAAATAATGGGATTATTGATAGGTTCATTCATCCAAAATCGTGGATATCGATAGTTTTATAGATCAGGGATAAAGGAAGGTGCATTACGTCTGACGTAACGCCGTTACCATGGTAACCAAAAGGGCGACAACATAGCGGCGGCAAAGTAGCAGCTAGCTAGCAGCGTCACACAGAATGGCGACTTTGACGTCCGTTGATGCAGTTAGAAGGAAAATATTAATGTTGCAACAAGTCGCTTATGAGGCAGAAGACAGGGCTGATATGCTGCTTCGACAGGCGGACATTGACAACCAGGCCAGACGGGCGGTAATAATACTAATTACTTCATTTTAAATAAAGAGTACAACAATCAACTATTATGTCGCCACGGGGACCGGAAGTTCATCTTCCATACTACGTGTCAAACTAATATAAAACTTTATTTAAATATGTATGCCAAAATACTTTTAAAGTGATAGATACGTGGTTTTGAATTTGATATTTTAAATGTATGTGGCTTTTATTAGCATTTAACGTAGAAAGTAAATTCTGGTCTACTAATGACCCTGTGTGTGTGTGTGTGTGTGTGTGTATATATATATATATATATATATATATATATATATATATATATATATATTAGGGGTGTGGGAAAAAATCGATTTGAATTTGAATCGCGATTCTCACGTTGTGCGATTTAGAATCAATTCTCTTTTTTTTTTTAATCTATTTTTTTTTCCCTTTTCTTTTTCCTTATCAATCCAACAAAACAATACACAGCAATACCATAACAATGCAATCCAATTCCAAAACCAAACCTGACCCAGCAACACTCAGAACTGCAATAAACAGAGCAATTGAGAGGAGACACAAACATGACACAGAACAAACCAAAAGTAGTGAAACAAAAATGAATATTATCAACAACAGTATTAATATTAGTTATAATTTCAGCATAGCAGTGATTAAAAATCCCTCATTGACATTGTCATTAGACATTTATAAAAATAATTAAAAAAAGAACAATAGTGTTACAGTGGCTTACACTTGCATCGCATCTCATAAGCTTGACAACACACTGTGTCCAATGTTTTCACAAAGATAAAATAAGTCATTTTTTTGGTTCGTTTAATAGTTAAAACAAATTTACATAATTGCAATCAGTTGATAAAACATTGTCCTTTACAATTGTAAAAGCTTTTTTTTAAAAATTTACCACTCTGCTAGCACATCAGCAGACTGGGGTAGATCTTGCTGAAATCCTATGTATTGAATGAATGCAGAATCGTTTTGAATCGGAAAATATCGTTTTTGAATCGAGAATCGATTCGAATCGAATTGAAAAAAAATCGATATATTATCGAATCGTGACCCCAAGAATCGATATTGAATCGAATTGTGGGACACCCAAAGATTCACAGCCCTAATAAATATCCATCCATCCATCATCTTCCGCTTATCCTAATATATATATATATATATATATATATATATATATATATATATATATATATAGGCCCTGCAATGAGGTACACACCTTCCGCCCGATTGTAGCTGAGATAGGCACCAGCGCCCCCCGTGACCCCAAAGGGAAAAAGCGCTAGAAAATGGATGGACTTTGCAAATTTGGTAAACAAATAACCCAAAAATTTATATTTTGTTGTTTTCTTACTGTACCGAAAATGAACCGAACCGTGACCTCTGGACGTACCGAAACTATAGTATATATATATATGTATATATATATATATACTATGTCTACATACACTATGTATACAGTATTGACTAATGTATATACACTACTTATATTGAGTACATAATACTGTATTGAATACTGTATACACCCGGGACAGTGTTACACTCTATGTATACTCAATATATATATATATACTATGTCTACATACACTATGTATACAGTATTGACTAATGTATATACACTACTTATATTGAGTACATAATACTGTATTGAATACTGTATACACCCGGGACAGTGTTACACTCTATGTATACTCAATATACGGAGACAGCGTGGCGAAGTTGGGAGACTGGCCATGCCAGCAATCTGAGGGTTACTGGTTCAATCCCCACCTTCTACCTGTACTATCCTAGTCACATCCGTTGTGTCCTTGAGCAAGACACTTCACCCTTGCTCCTGATGGGTCCTGGTTAGCGCCGGGCATGGCAGCTACCGCCATCAGTGTGTGAATGTGTGTGTGAGTGGGTGAATGTGGAAATAGTGTCAAAGCGCTTTGAGTTCCTTAAAAAGGTAGAAAAGCGCTATACAAGTACAACCCATTTACCATTCTGTATATATACGATGTATACTCTATGTACGCGATGTATACAGTATTGACTACTGCATATACACTACTTACATTGTGTATACATTACAGTATAACTGTATACACCATGGACAATGTTTATACACTATGTTTATGCTATATACGCTGTGTACTGTAAACTGTATTGAATTCTGTATATACACTATTTTTATTTTTCATACTCAATGTATGTATATTCTATATGGAATACTGTATATTTACAATGTATACTCCCTGTATACACTGTGTATACTTCGTGAAGTCATTTGCGGCATTACCAAAATATATATTACTTTCTGGTATATGACTTTTTTGCCATTCGGATTAAGCATTATTCTTATTCAACAGTACAGAACCTGTAAAAGATGGTTTTATTTCCTGCAACAGTTAATTTAAAACACAAGATACAAATGTGTGTCTTTTGTATTGATATACATATATTCCAAGAAAAAAATATTTTTTTGTTTTCAAAGATTTTTGGGGTTTTGATATCTATCATGTATTTTTTTTTTTTTAATTTGTAAACATTCTTTGCTTACAAATTGTTTTCTTGACTGCCAGGCTTTTTTGGGGGGTATGACTCAACTTCAATCTTGTGGGGGGGTCCTCCTCCGAAAAATATGTTAGAAGCCTTTTAAATTGGTCAGAATCAGCCACCGTTCTGGTTGTTATGTATGGAAAACCACCGCCTGTTCCACGTCTTAAAAGCATTGCTGGCGCTCTTAAAGAGGTAGCCTTCCAAGGCGACACCATTGAATCACGTGTGTTGAGAGCGGAAGTAGCTCCCACCCACAACAAAAAGATTTGCAACCAAAACTTTTTTTTTCGCAAATATTTGGTTAAAGAGGGGCTTCAAGGTGGAAGAGGGGTTAGTGTGTCTGCCTCACAATACGAAGGTCCTGCAGTCCTGGGTTCAATCACAGGATTTGGGATCTTTCTGTGTGGAGTTTGCATGTTCTCTCCCAGTGAATGCGTGGGTTCCCTCCGGGTACTCCGGCTTCCTCCCACTTCCAAAGACATGCACCTGGGGACAGGTTGATTGGCAACACTAAATTGGCCCTAGTGTGTGAATGTGAGTGTGAATGTTGTCTGTCTATCTGTGTTGGCCCTGCGATGAGGTGGCGACTTGTCCAGGGTGTAACCCGCCCTCCGCCCAATTGTAGCTGAAATTGGCACCAGCGCCCCCCACAACCCCAAAAGGGAATAAGCGGTAGAAAATGGATGGATGGATGGATAGTTTCAAGAGACACACATTTTTCTTGACACCATTCAGGTTTTCTGAGCTCCATGGAAATTAACACTGATTTTTTTTATCATGTAATTATTACAGGTAAAATATAATTATTGTATATTGATGTTTTGAGTTGTTATAATGGCACCAAGTCAGCTATGGTTGTTTTGTCAGGCTTGTAAAAAAATAAACTTCTAAATTAAATCCAGAATGGGGTATTTTCTGAAAACATCAGTTAGATCCACCCCTGCTTATACACAGTCAAATACTGTATTTGTGTGTCCCGGCAGGCTGAGGCTGAGGTGGCATCTCTGAACAGGCGCATCCAGTTGGTGGAAGAGGAGTTGGACCGAGCTCAGGAGAGACTGGCTACTGCTTTACAGAAGCTGGAGGAGGCTGAGAAAGCAGCTGATGAGAGTGAGAGGTAAAATGCGTATTCATCATTTCTTCAACACCTTCTAATAACTTGAAAGCGGTGTTGTATTTATTACAACAACAGTATCTTGACATACTGTACCACTACAATCTACACTGAAACCCTTCCATCAATTATGAATAACGACCTATACAATATATAGTCGTACCTTAACTTACGAGCTCAATTGGTTCAATGGCCGAGCTCATAACTCCAAACATTAATATCTCAAAATATTCCCACTCATTTAAACGAATTGAAATAATTTTGATTAATAAATAAAATGATAAATGGGTTGTACTTGTATAGCGCTTTTCTACCTTCAAGGTACTCAAAGTGCTTTGACACTACTTCCACATTTACCCATTCACACACACATTCACACACTGATGGAGGGAGCTGCCATGCAAGGCGCCAACCAGCACCCATCAGGAGCAAGGGTGAAGTGTCTTGCTCAGGACACAACGGACGTGACAAGGTTGGTTCTAGGTGGGATTTGAACCAGTGACCCTCGGGTTGCGCACGGCCACTATCCCACTGCGCCACGCCGTCCCTAATTAGGATATTATCAGCCGATAAATGCTTAAACATTTAATATTGGATATTACCTGTACCGGTTTCAAAATTATCAGTATCGTTTTCAAAAAGTAACATTCATGACTTTTTATAACGCCGCTGTGTACACGGACGTAGAGAAAAGTACAGAGCGCCAATAAACTGCCTTTGCGTGCCGGCCCAGTCACATTATATCTACGGATTTTCACACATACAAGTGAATGCAAAGCATACTTGATCAACAGCCATGGAGGTCACACTAAGGGTGGCCGTATAAACAACTTTAACACTGTCACAAATATGCGCGCCACACTGTGAACCCACACCAAAAAGGAATGACAAACACATTTTGGGAGAACATCCGCACGGTAGCACAACATAAACACAACAGAACAAATACCCAGAATCCCTTGCAGCACTAACTCTTCCGGGACGCTACAATAGACACCCCCCGCTACCTCATACTCCCCCCCACCACCCCAATCCCGCCTACCTCAACTTTCTCATGCTCTCTCAGGGAGAGCATGTCCCAAATTCTAAGCTGCTGTTTTGAGGCACTCTAAGAAAAAATAACACACTTTGTGACTTCAATAATAAATATGGCAGTACCATGTTGGCATTTTTTTCCATAACTTGAGTTGATTTATTTTGGAAAACCTTGTTACATTGTTTAATGCATCCAGCGGGCATCACAACAAAATTAGACTTAATAATGTGTTAATTCCACGACTGTATATATCGGTATCGGTTGATATCGGAATCAGTAATTAAGAGGTGGATAATATCAGAATATCGGATATCGGCAAAAAAGCCATTATCGGACATCTCTAATTTTAATCAGTGCTTTGCTAACTCAAAACACCCCAATTTTAGCATGTAACATGCCTTTTATGGGGCCCAGTAAGTTGCGACCCAACCTCGTTCCTGTTCTGTTCGAACGGGTTTGTGCTGAAAATTTAATTTTTTTTGTACTTGTGCAACGACAATAAAGATCGTTCCTTCTTATTTTAAAAAAGAAAGACTTTGAGATACAAAAATATTATTTGAAAAACAATACAATAATCCTACAACTACAGTAGTTTTATGAAATAATGTAATAATATGGTAAAGAATTTACCTCTTCCAGAAGACTGAAGAGGGCTTGGTATCATTTTGTCTCATTAAATCCAACATATACAATGAGTTAATGAAGATGGAAGGCTGGTAAATAAGCCCAAGATAGCACTGAGAAGTGGTGTTAAAAAAGCGGATATTCTTAGTTATGCTTTCTTCCACAATCAGTCTAATGGGGAAAAGAGTGGACGTTTTTCATGCAGTAGGATGGTCAGTATCATACGAGGCTGGGCAGCAGCAGGATCGGAGAAATTGTACACCGGCCTAAAAGCACAGCATTGAACAAAGTAACAATCAATTATTTTTGTCCTCTTAATATTCAGAGGAATGAAGGTCATCGAGAACAGGGCAGGGAAAGATGGAGAGAAAATGGAGCTTCAAGAGATGCAGCTAAAAGAAGCCAAACATATTGCTGAAGAGGCTGACCGCAAATATGAAGAGGTGAAATAATCGCATGTCACTTCATTCTTAGTATTTTGTTGTCTTGACTTTATATAGCTAAGATTTCATGTGCATAAGACAGATGTACATATTTTCCACAGATTATTGATCGTGCATTCTGTTGGCATGGATGCATTACCAACACCATACTACCTAAACAATGATGATTGACACATTGAACAGCCAATGAAATTGTGAAAATACCGATTTGCTGCTGAGTGGGTTAACTTTTATTGCAAAAGCAAAGAAGTCCTGCTAACGGTGAAAAGGAAAATGTGGACTGTGAATCAAAAGTGCATTTACTTTGCAACTATTAAGTCGTTTATTCATTTATTTATTTTCAATCAATGATGAGAAAAGAACATAGAGTATGCTTGTCTAGGAATTTTGTTAGCAAGGACTCAGTAAAGACTTTTCTCAAGTGTAACCAATGGTCTTTTGGGAACGCCTGATCCTAACTTTAACAAAACTTGTGTAAAATACTACATTTTTGGATAATCATTTTAAAATGGGATTAGGTTCACAGTCCATACCTCTAAAATAGATGTCTTTAAGACAAATGTTTTTAAAATAAATAACAGATAGCAGCTACTCTTAGACTTTTACTTGTCATTTTCTCAACAGAAACTTCGAACAGTCATTTTCCTGTAGGGTGTTTTTTTTTTTTTTTTTTAGTGCAGGCTGGCTTGTGTGTAATTGTTATACAAGATTGTACATGCTGTGTATTTATTAGTGAGTCATGTCGAATGTCTGCAGGTTGCACGTAAACTGGTCATTCTTGAGGGCGATCTGGAGCGTTCAGAGGAACGTGCTGAGGTGGCTGAGGCGTAAGTCAACACTTATGTGGTACATTATTCATGTTGGCCTAGTAAAGAACATGACTGCATGCGACTACTGATAGCTTGTAACAACTTTAAGCTGCAGAACCCAGTTATATTTAGAAGTATTCAGTTGCACTTTTGTTACATGACTCATTGACAATCATTAAATCAACTGCGTCAGTGCCTGTTTTGTTGCACACTTACTGCAAGAGGTAACACACTCATTAATGACATGCAGACCCAAATGTTCGTTTTGTGCTCTTCTGTAATGCCTGAAAACACCCTCACCGTCAACCATCCTCAACAACCACCAACCATTACCTACCACGATCAATGATCATCAACCATCGCCCACCATACATAACCACAAACCACCATTAACTATGACCAACTGTCATCAACCATCAACCATCATCGACTATCATCAACCGTCACCCAACATCGCCCATCAACAACAATCAACTATCATCAACCATCACTAACCATCAACTTTGACCAACTATAATCAACCGTCACCAACCATCAACCATCACCAACCGTCAACTTTCATCGATCGTCATCTACCATCACCAACCACCAACCATCAACCATAATCAACCATCAACCTTTACCAACTATCATCAACCATCACCAACCATTATCAACCATCCCCAACTATTACCAACCTTTATCAACCGCCATCAACCATCACCAACCATCATTAATCATCATCAACCGTCAACATCAACCATTAAACACCGTCAATCATGAACAATAACCAACCCTTGTCAACTACCTGTATGGAATATTTTTAACTGTCCCTAACCCTGAAACCCCTTGGAATGGACTAACCCCTGCAGACGAGTAAGGGAACTGGAAGAGGAGCTCGGGTTATTGGACCAGAATGTGAAAGCCATGATGTGCGGAGAGGAAGAGGTATTTACTCTGCCCCTTGTACCATGGTTTCATTCTGACCTGTTGCCTTTTGCTCCTGAAACAACCCTCCTTTACCTATCACCATCTAACCTTGACACATGATGACATGTCTTTCTTTTTGTGAGACACATGTCATCACCAGTTTTGCTTCCTACCTCCTCTACCTTACTTTGCAAGTGTGATGGGGTCTTTCCTTCTGATGACAATGGTGATCACGCTGTTGAGCGGTCACGTGACTATGTTGTCCTTTCCTGTCCCCCTGCTTGTTTCCTTTCTGACTGCTCAGTAAATCAGGTGATCTTGAGGAAGAGTTGAAAAATGTCACCAACAACTTGAAGTCATTGGAAGCTCAATCTGAAAAGGTACAAAAGAAGTGCTTCAGCTCAATTGTTCGAACCCTTTGATATACGTTTGTACTTTTGTATAATACAAAACTGCTCAGGGAACTATATTCCACGAAGTGTCTGTTTCCACATGAGTATTCGTGCAGACCTTAGTATGGTTTATTGAAACACAAATAAACATAACAACTTGAATCTCAACTTCATGTTCTCAGTATTATCCCAGAAATCATCATCACAGGTCATATTTCCCTAGTTGACGAGAAAAATTCAAAGTTAAAGCAAACAATGAGAGCAAACACATGAAGACTGGAAAACATGAATGCACTTTCTATGTTTGTATTGGTATTTATAATAACTACATGTGTTAAGCTCTGTTGATGATTTTGCGTTTGATGTTTAATAGTTGATAATCCTTTTTCTTTCAGTACTCACAAAAGGAGGACAAATATGAAGAAGAAATTAAAGTTCTGACCGACAAACTTAAAGAGGTGAGATATATCTACAGTATCATTGACTATATTGCTATTCACATAGGGCCCCATTATCCCGAGTGAATAAATGTAATTATGAGGTACGGTGAGGATACAATAAGCCATGCTAACGGCTAAATTAGACCTCTTGAATGTAAATGCATGGGCGGATAGATACAAATATCGACAGTTACGATACAAAGTATAGTATCTATATATGGTAGATTTTTGTTATTGTTTAGGAAATACAGTAAGTCCCTAGACACAGGAGGACTTTGGGCGTAAAATCAAATGATATGTGTTTTTTCTTATGTTGAGTTATTTTGCACTATTGACTCTATAATAGTCAAAAGGGAATAAGGAAATTATTTACATGTTTGATTAATATTGTTTGGTCATCCTGTGTAGTAGTATGATTATGATTGTGATCAAACATTTAACTAGCCAATTGAAAATGTTAAGCATCAGTATCAGCATTGGCCCCTTTCACTACTTTGGACTTTATGTAGTTTGTGGTCCTGCCCAAAAGTATCCAAACAAAGTGTTTATTACATTTTTACAGAAATGTAGATGGATCCATGTTAAAACAGAAAGTAACCACATATTAAAAGTAGATGATTGAGTATAATAATAATAGTTTTAACAAACTAATACAATTGGAAATGACGCCGTATATAAAAGTCAGATGGGTTTCCAAAAGGGCAACCCATTTTAAAATGGTTATTTTATCGTTTGTATGCCAAATAATATATTTTGATGTTTATATCATTATCACTGGAGGCTGAAATCTATATCGCAATATTGGCTCTAGGCCATATTGTCACACCCTTGTGACTGTTTCGGACTTTTGTTGTTTTTTCCTGTTAATGTGGATTTTAATTCCTGTCCAGTACTCTTATTTTGGTAGATTCACTTCCCCTGTCTGTCCTCAGTACTGGCTCCTTACACCTGTCCTTGATTAGCAACTGGGACACACCCGAGCCCGTTTGCCAATAAGTTTCCTATTTAGTATGGCGCTGCCTTCATTTTTGTTATTGTCATCGTTGCATTCCATAGCTCTCTCTGCTCCTCATATGCTTATTGCTAATATTAACAGAAGGAGTCCCATGTCTTGTGCCTTGTTAGTGGCACTTGTCTTCTTTTCTTTGTTTTTTGCCCATTCCCTTGTGAGTGTGTTCCCTTTGGTCTATTAAAAACCATTATTGTCTTCAACATCAGCCTCTTGCCTGCTGCATCTGGGGTCACGCCGCCAGAGCTGCATCAAAATCTTGACACATATCACCCATCCCTAATTTGAACCTAAATGTAAAATTCTGGTGCTGTGTAAATGAAATACAATACAAACTGAATGTATTAATAATTAAAGAGGTATGATGTATTACCATTATAATGTGGAAAATAATTAAGATTCTGGTACTGTCTTTGGTCCTGCTAGAAGAAAAATGTTCCTACAAGTTTAAAGATATTTTTGTAGAATAAACATTAAATTGGCCCTAATGTGCTAATTTGAGTGTGAATGTTGTCTATCTGTGTTGGCTCTGCAATGAGTGGGCGACTTGTCCAGGGTGTACCCTGCCTTCCGCCCAAGTGCAGCTGTGATAGGCTCCAGCACCCCCAGCTACCCCGAGAGGGACAAGCGGTAGAAATGGATGGATGGAAATAAATCATTATTGTAGGGGTAATTCAAATAACCCCTGGTTGATGAAGGAACTGTTGGGATACTTTGTAAAACTTTCATCTGCACAATGTATGTTTGACATAGTATTACGAACCATTGTTTGATGTTTTGATAATTGTTTCAGGCTGAGACCCGAGCAGAGTTTGCAGAGCGGTCTGTGGCCAAGCTGGAGAAGACAATTGACGACCTGGAAGGTATTCATTCATTTCTTACCTCTGCATTCATAATGCTGTAGAGAAGCCCACATCCACATTGATCTCGCAGTGTCGTATACATCAGTGGTTCTTAAATGGGGTTACGCGTACCCCTGAGGGTACTTGAAGGTATGCCAAGGGGTACGTGAGGTTTTTAAAAAATATTCTAAAAATAGCAACAATTCAAAAATCCTTTATAAATATATTTATTGAATAACACTTCAATAAATAATGAATTTAAGTTCATAAACTGTGAAAAGAAATGCAACAATGCAGTATTCAGTGTTGACAGTTAGATTTTTTGTGGACATGTTCCATAAATATCGATGTTAAAAATGAATTTTTTTGTGAAAAAATGTTTAGAATTAAGTTGATGAATCTAAATGGATCTGTATTACAATCCCCAAAGAGGGCACTTTAAGTTGATGATTACTTCTATGTGTAGAAATCTTTATTTATATTTGAATCACTTGTTTATTTTTCAACAATTTTTTAGTTATTTTTATATCTTTTTTTCCAAATAGTTCAAGAAAGACCATTACAAATGACCAATATTTTGCACTAGTATACAATTTAATAAATCAGAAACTGATGACATAGTGTTGTATTTTACTTCTTTATCTCTTTTTTTCCAACCAAAAATGCTTTGCTCTGATTAGGGGTTACTAGAATAAAAAAAATGTTCACAGGGGGTACATCACTGAAAAAAGGTTGAGAACCACTGGTATACATGACAACAGTACCTTAGCCATGTGTCTATACAAATAAATATTCCATCATGATAAAGTATGATGATTTCTGATAATTTGGTAGTTACTTGTTTGATTAAATTATGCTTCAATTACGTCTCTTCCTTTATTTTTTGCTAAGTTTCCTATCCCTTTTCTCTCCCTCTCTCTCTGTGTGTGTGTACTCGGGCCACCTGTGTCTTTCTGCGTGTTGTCCTGCAGATGAAGTGTATGCTCAGAAGCTTAAAGGCAAGGCTCTCAGTGAGGAGCTGGACCTGGCTCTCAATGACATGACTACACTGTAAAAGCTCACACTTCCTTTCCTTGCTTGCCTGTTGCTGTTCTTCTTCATTCCACAGTGGAATGATCAGCTACCAACCTTTTATCAGATAAAAGAATCATATTCAGATCACCTTCAGCACACTGCTGACTCCGGCAGTAGACTTGTTTTCAATGCAATGTGTTTTGCTGAGCTTGCACTTGTCTCATTTCCACTGTTGAAATGTTTCCCATACGCTTTCCTCGCTGCATTGGAATAAATCTATTTCAATACTATTGTGTCCCCCCACTCTTTCACTCTTCTTTAGCTATCTGTTTGCATCTGACAGAATTGCTATTCTCTTAATCTCATGAACCCTATGCCATGGTTGTCCTTGTCAAACTTTTGGTAGATGTACGCAGCACTGAACAACATTAACATGCCGAGAAATCTTATTTATTGTGTAAATCATCTGTTTTATTGACCAATCCGAACAAAATAAGATATTTATTATACACAGAGCTGGGTAAAATGTGTTCTCAGTAAGAGGACTGTTACTTTAGAGCAGTTCTTCTCAAATAGTGTGGCGGGTTCCACTGTGTGATGCATTTCAGGGAAATTGATACTTTAAGTCTTTTCTGTTATAAACTAAAGAGCAGTGTTGATAAAGCTATTTGTTGTAAGTTTATCTATATATTTTTGTTGTTGTTTTTTTGTTAAGGATACATGTTATGCAGAGGTGTACTTACAACAATTTTATAGACAAATTATACTATTTGTAGTTGTGGCGGAGAGTGTGGGGTGGGGCACGAAATGTTTTCTTCTTTCTGTGGGTGGGGCGTGACAAAAAATAATTGAAAAGCACTGCCTTAGAGTACTATGACTCAAGTAAAAAAAATAAAAATTTGTTAGAGTACCGTTAAATGTATACAGTGAAAAAACTACTTAAGTACTGAGCAATTGATGAGTAACTTCTTTGAGACTGTATCAGTACATTGCACAGTACAGTACATATTCCGTACAATTGACCACTAAATGGTAACACCCAAATAAGTTCTTCAACTTGTTTAAGTCAGGTTCCATGTTTTGATTTATTTGGTAGCAAAGTTTTAATGGTACTCGCACTACAACCTTAGTTTTTTTGTGTACTTGTGTGTGACAGACACAGAGACCCTGCTACAGCATGCACTGCACAATATGCAGATCTTACCACTTATGACTGCATAACAGGGCTATCACTTTTGCATGTGGCCCCCTAAAACATTAAAAAACATATAGAACTTACAGCAACATGTTTTCTCTAGTTCGAAGTGGAATTCATGCTGAAATGTGAACCTTTCTTCCGACACATGACAGCGCTGAATATAAGTGTTATTTTTATCATAGTTTGTTGAAGCTGATGTCATGACCACACTCAAACCAGGCTCTAATTGATTGGTGAAATGGAGCCAAACGTCGCTAACGTTAGATTAGTGTAACAAAACCATGTGACAGTGCCCACTGGAAGAATTCTTTCTAACAGGCAAAATGAATATGTTTTTGCAAGCAGTAAACAATGCATTGTAAATAAATATAATGATGATAAATGTAGTGAATAAAACTCAATGTAACACATAAAAATAGAGATTCTTCTTCACAAAATACTCAAATAAAAGTAAAAAAGTATGTTGAGTTGAAACTACTCTGACAAGTACAGTTCATCCATTAAGTTACTTAGGTAAATATAATGTGTTACCACCCACATTTGTTTGTAACGTATGTGGACATTTTGTGACAAATGATGTAGGAGTTTAACAATGTATCCATATGGCAAATTGTTTGGATATTTAAACTTTGCAATAACATTATGGAGTGGTCTCGCCACATGTATATTTTTCATCGCTATAAACTTTTTTCATTGTTGGTCTATCGTGAGTCCAGTCCGCGTCACACATGTCATTCAGGGGGGACCTCTGAACAAGTAGCCAACAATTAGGTCAAAGTCACAAAAGAAGAAGAAGAAGAAGAACACGGCTCTACTGTAAATTTCATTAGGCCAAAAGGTTGATCTGAAATTCAGCTGGAAGAAAACACAATGGCCACCGACCAGCAAAACATGTCTATGACAAACTAAATCAGGTGTTTAGGTGTCTCAGTATCAATGCAGTTGTCCTTTAACCTCTAAAGGCCTTAGTGGCCACATGCGTCGACAGCACCTTTTAGATTCTCATCCCGGTCGCTTCACCGTGCTGATGAGAATCAGCACCTCCAAGTCCGAGTCCATGGTCCTCCCCTGGAAAAGGGTGGAGTGCCATCTCCGGGTTGGGGAGGAGACCCTGCCCAAAGTGGAGGAGTTGAAGTACCATGGAGTTTTGTTCACGAGTGAGGGAAGAGTGAATCAAGAGATCGACAAGCGGATCGGTGCGGCGCCTTCAGTAATGCGGACGCTGTATCTATCCGTTGTGGTGAAGAAGGAGCTGAGCCGGAAGGCAAAGCTCTCAATGTACCGGTCGATCTACATTCCCATCCTCACCTATGGTCATGAGCTTTGGGTTATGACCGAAAGGACAAGATCACGGGTACAAGCGGCGGAAATTAGTTTCCTCCGCCAGGTGGCGGGGCTCTCCCTTAGAGATAGGGTGAGAAGCTCTGCCATCCGGGAGGAACTCAAAGTAAAGCCGCTGCTCCTCCACATCGAGAGGAGCCAGATGAGGTGGCTCGGGCATCTGGTCAAGATGCCACTCGAACGCCTGCCTAGGCAGGTGTTTAGGGCACGTCCAACCGGTAGGAGGCCAAGGGGAAGACTCAGGACACGTTGGGAAGACTATGCCTCCCGGATGGCCTGGGAACGCCTCGGAATCCCCCGGGAAGAGCTGGACCAGGTGGCTGGGGAGAGGAAAATCTAAGGTTCCCTGCTTTGGCTGCTGCCCCCGTGACCCGACCTCGGATAAGTGGAAGATGGATGGATGGATGGATGGATGGATGGATAGTGTACACTACTGTATTGGGGTCCGATGCCAACATATGGACACTTATACTGCTATCTGGTGGTGTCAGAAGAGAATAACGTACAATAGAATTTGGGGAAAAAAAGTGTAAAAATCTAAATTTGCATGTCACTACACATGAAGTACACTTTTGTGTACTTATGGACTTAAGTACATCATATTAAAAGATGATTTTTTGTTTTTATTCTAATTAGGGTCCAATAAGCCCAAATAGCAAAGAGAAATTAAAAAAAGTATGTTAACAAACCGCTTGGGCCTTAAGAGCTTAAAGGAGAGTTGTAATTCTGCCTATTATTCACAATCCCTAAGTAGGACAATAATACATAGGTCTTATTTTTTTTTTAGGCATTCTCATCTGTTGTATAAACAATATTCCAGTAAATGGAGGATTGTTAGCGGGTTTTTTAATGTTTGTTTAGAGGGCTTTATGGGCACAATGTGACAATCCCTCACTTCATTTCTGTTTTTTCCCTTAATTGTCTGATGTATATTTCCTGTCAGCGCTCTCATTCTCGTTACATTTCCTGCATGTCTCCCTGAGCGCTGTTTCCCCTCACCTGCTGCTGATTGGCATCCTGGCCACACCTGGTGCTAATCAGCAGGCTGCTATTTATGCCTGCCTCGCCTGCTCCTCAGCGCTCGAGGATTGATTATTGTTTGAGAACCTTACATGCACGACTGCTTGCTTTCTCTGAGAGTATTAAAATCCTCTAAGCTGCTCATCTTTCCCCTAGTTCATGCATCACAACCAACGCAGCCATGCAAGTTCCCATCTTTGGTGACATAAAATTGTACAACAACTACTTGTTGATGGCATTTTGAGGTTACTGCAATTTTTCAGAAAGGTTCCAAATAATTAGTCATTGTTAAGACAATTAAAGTCATTTAAGTATGTTTTAATGTGAAATATGCACTATGGTGCCTGATGGTTTTATTTGCATTCATATGTGAGACTTTTTCAAACCTGCAGAGATGCTGGCCCAAGCCAAAGAAGAAAACCTGGAAATGCATCAGGTGCTGGACCAAACCCTCCTGGAGCTAAACAATCTGTAGATGTTTGTGTGGCAACAAGTACAGCAGATAGTACAGTAGATGTACTACAGTTAATGTAGTACAGTAGATGTAATACAGTAGATGTAGTACATGTTGAAATCTCCAAGTCAACATTTGACATTCCAATGTGTGTGAGTGTGTGTATATATATATATATATATATATACACATATATATGCATGCATACAGGTCTCGAATTCTAACTTTTTAAGGTCAAAGCATGTGTTGCCTTAAAGGAGGGCTCATATTTTAGGGCACCAAAGCAAGTTATATATATATATATATATATATATATATGAAGTTTTTTTTACTCATTAATATCAACTTGTCAGCTTTTTTTCATTACTTGATGCCTTTATCTCTATTTTTACGTTTCGATAGCGAAAGGTGTTTATATTATTTATTTATGTTTTCAAGTTATGTACATTCATATGTACCTGTAGATTATGTATCGGGACAGATTCATTAAGAGTTTGAGCAGAAATATGTTGTATAGGAATTACCTATACACAGTAAAACATTAACAAAATGATATGTCACATGAATGGTTTTTAAAGTAATACCATTGTGAGATGAAAAAAAACAAGAAATGTAAACAATATGGCGTTTACTTTTTCATATTATTATAAAACTCAAAGCTGTTTGGCTAATGAAGATGAAGTCTAATAAACAAGCTTTGTTCTGCTCCAACATTGCCTCCTTGTAGTTCAGTGTAACAGTTTGGCCCTTCGCTGGGCCCAAGCTCATCTAAGTTGGACTGATGCAAAGTGGAAAAGTTTTCTGTGGTCGTACGAGTCCACATTTCAAATTGCTTTTGGAAACTATGGACATCGTGTCCTCCAGAACAAAGGAAAAGAACCATCTGGATTCTTATAGGCGCAAAGTTCAAAAGCCAGCATCTGTGATGGTATGGGGGTGTATTAGTGGCCAAGGCATGGGTAACTTACACATCTGTGAAGGCACCATTAATGCTGAAAGGTACATACAGGTTTTGGAGCACGATATGTTGCCATGCAAGCAATTTTATCATGGACGCCCCTGCTTATTTCATTATTTCCTCCTATTCCCGCCCTTAAAAAGGTTTTTGTTATCCTTTCCTCTTATATTTGAGCGATTGTGTCAAACCATTTCCCTTGGGGATCAATAAAGTTTTGAACATACACTTTATAGCCAAAAGTGTTTGGCCACCTGCCTTGACTCACATATGAACTTGAAGATCCATCCCATTCCTAACCCATAGGGTTCAATATGATGTCGGTCCACCTTTTGCAGCTTCTACAGCTTCAACTCTTCTGGGAAGGCTGTCCACAAGGTTGCGGAGTGTGTTTATAGGAATTTCCCACCATTCTTCCAAAACCCCACTGGAGGTCACACACTAATGTTGGTCGAGAAGGCCTGGCCCTCAGTCTCAGTCAGGTGTTCTATCGGGTTCAGGTCAGGACTCTGTGCAGGCCAGTCAAGTTCATCCACACCAGACTCTGTCATCCATGTCTTTATGGGCCTTGCTTTGTGCACTGGTGAACAATCATGTTGGAAGAGGAAGGGGGCCGCTCCAAACTGTCCCCACAAGGTAAGGAGCATGGAATTGTCCAAAATGTTTCTCTATCCTGGAGCATTCAAAGTTCCTTTCACTGGAACTAAGGCGCCAAGCCCAACTCCTGAAAAACAAACAACTTTCACACTCTTCACAAAGCAGTCCGAAATGTACCGTTCTCCTGGCAAGCTCCAAACTCAGACTCATCCATCAGATTGCCAGATGGAAAAGCATGATTCATCACTCCAGAGAAGGCGTCTCCACTGCTCTTTGTACTATGCGCTTCAGCATCCGCTGACCCCTCTCTGTCAGTTTACGTGGCCTACCACTTGGTGGCTGAGTTGCTGTTGTTCCCAAAATCTTCTATTTTCTTATATTAAAGCCGACAGTTGACTTCGGAATATTTTAGGAGCGAAGAAATTTCACGACTGGATTTGTTGCACAGGTGGCATCCTACGACAGTTCCTTTCCATCCATCCATTTACTACCGCTTATTCCCTTTGGGGTTGCGGGGGGCGCTGGTGCCTATCTCAGCTACAATCGGGCGGAAGGCGGTGTACACCCTGGACAAGTCACCATCTCATCGCAGGGCAGTTCCTTTCCATTTTTTCACAAATGTTTCACAAGTGCTTCATTTTATACCCCTGTGGTGATTAGGACACCTGATTCTCAGTCATTTGGGTGGGTGGCCAAATACTTTTGGCAATTTGGTCTATTATATATTGTATATTATGTTTTATTTATTATTTCTTCCTCTTAATCCCCCGCCCTTGAGAATGTTGTTATCCTTTCCTCTTATATTTGAGCGACTGTGTGGGAATCAATAAAGTTCGTTTAAGTCTAAGTCTGTTTCCCTTGGGGAAATATTCAATGTTTTTTTTGCAAATATTGTTTATATAGTGATGAAAACTGACAGACTTACATGAATAGATTTATTTTATTTCACTTTATTTTTGTTTCCATTACAGTGGTTGACGAATGATTAGTAAAAACGATTAACACAACGACCACTAGGGCGCGCCATTGGGCTAGACTGGATGACGTCACGGTAAATGGGCACGTGACTGGCAGGAGTCGAAAACAGGAAGTGTGCGTTTTCTCTGTCGCTTAAGAAAATTGTGTAAGGTTTAAATTTGCAGAATGTGACAATCAAGTATTTCCAGCAATAATTGTACTCCACTAGTGTTTTATTTCACCTTGTTTGACGTGTTTGACTCGGGAACCTGATCCTTTGTTTGACTGAAGAAAGGTACGTTCATACTTTACATTCTTATTAGAAAAAACGGTGTATTTATTATGAATATTTCATAAATATATACGTTACTCATTTCAAAGTCACGTTCATATTTAAATATTAAGCCCTCTATCAAAAACTAAATATAATATTGTCTTTTCATTCGATTTTTGTTTGCTGCGTTGCACTGTGTATGTTGTATTTAAAGTACGCCAGAAACTACTCTTAATGGTGCCAAAAAAAAGAGTTTTACTGTGAATCTTTATTATTAGACGGTATTTACATTGCAAAGCAGGGAGCGAGTTAATTGCAGTTAATTGGTTCCAGGCCTGACTGGTAAACGTATTTATGTGAAATATAATAATATTAATAAATTAAATGGTTTCATAGCTAGGCATAACTAAACTGTACACAGCCTTTTGAATAGGTTTTCTGATATAATTAAAGCCCTCAAAACATGAAATAACAGCTATATAGTCACCTTTACACTTGTTTCACCAAATATATATATATATATATATATATATATATATATATATATATATATATATATATATATACACACACACACACACACACACACACATATATATTTGTATATATGTGTGTGTGTGTGTGTGTGTGTGTGTGTGTGTGACCTCCGCCGAACCCCTGAGGCCGACTCACCGAACCCCTAGGGTTCGATGGAACCCAGGTTAAGAACCACTGGTCTAAGTCATGTGAAAGTGGACAGGCCAAACCGCCAGTTGTTCAAGTCACGCTTGGCCAAAACAGCAAAAACACTAATGTGACCATCCCCTGGCTACACATCCTCCAGAAGTTTAAAATAAACTCCACACCTACAATTTAGGACTGAAGACAACCTTAGGGGGAAATACGGTGGAGCAGTGGTTAGCGCTTGTGCCTCACAGCAAGAAAAAAAATGGTAAACTGGTGTATACTTGTATAGCGCTTTTCTACCTTCAAGGTACTCAAAGCACTTTGAGACTATTTCCACATTCACCCATTCATACACACATTCACACACTGATGGCGGGAGCTGCCATGCAAGGCCCTAACCACGAGCAAGGGGGAAGTGTCTTTGCCCAAGGACACAACGAATAGCGGAAGCTGGGATCAAACCTGCAGCCCTAAGGTTGCTGGCACGGCCGCTCATATATATTTGTATATATGTGTGTGTGTATATATATATATATATATTTGATATATATGTGTGTGTGTGTATCTATATATATGTGTGTATCTATATATATATATATATATATTTGTGTATATATATGTATATATATATATATATATATATATATATGTATATATATATTTGTGTATATATATATATATATATATATATATATATATATATACACACACACACATACACACACACACAGTCGTGGTCAAAAGTTTACATACACTTGTAAAGAACATAATGTCATGGCTGTCTTGAGTTTCCAATAATTTCTACAACTCTTATTTTTTTTGTGATAGAGTGATTGGAGCACATACTTCATATGTTCATTAATTTTGGTTCTTTTATGAATTTATTATGGCTCTACTGAAAATGTGATCAAATCTGCTGGGTCAAAAGTATACATACAACAATGTAAATATTTGGTTTCATGTCACTTGGCAAGATTCACTGCCAAAAAGCAAATGTTTTGTTCCACAGAACTTTCCTCCAGAATGGTCTTATCTTTTTCCCTGTGATGTCAGATGAAACATAAATTGAGCTGTTTGGTCACAATACCAAGCAATTTCTTTGGAGGAGAAAAGGTGATGCCTTTAATCCCAGGAACACCATCCCTACCGTCAAGCATGGTGGTGGTAGTATTATCTTCTGGGCCTGTTCTGCTGCCTATAGAACTGGTGCTTTACAGAGAGTAAATGGGACAATGAAAAAGGAGGATTACCTCCAAATTCTTCAGGACAACCTAAAATGATCAGCCTGGAGGTTGGGTCTTGTGCGCAGTTGGGTTTTCCAACAGGACAATGCCCCCAAATACACTTCAAAAGAGTGGTAAAGGAATTGCTAAATCAGGCGAGAATTAAGGTTTTAGGGTGGCTTTCCCAAAGTCCTGACTTAAACGTGTGGACAATGCTGAAGAAACAAGTCCATGTCAGAAAACCAACAAATTTAGCTGAACTGCACCAATTTTGTCAAGAGGAGTGGTCAAAAATTCAACCAGAAGCTTGCCAGAAGTTTGTGAAACTTGCCAAAGGACACATTACCAAATATTAACATTGCTGTATGTATACTTTGGACCCAACAGATTTGTTCACATCTTCAGTAGACCCATAATAAATTCATAAAGGCAAATGTTAATCATGATGTCCCTGTGTCCGAATTCAGAATGGGGTCTGCGGTGGAGAGAACAGATGAACATGTGAGAGAGTATTTGATATATCGGGGATTCACCAACACACTGAAACATCTGGACAGTGAGATGAAAGTCGACAAGGAGAAAGGCTTCAGGGTGAATGATGCAAATATGAAATACCAATATTTAGTTTATTCTAAATGTAGATAGATGATGAATACAGTGATGGTTTGGGTTTGACTGTCATCAGGTGGACAAGATCATCGATCAGCTGCTGCAGTTCATCCAAAGCTTTGACCTGACGGGTCTGAAGGACTACTGGCTCTATTTGGACAGACGTCTTTTCTGCAGACTGGAGGATGTTTATCGATCCACCGTGAACAAACTAAGAGCTAGCCTGTATAGATACTATGTCATCAACACCATCCAGGTAACAAATTAAGAGCTAGATTGTATTGTCAGTGTTGATTGACACTTATCCAGATCATGGTAACCAGTAAAAGTTGAATGAAGGCAACAGGAATCTTCTTGGTTGTTGATGACGTTTCACCTGTCATCCTAAAGGTGTCCTTGCTTAAACTTGCACAGGGTTTGTCCTCTTGGCAGAAGGAATTCATATGCATCTTGAAGAGAGAAAGGTCATTCAATTCTATGGAAGACAAATTCTGGACAAGGGAGGGCTTCTTGTTTGATTGGGGTGTGAACTGGAGATCGACTGATATGGCTTGTTTAGGGCCGATACCGATGCTGATCATTAGTAGTTAAGGAGGTAGCTAACCGATATTTGGAGCTGATATAAATTTGTGGTACAATTTAACTAAACATGAAAAGTATGTGTCAGTAAACATAGACAGTCTTTTTGGGTAGAGCGGCTGTGGCAACAATTTCAGGGTTCCAGGTTTGAGTCCCTGCTGTGTGTCTTTGATTAAGACACTTCAGCCTTGCTCCCAGTGTACGCTGGTGTGTGAATGTGAACGAATGTTTGGTGTCGGTCGGAGGGACTGTAGGTGCAAATTGGCAACCACGCTTCCGTCAAGTCTACCCCAGGGCAGCTGTGGCTACAAATGTGGCTTACCACCATCATTTGTGAATGTGGAGTGAATAATTGATGAGTTGACACTTCTCTGTGAAGCGCTTTGAGCGTCTAGAAAAAAGCGCTAAATAAATCTAATCCATTATTATTAATATTATCATTATTATCATTATTACTGTGGTTAATTTAGTACAAAAAACATCAGTATATATTACAAACAGATGTATTACTTGTGTCTAAGTCAGTGGTTCTTAACCTTGTTGGAGGTACGGAACCCAATTAGTTTCATATGTGCATTCATTGAACACTTCTTAGTGAAAAATAAAATGATTTTTTTTCAAATTCAAAACAAAGTTATGTGTTTTTGGTACACTTAAGTATGGAGAACAAATTCTAAGTAACAAAGACTTAATTTAGAGGTTTTTTGACACTAGGGGAACATATTGTAAGTAAAAAAGACTTAATTTGGAGTTATTTGGTAAGGGTTAGGGCCAGGGTTTGATGGTTAGGGTTATAATAAGGCCATGCCGAATTAGGCATTAATAAGTACCTAATAATGACTAGTTAGTAGCCAATATGTTACTAATTTGCATATTTATAAGCAACTAATTAATGGTGAATATGTTCTCCATACTAAACTGTTCCCATGTTTTTTTACTGGTGCACAAAATGAACCGTGCATGAACATCACCTTGTTCAAAGAACAAAACCGACACAGTGCATAAACTCACAACAAATTACACACCTGCAAATCAGTGTTACTTCAGCTGTTGCCGTATCCGTAATACCCTAATCGGGAGAAGTTTTTATTGACACGATGAGTCGGGTGTGTTTTGACCTCCGCCGAACCCCTGAGGCCGACTCACCGAACCCCTAGGGTTCGATGGAACCCAGGTTAAGAACCACTGGTCTAAGTCATGTGAAAGTGGACAGGCCAAACCGCCAGTTGTTCAAGTCACGCTTGGCCAAAACAGCAAAAACACTAATGTGACCATCCCCTGGCTACACATCCTCCAGAAGTTTAAAATAAACTCCACATCTACAATTTAGGACTGAAGACAACCTTAGGGGGAAATACGGTGGAGCAGTGGTTAGCGCTTGTGCCTCACAGCAAGAAAAAAAATGGTAAACTGGTGTATACTTGTATAGCGCTTTTCTACCTTCAAGGTACTCAAAGCACTTTGAGACTATTTCCACATTCACCCATTCATACACACATTCACACACTGATGGCGGGAGCTGCCATGCAAGGCCCTAACCACGAGCAAGGGGGAAGTGTCTTTGCCCAAGGACACAACGAATAGCGGAAGCTGGGATCAAACCTGCAGCCCTAAGGTTGCTGGCACGGTCGCTCTACCAGCCAAGCCACGCCGTGCCAAGAAGAACGTCCTGGGTTTGATTCCTGGGCTCCGGATCTTCCTGTGTAAAGTTTGTTCTCTACGTGACAGTGTGGGCTCCCTCCCGGTACTCCGGCTCTCTCCCACCTCCAAAGACGTGCACTTGGGGATAGGTTGATTGGCCCTCTTGTGTGAACGGGAGTGTGAATGGTTGTCTATCTGTGTTGGTCCTGTGATGAGGTAGCGACTTGTCCAGGGTGCACCCTGCCTTTCGCGCGAGTGCAACTGGTATAGACTCTTGCCCCCCCAGCCCCTCCTGGCAATCCCGATATGGACAAGTGAGGAAAATAAATGAAAACATTTAGGATGTAAGGTGAAATGTCTTCAACAAACAAGAAGATTCCATTTGCCTCCATTCAAACCTTGCTGGTCAGTAGGTACAAGCCCCGTTTTCATATGAGTTGGGAAATTGTGTTAGTTGTAAATATAAACTGAATACAATGATTTGCAAATCATTTTCAACCCATATTCAATTAAATGCACTACAAACACAACATATTTGATGTTCAAACTCATACATTTTTTTATTTTTTTTTGCAAATAATAATTAACTTAGAATTTCATGGCTGCAACACGTGCCAAAGTAGTTGGGAAAGGGCATGTTCACCACTGTTACATCACCTTTTCTTTTAACAACACACAATAAACGTTTGGGAACTGAGCAAACTAATTGTTGAAGCTGTGAAAGTGGAATTCTTTCCCATTTTTATTTTATGTAGAGTTTCAGTCGTTCAACAGTCCGCTTTTTACACTTCATAATGTGTCAAACATTTTCGATGGGAGACAAGTCTGGACTGCAGGCGGGCCAGGAAAGTACCCGCACTCTTTTTTTACGAAGCCACGTTGTTGTAACACGTGCTGAATGTGGCTTGGCATTGTCTTGCTGAAATAAGACGACGAAAAAGACGACGCTTAGATGGCAGCATATGTTGCTCCAAAACCTGTATGTACCTTTCAGCATTAATGGTGCCTTCACAGATGTGTAAGTTACCCATGTCTTGGACATTAATGAACCCCCCATACCATCACAGATGCTGGCTTTTGAACTTTGCGTCATTAACAGTCTGGATGGTTCGCTTCCCCTTTGGTCCGGATGACACAATGTCGAATATTTCCAAAAACAATTTGAAATGTGGACTCGTCAGACCACAGAACGCTTTTCCACTTTGCATCAGTCCATCTTAGAAGCCGGCGGCGTTTCTGGATGTTGTTGATAAATGGCTTTCGCTCTGCATAGTAGAGCTTTAACTTGCACAAACTTGCTTTAACTTGCACAAACTGTATTTAGTGACAGTGGTTTTCTGAAGTGTTCTAGAGCCCACGTGGTGATATCCTTTAGAGATTGATGTCGGTTTTTGATACAGTGCCATCTGAGGGATCGAAGTCACGGCCATTCAATGTTGGTTTTTGGCCATGCCGCTTACGTGGAGTGATTTCTCCAGATTCTCTAAACCTTTTGATGATATTATGGACCGTAGATGTTGAAATCCCTAAATGTCTCGCAATTGCACTTTGAAAACCGTTGTTCTTAAACTGTTTGACTATTTGCTCACACAGTTGTGGACAAAGGGGTGTACCTCGCCCCATCCTTTCTTGTGAAAGACTGAGCATTTTTTGAGAGGCTGTTTTTATACCCAATCATGGCACCCACCTGTTCCCAATTAGCCTGCACACCTGTGGGATGTTCCAAATAAGTGTTTGATGAGCATTCTTCAACTTAATCAGTATTTATTGCCACCTTTCCCAACTTCTTTGTCACGTGTTGCTGGCATCAAATTCTAAAGTTAATGATTATTTGCAAAAATAAAATATTTTTTTATCAGTTTGAAAATCAAATATGTTGTCTTTGTAGCATATTCAACTGAATATGGGTTGAAAATGATTTGCAAATCATTGTATTCCGTTTATATTTACATCTAACACAATTTCCCAACTCATATGGAAACGGGGTTTGTATATTAAACCATGTCATTATTATTTGTCCAAGTAAACCATCAGCAAATTGGTTTCATTCTGATTTGCAGAAAGGGAACTTGGAGAAGACTCAGGAGTTTTTCCAGAAGCAGGCTTTGGAGCTGCAGGGTCAGCTTGAGTGGCGTGATTGGTTTATTCTGCCGTATATCCCTGCACCTGAACACAACTCGGCCTTCGCTCCGTATTTCTCCCGCCAGTGGTCTGACACATTCTTGGTTTCATTGCACAACTTCCTGTCTGTGCTCTTCCAGTCTATGCATATCCTTCAGCCAAGTCCAGTCTTGATTTTTTTTTACATAGAAACAAGCACTTTGATAAACACAACCCTGGATTTCACTGCTTTTTCTTTAAATTGTTTAATTTTGTAGAAAAAAAAGCAGATAAAAAAACATGAAAAAAAAATAACCCATAGTAATTTCAAAGGTCAACTTTCTGCCTTTAAGGAACAATAAAAAAACAAAGTACATAAATTGTGGTAGTAACAGTTTCATTTTTAGATCAAGCAGGAAGACATTAATATGGAGTGACCTGGTAAATTTTCATTTACAAAGCCAACACCTGCATCAGATTAAATATAATAACTAGTCTGCAGTTAAACAGCACTGTTCACGCCTGGGAGAGCTGTTGCACAATATGGATTGACATTAATTATGGCTCCAGCATGAGAAATTAACACTAAAATATAATTATCAAACTATTTCAAGAAGGTAAATCATCACGAGTGGTCTAAAATCTCAACCAGTCAAGTTGAGGTTGAGACGCAAAGTACAGGCTGTTTGCAGACTTGGAAAAAAAACAAAAATCTATGGGCCTGATGTTACCATTATCACATGACGAAAGGTAGTGACTTGCTAGCCAATTAGATTATTTCAGTATGACATTCAATTTTTGAAAAAAATATTTTGCAGGTGAAAAATGTTTCTTCTTGACACAGTCTGGGATTTCAAATATCCGAGCAAAATGTCTGGACAAGTGACTGAACAAAAAAAAACAATGCCGTTTTTTTCCGAGTATAAGTCGCACCTGCCGAAAATGCATAATAAAGAAGGAAAAAAATATATATAATACGCACTGGAGTGTAAGTCGCATTTTTGGGGGAAATCTATTTGATAAAACCCAACACCAAGAATAGACATTTGAAAGCCAATTTATAATAAATAAAGACTAGTGAACTACAGGCTGAATAAGTGTACGTTACATGACGCATAAATAACCAACTGAGAACGTGCCTGGTATGTTAACGTAACATATTAAGATTAACATTGTAAGAGTCATTTAAATAACTACAGTGGGGCAAAAACGTATTTAGTCAGCCACCGATTGTGCAAGTTCTCCCACTTAAAATGATGACAGAGGTCTGTAATTTTTATCATAGGTACACTTCAACTGTGAGAGACAGAATGTGAAAAAAAAATCCAGGAATTCACATTGTAGGAATTTTAAAGAATTTATTTGTAAATTATGGTGGAAAATAAATATTTGGTCAACCATTCAATGCTCTCACTATTGGAAGGAGGTTTTGGCTCAAAATCTCACGATACATGGCCCCATTCATTCTTTCCTTAACACGGATCAATCGTCCTGTCCCCTTAGCAGAAAAACAGCCCCAAAGCATGATGTTCCTACCCCATGCTTCACTGTAGGTATGGTGTTCTTGAGATGCAACTCAGTATTCTTCTTCCTCCAAACACGACGAGTTGAGTTTATACCAAAATGGATACATGGATGATACAGCAGAGGATTGGGAGAATGTCATGTGGTCAGATGAAACCAAAATAGAAGTTTTTGGTATAAACTCAACTCGTCATGTTTGGAGGAAGAATAATACTGAGTTGCATCCCAAGACCACCATACCTACTGTGAAGCATGGGGGTGGAAACATCATGCTTTGGGGCTGTTTTTCTGCTAAAGGGACAGGACGATTGATCCGTGTTAAGGAAAGAATGAATGGGGCCATGTATTGTGAGATTTTGAGCCAAAACCTCCTTCCACCAGTGAGAGCTTTGAATGGTTGACCAAATACTTATTTTCCACCATAATTTACAAATAAATTCTTTAAAATTCCTACAATGTGAATTCCTGGATTTTTTTTCACATGCTGTCTCTCACAATTGAAGTGTACCTATGATGAAAATTACAGACCTCTGTCATCATTTTAAGTGGGAGAACTTGCACAATCGGTGGCTGACTAAATACCTTTTTGCCCCACTGTATAACATATAGAACATGCTATACGTTTACCAAACAATCTGTCACTCCTAATCGCTAAATCCCATGAAATCTTATACGTCTAGTCTCTTATGTGAATTAGCTAAATAATATTATTTGATATTTAATAATTTCACACACAAGTCGCTCCTGAGTATAAGTTGCACCCCCGGCCAAACTATGAAAAAACCTGCGACTTATAGTCCGAAAAATACGGTACTTTTTTGTACTGTTGTGCTTTTAACACAACAACCTCTGGCTGTGTATTTAATAATTAATTTGTCAATTCTAGGATAACGTGGAGGTGGCTCGGACGCTCATTATATTGTGCAGTCATTTGTTGCTAGGCAACAGTTGTTGTAAGCAATAGTAAGTAAAAAATATTACAAGTTACAGTTAGTACAAGTAGAAACTTAACAGGTTATCAGTAGTGACGCAGTTATTTTGGACCAAAAGCTTAAGTAAAGAATCAGACAAACTTGTCCGTGAGTACACTGAATGTTGCTGATTACAGTCCAATAACAATAAGAACCATCTTTAAGAGAAGGCATTATAGATGTAGCTTCAGGTTTATAGTGGCATCTTGTGGTTGTTTATGTGGGGATGTTGCAACAGGCATTGTCAGCTAAATTTAATATTTTAGAGCTGTTTATTTCGCCCGCCTGTTGTTCTTACAGCACTTTCTTTGACGTGCACTCTTAACTCACCTGTTGGTTCCAACCCAATGTTTACTTTCCTTAACTGGCCTCCACCCCAACCGGTGCTGCTGAGTTTTGATGCTGAAGTCCAGAAGACAACAAGTGTCCTGGAGGAGAATGAGCAGCTGCGTCAACTGGTGAGTGAAGGCATGGAAAAAAATGCTGCTTTTTTATACAATGATACAAAGAAATATATTTTTAAGGCTCGAAATCATCTAACATCTATTGAAATAAATTAATTGGGTCAGTAGTAGCTCAGTGTTTAGGACTTGTAACTTGTGTCCATGTTCAATATACTGTATATACATGCATTTACAATCCCAGTCATATTTGTTTAAATGTCATTTACCAAGTTTAAGCTCAAACTCAACAATTTTTGTCTCATTGACAAACTTGTCTGTGAATTTTTGATTTGGCTAACCTTCATTTTAATTGTATGCTTTTTAAACACACAGTAGTACACACATGTTCTATAGATGGCATGTATGTTGTATATTTAGCTTTACAGTATTTGAAATCTGGAGCCTAAGTAAATTTGAGGTGATTGCAATTAAATTCACACTCGTTTTGAGGAAAACATTTTAGATGTAAGTTCTATAATCATTCCACACTGTAAAATATATATCAGTTAAGGTTTTTTTTGATTGATTGATAGTTTTATTAGTATATCGCACAGTACAGTACATATTCCGTACAATTGACCACTAAATGGTAACACCCTAATAAGTTTTTCAACTTGTTTAATTTGGGGCCCACGTTAATCAATTCATGGTATTCAATTCAGGGGACAAAATTAATTCAACATTCATGCCATGAAGTATTTATTTACATGATCCCATTTTCTCCTTTAGCTGTTCGCCCTGCAGACAGACGGTCGAGACCAAAAGAATGGAGACGAGGTGGTCCATCACAAGCTGCCGGCATATGTACAGAATATGGACCGTCTGGGAGACACTGAGCTGTGAGAAATTAACATCTGTCTTTTCTCCTCTGAGACCACTAACTTAACAATATGTAGCTTGTTCTCAAATAATTAGCTATTATATATACTGTGTGTGTGCGTGTATGTATGTATGTATGTATGTATGTATTACATACATTGGGATGTAATTTTGTCACTTTTTGACATAATATTGAAGAGTTAGTTTGTCTTTTGCAGTCAACATGAAATTCTAATGTAAGATCTTTAACATTGGCTTTAAAAGCTGCTGCATGTCACTTCACAATCACCTCAAAGTAGGGCTGGGCGATATGGCAAAACAATTATCACGATTAATTTTTTTATGTAATTTGATCTCGATTAATATCACAATTTATTTTCTTTGTTTAATTAAAGCGGATTGTCCCGTGCAGGATTATACCGAGTTTCGCATCCCTACTGTTTACTACTTCTGTATCTTGTAACAAACATTTGCACCATGTTTGATTGAAGTAATTTAAGCTAACAGCTGACAACTGTCATTTTGTTTAGGGATGTCTGATAATATCGGACTGCTGATATTACTGGCCGATAATTGCTTTAAAATGTAATATCGGAAATTATTGCTATCGGTTTCAAAATTATCGGCATCTGTTTCAAAAAGTAAAATTCATGACTTTTTAAAACGCCGCTGTGTACATGGACGTAGGGAGAAGTACAGAGCGCCAATAACCTTAAAGGCACTGCCTCTTCGTGCCGGCCAAGTCAAATAATATCTACGGTTTTCGACATACACAAGTGAATGCAATGCATACTTGGTCAACAGCCATACAGGTCACACTGAGGGTGGCCGTATAAACAACTTTAACACTCTTACAAATATGCGCCACACTGTGAACCCACACCAAATAAGAATGCCAAACACATTTTGGGAGAACATCCGCACCGTAACACAACATAAACAAAACAGAACAAATACCCAGAACCCTTTGCAGCACTAATTCTTCCGGGACGCTACAATTTCGGGAAGGTTGGCATGTATGTAGCTGAGCCACATCAGAGTAATCAAAGTTGCCTTGCCGACCCCTGCTGTAATTGAACTCAAATTAGTCGCCCAGTCCTACCTCAAAGTAAAAATTTTAACCTGGAAAAATAGGAACATTTTCAACAGCGAGTATATGTGACCAATGGTGGTTTAGAGAACAGAGTTACCTATTGTCTTAGAAAATGTTTCAAATCTCATCCAAACAGGGTTCATCCGTTCAGGCTCACAGACTAGATAAGACAGATCTATTATGAGGGGATGGTGCAGGACCAGAGTATTTATGTTCGAAGGATAGAGTCACGGCCCAGAAAGAATGGTTTCATGGTTCTAAACAGAAATTGTTAAAAAACATTGAAATGGAGCTTCTGCCAACACAACTATTGTTAAGATGGAGTCACCCTCGTTAGCATTCAGCTGTCAATGTTCAAGGGTGCACCTCAAGTAACAGCGACTAACAAATTACAAACACAACACAACCAGCTGTGTCGTGTTGATTCTTTGTTAGAGGCTAAATGATTGAATGAATGGATGAAAGTTCCGCATCACATGGTGGTTGTGATGTCCACATTGGAGACGGTAGGGACCTCCATGTTGGGATTTAACAAAAAAACACACATACTGACTAATACGTATCTTTTTGACCCACACCACCCACTAATGCACTGATTTATATCATGATTTATTTACTGATGATGGGCAAACTAAACTATTCATGATAAGACTTAGCTATCAACCTGCACCTAAAAAAGAAACAGCACTTTTTTGAGGACAAAAATGTTCACAATTTGGACAGAGTAAACAGTTGGTTTTAAAGGAGCGTGAGGGAAGTTGTCAATGTCAAAGTAGAAAAAACATACCTAAGTTGAGGGGGCACAGGTAGAGAGATCTGCAACACCACTCACTGTATCCCCCCACATACAATTTTGGCCTTTCATTTCTACATAAGATATTCAATAATTTATCCTCTAACAAATAAACAACCAGACACAGGCACTTTAAATTTGAGGGGCCCCCTTACCCGGGACGGCGTGACGAAGTTGGGAGAGTGGCCGTGCCAGCAATCTGAGGGTTACTGGTTCAATCCCCACCTTCTACCATCCTAGTCACGTCCGTTGTGTCCTTGGGCAAGACACTTCACCCTTGCTCCTGATGGGTCTTAGTTAGCGCCTTGCATGGCAGCTCCCGCCATCATTGTGTGAATGTGTGTGTGAATGGGTGAATGTGGAAATACTGTCAAAGCGCTTTGGGCTCCTTAAAAAGGGGTAGAAAAGCGCTACACAAGTACTACCAGTTACCATTTTTTTTTTACCCACGGATACAACTCATTGCACAAGGGGGATTCCATTCCTAATGACCATTGTGCTGGCAGAGGTTTCAAACATCTTTTAATCTTAGCAACTTTTGTTTTGTACCACAATATAGCCAAACTATCCTTGTCTTGGCACATCCCCTCCTGTGGAGGATACATACTTTGCATCCTGCACCATTCCCTCAGACTAGAGCTGTGCTACCTAAGTCTGTGAGCATGAACTGTAGAAGCCTGCTCAGATGAGAGGTTAAATGTCTTCGTAGACAATCTGAACAGTTGTGATCAATTAAATGAAAGAATACATTGACCCGATGAATGAAATTATTCTCGGGACCTGTGCAAACAAGCATTCCCCCGCAGATTGACACCTATGGAAAAAATACAATATAATGTTAATACAACCTGTTTTTATTACACTAAACAAATAACCTGTTTTATTACACTATCCAGTTACTTTAAGATCATTTATTACATTATTACAATTGACATAAAATGTTTTTGGGATGTGTTTCAATCTTTGATCTGCAGACTGTGAGGCAAACATGAGACTTGACCACAGTGTGGTCCAAATGGCAATGAAAATATTTTTATTTAAATTTTTTAAAGAATTTGGCCGCTTTTGTGTCCTAAGCCAGCAATTGTGAGTGTAATACAGGGCATGAATCAAATGGTGTTTCAACTGCACAAAATGATTGAACCCCGATTGTAATTACATTTATTTTTATTTTGTGTGCTGACTTGTAATAGATACAAAAATTATCATTTGTAATATTACATGTGTTGAGTTTTGCTGTTTCCTTGCAAACTACTGCATGTTGGTCATCTTAAAAAATAAATATAATTTATGATGAGTTATTACTGATAAAGTGTGTATTATTGTGTTAACTTGTGCTGATTTGCTAAAATAAACAATTCACATAATGGATTGTTGTTTTTTGTCCTGACAAACAAAAATCTCATTAATTGACATTCAGCTTTTCAAATAAATCCACACCACCTAATAAGACGCAAAGGTTTGTTAAATTATATATTGATTAGTTCAATTTATTTTCGGCTCATATTAAGTAAAAATACTAACACAAGAGTAAACATGAACAAATCCATAACCAGTGCAGTAATATAAAGAAAGAAGGTATTCACAATCACATACCCCTTGGTACAAACCAAGTGAGATGAAAATATGAACTACTGTACTTAAAGTACAGTACATACATTGATATCTGGGTAATGTGCCTATGCAAGTTTTATTTTTTACTACAAACCCCGTTTCCATATCAGTTGGGAAATTGAAACAATTCGAAATGTGGACTCGTCAGACCACAGAACACTTTTCCACTTTGCATCAGTCCATCTTAGATGATCTCGGGCCCAGAGAAGCTGACAGCGTTTCTGGATGTTGTTGATAAATGGCTTTCGCTTTGCATAGTAGAGCTCTAACTTGAATTTACAGATGTAGCGACGAACTGTATATAGTGACAGTGATTTTCTGAAGTGTTCCTGAGCCCATATGGTGATATCCTTTAGAGATTGATGTCGGTTTTTAATACAGTGCCGCCTGAGGGATCAAAGTTCATGGTCATTCAATGTTGGTTTCCTGCCATGCCGCTTACGTGGAGTGATTTCTTCAGATTCTCTGAACCTTTTGATGATATTATGGACCGTAGATGTTGAAATCCCTAAATGTCTTGCAATTGCACTATGAGAAACGTTGTTCTTAAACTGTTTGACTATTTGCTCACGCAGTTGTGGACAAAGGGGTGTACCTCGCCCCATTCTTTCTTGTGAAAGACTGAGCATTTTTTGGGAAGCTGTTTTTATACCCAAACATGGCACCCAGCTGTACCCAATTAGCCAGCACGTCTGTGGGATGTTCCAAATAAGTGTTTGATGAGCATTCCTCAACTTTATCAGTATTTATTGTCACCTTTCCCAACTTCTTTGTCACGTGTTGCTGACATCAAATTTTAAAGTTAATGATTACTTGCAAAAAAAAAAGTTTATCAGTTTGAACATAAAATATGTTGTCTTTGTAGCGTATTCAACTGAATATGGGTTGAAAATCATTTGCAAATAATTTTATTCCATTTATATTTACAGCTAACACAATTTCCCAACTCATATGGAAACGGGGTTTGTAGATGCTTTTTGTCACTAAATGATCAATCAATTATAATTCTGCATGATTATATGACCACTAGGCTTAATTTTAATTGTTTGTTTTACTGGCCGAAAGCCCACTTTTAAACATAATGCACAACTGTTCTATAGGGTAAAAGTCAGAACTTTGGTAAGAACATTTTAGCCAGCACTATTCATTCTAAAACCAGTTGTGACATGTTTGGATCATTGTCCTGTTGGAGCGTCCAGTTCGTCCAAGTTTCAATCATCAATTTGTTGATTTGATGTGAAGATGAAGAATTGATAGGTATTTTTTGTGATTGTATCTATTTAGTAGAGTGTACCAGTGGCAGTGACTGTAAAAAATTTCCAGGACATGATGTAAGCACCATGACTGACAGTTGTAACAGGGTTCTTAGCTTTGAAAAGTTCACATTGACTTCTACAAAAATACTTCTTCTCATTTAGACTTAGACAAACTTTAATGATCCACAAGGGAAATTGTATTTATTTTTTTATTGTGAACGCATAGGTCTAAACATCAACCTTTTAGTCCAGATAACATTTAAGTTGTCCATATGAATGCCTTTATGTTTCATTGTAGATTGAGGATGTTGATTTTGTAGCAGGGTCTTCTTTCGTGGTGGTTTCAGTCCATAGTCATGTAAATGTGTCTTCACTGTGGACCGTGGCACTACGCTTCCTGCACTTTACAGTTCATGTTACGATTGAGTCTTGTTGCTTTTCTGGATTGTTCCTGAACATCCTAAACTATTTCCTTGCATCTGATCATGACTATTTGGCTCTGCTTCCAGGCCTTGACAAAGTGTTGACGCATCCAAATAACTTGTCGTTATGTACAACTGTTTGAAGTGATGATGTTGGAATGTGCAGCTTTTTAGATATTTTTTCCATTCTTACATCTTTACTGACTTCCTTGGACCTTCACATTATTTTGAGTACTGGATGATCCAATACGAGCTCAAATACTAATTAATATAGATGTCCAATCATGGAATTGGATTGGAGACTTTTAACTTTTAACCTTTTTTAACTCATCAACTGATGAGCTGCAGAGCCCAGCAAATCTTTACCACAGCTGTGTCCCAATGTTTACATGCTAAAGATTGTACTCACGTGAAAGATTCCCTCAAAGGGGATACACGCTCAGGAAGACATACCGTATTTCCTTCAATAGCCGCCGGGGTGCTAATTAATTTAAAACCTCTTCTCACTCCTGCGCTCATTCAAAGCATGCGGTAAAAGTAAGCAGGCGCTAATAATTTTAAAACCTCTTCTCACCCCTGTGCTTACCAATGGCATGCAGTAAAAAACTGAGTGTGATTAAAAAAAAAAAAAAAAAAAATTAAGAATTATTCTGCGGCCCGGTGGTTGGGGACCACTGCTCTACAACATGTCATCGCGCCCACTTTTACACCATGCTATCTGCGTGCCGGCCGGACGCATGCATTTCGCTGCTTCTTATACGAGATTGCAATGCATACTTGGTCAACAGCCATACAGATCACACTAATTGTCGTGATATAAACAACTTTAAAACTCTTACTAATATGCGCCAGACTCTGTGAACCCACACCAAGCACATTTCTGGAGAGCATTGGCTCTGTGGCACATTATAAACGCAGCATAGGGATTACTCATAATGCCGTGCATCCGTGACTCTTGGCTATAAAATGTTTGCAGGTCGGCGAATCATGAGTCAGTCAGTAACAGCTTCCCCAGCGGCAGATCTCGCTGTGTGTCAGTTGGCGAACGACACAAGCCCTCAGCACCCAATGAACGACCTGCAAAGTGACTGAACGAGATCCTCAATGTGACTTCCTCCTCCGCGACACAGTCACTTCTATGCGACAGTACGTTCGCGAACGTGATTCACGAGATTCACGTGAATCACGTTCGCGAACGTACTGACGCAGAGAACTGACTGTGTTGCGGCGTGAATCCCGTGAATCACGTTCGCGAACGTACTGACGCAGAGAACTGACTGTGTTGCGGCGTGAATCCCGTGAATCACGTTCGCGAACGTACTGACGCAGAGAACTGACTGTATCGCGACGTGAATCACGTGAATCACAATTCACGTTCGCGAACGTACTGATGCAGAGAACTGACTGAGTCGCGACGTGAATCACGTAAATCACGTTCGCGAACGTACTGACGCAGAGAACTGACTGAGTCGCGACGTGAATCCCGTGAATCACGTAAATCACGTTCGCGAACGTACTGACGCAGAGAACTGACTGTGTTGCGGCGTGAATCCCGTGAATCACGTGAATCACGTTCGCGAACGTACTGACGCAGAGAACTGACTGTGTCGCGACGTGAATCACGTGAATCACAATTCACGTTCGCGAACGTACTGACGCAGAGAACTGACTGTGTCGCGACGTGAATCCAGTGAATCACAATTCACGTTCGCGAACGCACTGACGCAGAGAACTGACTGTGTCGCGACGTGAATCCCGTGAATCACGTGATTCATGCCGCGACACAGTCAGTTCTCTGCGTCAGTACGTTCGCGAACGTGATTCACGTGATTCACGGGATTCACGTCGCGACACAGTCAGTTCTCTGCGTCAGTACGTTCGCGAACGTGATTCACGGGATTCAGGTCGCGACACAGTCAGTTCTCTGCGTCAGTACGTTCGCGAACGTGATTCACGGGATTCACGTCGCGACACAGTCAGTTCTCTGCGTCAGTACGTTCGCGAACGTGATTCACGGGATTCACGTCGTGACACAGTCAGTTCTCTGCGTCAGTACGTTCGTGAACGTGATTCACGTGATTCGCGCCAGTTCCACTCATACCGGCATGGTCGCGGCGGAGCTCAACTGAACTGAGAAAGGAACGAATCAGTTCATGAAGTGATTCGGTTCAGTACGTTCACTCAAAAGATTCATTCGTTCGAACAAATCGTTCGCGAACGACCCAACACTAGCAACAACAAAGGTGTCATATATCCACAGTGTGAAGCCGCTTCTACAATACTAATCCTCAACATCTTTATTTTAGTCAGCATTAACACTCTATAGGTGAAGGCAGTTATCGTAGCAACTAATGGAAGTGTAAAAGTAGGCAAAATCGTTGTGTAATACCCTCAAATGGATTTATTCTAGATAAATGTCCCTCGCTCTGTCTTCCAGGGACTTGGTGTCAAGCCAGCGAGCTGTCAGTGCTGCCAGCACATCGTCCAGAAACTTCTTCTCCACATTGCTCCCACAAGGCCGGCGCACTCCTGCAGTAAAAACAAAGCAGCTCACATCGGCGTCTTCCCCGAGCCAAGCGGTCGTCGGCAGAAAGGACCAAACAAGCAGTCAGGTGACAATAACATACTTTTATAACACAATCAGTGTGTGCGTTGTAGGACCTTCACATGGGTCAACATCCTAAATGTCTTTTGTAGCCTTCGAAGACCAAAGACGCTGAAAGGAATGCCAAAGAGAAACCATTCTCCAGTCAGACATCCAGCAATGAAGCGTCCATCCAGCAGACCAACCAACCTTTTCATTCACGCCATAAGAGAATCCAGGCACATGAAAAAGAGAGGAAGGAGCTCTTCTTTAAACCAACACCACAGGTGTCTAGTTGACCATTTCCACTTAAACATTATGGGTTATGTTGGTTCAACGGGGCTCAGATGGTCCAGTGACCATACTTGCCAGACAGACGGCCGTTGTGACCTTGGGCGAGTCACTTCACCCACCTTGCTCCTGATGTGTCGTGGTTAGCGCCTTGCATGGCAGCTTCCGCCATTAGTGTGCTAATGTAATGTATAACGTAAAGCACTGTGTGTATCGATTCAAGTATAGAAAAACGCTATATAAATACTGACCATTTACAAACCCCGTTTCCATATGAGTTGGGAAATTGTGTTAGATGTAAATATAAACGGAATACAATGATTTGCGAATAATTTTCAACCCATATTCAGTTGAATATGCTACAAAGACAACATATTTGAGGTTCAAACTGATGAACATTGTTTTTTTGCAAATAATCATTAACTTTAGAGTTTGATGCCAGCAACACGTGACAAAGAAGTTGGGAAAGGTGGCAATAAATACTGATAAAGTTGAGGAATGCTCATCAAACACTTATTTGGAACATCCCACAGGTGTGCCGGCTAATTGGGAACAGGTGGGTGCCATGATTGGGTATAAAAACAGCTTCCCAAAAAATGCTCAGTCTTTCACAAGAAAGGATGGGGCGAGGTACACCCCTTTGTCCACAACTGCGTGAGCAAATAGTCAAACAGTTTAAAAACAAAATTTCTCAAAGTGCAATTGCAAGAAATGTAGGGATTTCAACATCTACAGTCCATAATATCATCAAAAGGTTCAGAGAATCTGGAGAAGTCACTCCATGTAAGCTGCATGGCCGGAAACCAACATTGAATGACCGTGACCTTTGATCCCTCAGATGGCACTGTATCAAAAACCGACATCAATCTCTAAAGGATATCACCACATGGGCTCAGGAACACTTCATAAAACCACTGTCACTAAATACAGTTTGTCGCTACATCTGTAAGTGCAAGTTAAAACTCTGCTATGCAAAGCGAAAGCCATTTATCAACAACATCCAGAAACGCCGCCGGCTTCTCTGGGCCCGAGATCATCTACGATGGACTGATGCAAAGTGGAAAAGTGTTCTGTGGTCTGACGGGTCCACATTTCAAATTGTTTTTGGAAATATTCGACATGGTGTCATCCGGTCCAAAGGGGAAGCGAACCATCCAGACTGTTATCGACGCAAAGTTCAAAAGCCAGCATCTGTGACGGTATGGAGGTGCATTAGTACCCAAGGCATGGGTAACTTGCACATCTGTGAAGGCACCATTAATGCTGAAAGGTACATACAGCTTTTGGAACAACATATGCTGCCATCTAAGCGCCGTCTTTTTCATGTACGCCCCTGCTTATTTCAGCCACACAATGCCAAGCCACATTCAGCTCATGTTACAACAGCGTGGCTTCGTAAAAAAAGTGTGCGGGTAATTTCCTGGGCCGCCTGCAGTCCAGACCTGTCTCCCATCGAAAATGTGTGGCGCATTAAGAGGCGTGAAATACGACAGCGGAGACCCCGGACTGTTGAACGACTGAAGCTCTACATAAAACAAGAATGGGAAAGAATTCCACTTTCAAAGTTTCAACAATTAGTTTCCTCAGTTCCCAAACGTTTATTAAGTGTTGTTAAAAGAAAAGGTGATGTAACACAGTGGTGAACATGCCCTTTCCCAACTACTTTGGCACATGTTGCAGCCATGAAATTATAAGTTAATTATTATTTTCCCCCCCCAAAAAAATGTATGAGTTTGAACATCAAATATCTTGTCTTTGTGTTGCATTCCATTGAATATGAGTTGAAAAGGGTTTGCAAATCATTGTTTTCCGTTTATATTTACATCTAACACAATTTCCCAACTCCTATGGAAACGGGGTTTGTACTATTTACATTCTTTACAAGAAATCTGTGTTCTCCTCAAGCTACAAGAGAAGAAGGGGGAGGGAGGAGAGCTGGAGCCTTCGAATGAGAACTGTGGTGAAGCTTCCGACTCCTTCAGCAGCAGTAGGAGTGGAGGAAGGCTGTCCGCAGAACAGCCTTTTATCAAACTCAGCCAGGAAGAATATGGAGAACATCATTCCTCCATCATGCATTGCAGGTATGTGGTCTTTAGTTCACGTTTTTTTTGTGTGCTTAAAACCCCTAAAAACCATTCCTATAGGATTTTGCTGCATTATTTTTAGAATTGGTGTGGCCTAAAATGTCTGAATTTGTGGCAGCTTTTTTAAAAGGTTGCAGCAAAAGTTGCAATGTTTTGAAGTTTTTTTTTTTTCAATAACATTGAATCAATTTTTATGAATTTGTTTTCATTGTTAACCTCAAATTGCACAATATTGTAACAACAATTGGAACTGTGTTAATGTTTTACTTGTTTTAGACTAGACAGACCTAAAAGCAAGACACATAATGGCTGTAAAATCACTTATTCAGACTTCATTGTCAACTAACTGTACTGTTCTAATTAGTTACAACTAATAATAGTAATAAATCATTCTAATTACAGAAAGAAATGCCACCAAAGATTTCTTTGTTGTCCACTGTCTGCTTTACAGACATTCTTTAATCTGTGGTAGTTTTACACTTGAAAAGTGTTTGTTCATCTTAAACATTTATTTATGTTCAAACACATTTACACCAGCATGTTTAGATCACTTATGAACTGTTAAAAAGTATCTTTAGCTCTTATTTTTATTGATAAATGAGTGACTCATCACACTTCAACATACAGTATCTGTCAGGTTAATGTTTCCTCTTTGCTAGCTCAACATTGCAAACTATTATCTTAATTGCTTGAATGAAAATCAGTGCTGTGAAATGATTGTTTTTCAATCAGATTAATCAAATTTTTGAATTTGGATTAATCCTGATTAATCATAGATTTGCATATTCTAAATTAACTCGTAAAATACCCCAAGCATTTTGACACAAATGCAATTTTATTGTCAGAATGGTATAAAGAAATATTTGGGAAAAAATCGTTTGGAATGCACCTCATTTATTTGCTCAAAATGTGGTTGTCGGGATTGCATAGTGTGAGACGACGATGGTTTGTTGTGATTTACAAATTCAAAAAGCAGAAGAGGCAGCGTACAGGCAAAAAAGTTTTAAATGCACTAACCAAAAATAAAAGGAAAGACGAGCACCGCTAGTAAAAGAAACCGACGCATAGGTATGGCAGACTCAAAAGTAAACTAAAGCAGAATGCTGGACAACAGCAAAAACTTAAAATACGCGTGAAGCAGAGACAGCATCCACTGGGGGTGTAAAGGTATGAATTCTCACAATACGATATATTATCACGGCATTAAGGCCTCGGTACGAAATTAATGCTATATAGGTCCAAAAAAAAGCTTTTTAAAAATCCTATAGTGTGTAAAATGAAGTGTCAGTAATGTTTAGGATAAACACACTTACTATAATTAAACAAAAAATGTTAAAATGTTCTTGTCACCATTATTACTCCAAATAAGTATTTCCAAGTGTAATAAATTGTTTAGGATTATCTACTGTTTCAAGCAAATATTTAAAATAATAACTTACAGGAACAATGTAAACGTCCTGTGTAGCAAGTGTAAAACCTTAATTTATAGTCTAGTATCTTTAAACTTCAATTTTAACATTATGGGAAGCAGTGTTCTCTACAGTGGTATTTTTTTCATATCAGTTTAGAAAATGTTGTTTCTCATTAAAATAAACAAACAAGCACTGGCGGCGATGACCAAGAAGAACGCAGAGTTGGAATATATTTACAACACTTTATGTACATATTTACAGTGGGGCAAAAAGTATTTAGTTAGCCACCGATTGTGCAAGTTTTCCCACTTAAAATGATGACAGAGGTCTGTAATTTTCATCATAGGTACACTTCAACTGTGAGAGACAGAATGTGAAAAAAAAAATCCTGGAATTCACATTGTAGGAATTTTAAAGAATTTATTTGTAAATTATGGTGGAAAATAAGTATTCAAAGCTCTCACTGATGGAAGGAGGTTTTGGCTCAAAATCTCACGATACATGGCCCGATTCATTCTTTCCTTAACACGGATCAATCGTCCTGTCCCCTTAGCAGAAAAACAGCCCCAAAGTATGATGTTTCCACCCCCATGCTTCACAGTAGGTATGGTGTTCTTGAGATGCAACTCAGTATTCTTCTTCCTCCAAACACGACAAGTTGAGTTTATACCAAAAAGTTCTATTTTGGTTTCATCTGACCACATGACATTCTCCCAATCCTCTGCTGTATCATCCATGTATCCATTTTGGTATAAACTCAACTCATTGTGTTTGGAGGAAGAAGAATACTGAGTTGCATCCCAAGAACACCATACCTATTGTGAAGCATGGGGTGGAAATATCATACTTTGGGGCTGTTTTTCTGCTAAGGGGACAGGACGATTGATCCGTGTTAAGGAAAGTATGAATGGGGCCATGTATTGTGAGATTTTGAGCCAAAACCTCCTTCCATCAGTGAGAGCTTTGAATTGTTGACTAAATACTTATTTTCCACCGTAATTTACAAATAAATTCATTAAAATTCCTACAATGTGAATGAATTCCTGGATTTTTTTTTCACATTCTGTCTCTCACAGTTGAAGTGTACCTATGATGAAAATTACAGACCTCTGTCATCATTTTAAGTGGGAGAACTTACACAATCGGTGGCTGACTAAATACTTTTTGCCCCACTGTATATACATAGTTATATAAAATTTACATATTTATATAATATGTTACTGCAAGCTCCATTCACAGACAGAGTCCCATTGCTTTTATGAGCGGTCGAGCGTGTCAAAAGCCAATTTTTTTTTTTTTTTTTTTTTTTTTTGTGGCGGCCGTAATTCTTTCGTGGCGGGCCGCCACAAATAAATTAATTTGTGGGAAACCCTGTTGCAGCAGGATTCCATTCTTCCACAAATCCGAGTGGTACTGTGTTAGTTTGCATGTACTATTCAGACGTGCTAAATAAAGACGTAAAACAGCACTTGCAGACTAGTTGCAGCCTTGATAAATCACATTCCATCCAACCATTTTCTGCAGCTTGTCCCTCACGGGGTCGCTGGGGTGGCTGCAGCCTTACCCAGTTGCATTCGGGCAGAAGGCGGCGTACACCCTGGACAAGTCCCCACCTCATCGCAGGGCCAACACAGATAGACACACAACATCCGCACTCACATGCACGTGCTAAATAATTAGCATTTTTTTCTCCCACTTCTGATGATCAGCATATATTCTGCATATTCATGAAGACAGTCGTGCTAAATAGATTGAACTCCTTATTCTGCTCACCTAAAGGGAAACTGCACTTGTTTGAAATGTTTTCTAATCTTCGCAATCATTACGAAAGACAAGAAGACAAAGGTTTTTTGTTTTTTTTTGTTTTGCACTCTAACATTCTAAGAAAATCTGCTCTTTTTTGGTGGCCAGCAATGCAGCTAACGGGAGCAATCAATTATATCTGTAAATCACTTTAAAAAGTGGATTCAGAAACCGTCATCAATACTTAATTTATGTTCCGTAAACTGTATAATAACCAAGCTGTAACACCATTGTTATTGTAAGAGCTGAGGAACATTGAGCAATTATTTTTCCAGCGTTGTAACATGCTTTGGTATTAGCCATAAAAGCTCACTACGGAAAGAGATAAGCTCGCTTCTATGTCACCACGAAAGGCGTTTGCATTGTAGAATGCGATAAGACAGAAATTTTACTTAAAACGTGAACAATCATATTACAGTATCTGTAAAGTATTAGCCCACATTTAAAATTTGTTGTTGGTACAAAGTTGTGAAGTGAAGTGATTTATATTTCTATAGCGCTTTTCCCTAGTGACTGAAAGCGCGTTACATAGTGAAACCCAATATCTAAGTTACATTTAAACCAGCGTGTTGGTGGTACTGGGAGCAGGTGGGTAAAGTGTCTTTCCTGAGAACACAACAGCAGTGACTAGGATGGCGGAATCGAACATGGAACCCTCAAGTTGCTGGCATGGCCACTCTACCACCCGAGCTATGCTGCCCCACAGATAACAGCTGAAGGAGTGGAAATGCCGTTCGCAGGAGTGAACACCAGCTTAGAACTCAACACAATGATCAAGTTAGCCAGACAGTGTATGTACTGTAGTTGTAATAACACGCATGACGTGCTGTGTGCATCATGACCAATATTAAAGTGTGACTCAAAGGATGGACAGTAGTGTGGATGGTCCAGCTGGCCGGGTAAACACGCTATTTATGTTGAAATAGCATGTCATCAAATTCCGCATTTACAGCTTCGAGTCCCGCCAACCTCACTCCCTCGGCTTCCGTCTGCTCCAACCAACGTCTCACCCTTCCTTTGTGCTGGTTTCTAGAAACAGTAGTTCATCCTCCGTATATTCAGCTTAAAAAATATAAGGTTGTTAATCCTCTTTGTCCAAAAAATTGTCGTCTTTTTTGTCTATTACCAAGTCTGCCATGATTAAAAAACACGTTTGTTTGTTTCTGGAAGTAGGACACACAGTTGTTGCCAGAAACCGTAAGTGCACTGCTGTGGAAACGGAAAACAATGCACGGAAGAAATCAATGATTAAAATGACCAAACTTTGGTAAATATTGTACATATTACATATTGTTGTGAATGATTCTGTTAATACATTATATACATATATATAGACTTGTAGTGTGTGTATAAAAGGTTGAGTGAGGGTTTTGAAGGCTATAACTGTGACTCCTATTAGCTAAATCTTCCAAGTGTTTTTGTCTATCATCTTTAAAATCCTAAAAAAAAAAAAAAGACGTGTGTTCTTGTCCCTCATAATGATTGTGAATGATAGGCAAAATTCCAAAAAAAGAGCAGTTCCGCTTTAAACAGAGGCAAACAGATTTAAGTGTGCTATAGAGAGGCGCGGTTTGCGGTTTCATCTGCGGAGTCCGCGGATGAAACCGCGGGTCGGGCGGGTGACATGACGAAATTATAGATTTTAAATAGATTCGGGCGGGTGGCGGTTGAACTATTTGGAAATATATGATATACATGGTTCAGAGATCGGTAACCTTTACCGTTCTAAGAGCCATTTTGGAACTGTGTCACAAAGAGTAGTAGACATTAGTAGACGTAAACATTCTCAAGAATGTCTGCCGGCAGTCACTCAGTTAATAAGTATTAGGGCGTGCTATAAAGCCTTTGCCTTGACGCCTTCTACAACATGTACAATTTACTTTCAAGTCCAGGAATATGCTGTGTGTGGCTCCCACTGACACACGCACACGACTGCAAGGCATACTGGGTGATACAGAGTACACTAATGGTTGTGATATAAACATTTTTAACACTCTTACTAATATGCGCCACGCTGTGAAGCCACACAACAAATACCCAGAATCCTTTGCATCCATGACACTACCTGACGGGGGTGTAAAGTATATTCAGGAAGTGCCATGGATGCAAAGGATTCTGGGTATTTGTTGTGTTGCGTTTATGTTGTGTTACTGTGAGGATGTTCTCCCGAAATATGTTTGTCATTCTTGTTTGGTGTGGCTTCACAGTGTGGCGCATATTAGTAAGTGTTAAAATTGTTTATATCACAACCATTAGTGTACTCTGTATCACCCAGTATGCCCTTCAATCTTGTACGTGTGTTTGCATAAGCTGCATGCAGCATGTTGCTGGACTGGCAAACGGTTCGTACATGTTGTTGAAGGTGTCAAAGGCAATGGCTTCACAGCACGCCCGTATTCCCGATATCTGAATGATCACCATCGGATATTCGCGAGAACGTTAACGGCTCCCATTGCCTTCTTTACTTTGAGACATGGGTCAAACTAGCTCTTTTAGTGGTAAAAGTCGCCGACTTCGGATATATAACAACGGGCGGATGGCGGGCGGTTGCGGTTCTGATAAAATGTTGGTTCGGGTGGCTGGCGGGTGGATGACGACTTTAGTGATGCGGTTGCGGATGATATAATTGCCTATCCGCGCATTTCTAGTGTGCTATCAAGTTTGCACATGTTTTAATACACAAAACTTTAAAAGTTTGGGCCCTTTGAATATAATCTCTGTCATTTTTCTTTTTGTCTCAAGAGTGGATTGTTCTGGTCGCCGGGTGGCCAGTTTGGATGTAGATGGTGTTATTAAGGTGAGTCTCTTGGAAAAATGTGTAAAATAATGATTGCAAATATAATAAATCATTGCTGTTCTTCAGGTGTGGTCCTTCAATCCTGTCATGCAGACCAACGCCACCATCATGTCCAAGTCACCTCTATTGTCACTAGAGTGGGCCACCAAACCAGATAGACTGGTATGAATATACAGTACATGTATTATGTATGTACACTGTTGTTTTATATGTTGTGTTTGTGTTTAGTTGTTACTGGGCAGCGGTGTGGGGACGGTGCGGCTGTACGATACAGACGCCAAGAAGAACCTTTATGAGATGAGCATTGATGAAACTCATCCACGGTACACTCTCCTAAATACATGATTAACACAGAACTTGTACCAAGTATTCACTGCAAATACACACATGTAGGTAGGAATGGACATTGAATTTGTTACTTTTATAGGTACACTGCAAAAAGTCAGCGTTCAAAAACAGGGGAAAAAAATACAAAAATTAGGGGTATTTTATTTGAACTGAGCAAAATGATCTGCCAATAGAACAAGAAAATTCGGCTTGTGAAGACTTTCCAAAACAAGTAAAATTAGTTAACCTTAATGAACCCAAAAATACCTTGAAATAAGTATATTCTCACTAATAACAAGTGCACTTTTCTTGGTAGAAAAAAAAGAGACATTTTTGCTCAATATGTTGAAAAATATTATTTAATTAAGTAAATGCTAGTGCCATTATGTCAAGCTAATGGCACTAGCCTTTACTTGGTATAAAAAAAGAGAGACTTTTTTGCTCAATATGTTGAAAAATATTATTTCATTAAGTAAATGCTAGTGCCATTATCTTGACATAATGGCACTAGTATTTATTTAATGAAATATTTTTTTCAACATATTGAGCAAAACGGTCTCTTTTTTTTTTCTACCAAGAAAAGTGCACTTCAATCAATCAATCAATGTTTATTTATATAGCCCCAAATCACAAATGTCTCAAAGGACTGCACAAATCATTACGACTACAACATCCTCGGAAGAACCCACAAACTTATTAGTGAGAATATATTCAAGTAAGAAATTATTACTTTAAAAAAGTAGTTTTATACTTGTGAGTGTTAAGGACACAGCTTTGTATCTGTTGATATTCTAGTTTCAAGCATGTTTTAGTCAATATAGGTGCTAAAAACCCCAGCTGCAAGCTGTAATATCTTACTGAGATAATTTAGTTTTTGTGCGACCCGGTAGGGAATGCATCCCGGACCGGAACCAGTGGCGCGCTAGTATCTATACTTAAGTACCAAGAATTGACACTGCACCGATTCAAATGTCAAAGGTACCCTTGCCCACATATCGGAGAAATGTGTGTATTGTATTCTACACTGCAATAAACAGAGCACACAAGAAAACATATTTTATGGTTATATTACATCAAAGTGAAGTGAAGTTACAATTAAACCAGTGTGGGTGACACTGGTAGTAGGTGGGTAAAGTGTCTTGCCCAAGGACACAACGGCAGTGACTAGGATGGCGGAAGCGGGAATCGAACCTGGAACCCTGAAGTTACTGGCACGGCCATTGTACCAACCGAGCTATGCCCCCAAAGTCAATCAATCAATCAAAGTTTACTTATATAGCCCTAAATCACGAGTGTCTCAAAGGGCTGCACAAGCCACAACAACATTTTAGTCTCAGATCCCAAATGACTGGCTTTTAATGGCCAAAGGTATAGATGTGTGCCTCCAGGTTAAAGGAAACAGCACCCTGTCTTCTTTTAATAGATTTACTACAATATTTGGCATGCTAGGTTATGTTTGCTGTGGTCTGGAACAACATGGCACACAAACAACGATCTGAAATGCAGCCAATATTACATACAGATGATGTGTCATGAGACATGCAAAACTAAATTATTTACAAAAAGGATAAAAGTAAAACATATTAAATGAGCTCAAATATACCTACTAATGAGGCATATTGATGCAATATGTACATACAGCTAGCCTAAATAGCATGTTAGCGTTGATTAGCTTGCAGTCGTGCACTGACCAAATATGCCTGATTAGCACTCTCAACAGGTCAATAACATCAACAAAGCGCACTTTTGTGCATTCACGCACAGCATAAAACTTTTGGTGGACAAAATGAGACAAAGGAGTGGAAGATTTCACATCATTACATTAAACAAACTGTCCACACTATGATGAGTTCAAGAACCGCCGAAATTAGTAGAACAAAAAAATGTTCACCGAATACTGTCATCAGTGAAGCTTACACACAAAAATATTAAACAGTGGGCTTTCCAACAATTGGAAAGGTTTGTGTCATGTTTGTCCTCAAACAAAAAACAAACCAAAAAATTATTTCCCCCCCATTTTTTCCTTATTCAGTCCTTTTTTAAAAATGTTCCAGGGAGCCACTAGGGCGGCACTAAAGAACCAGAGGTTGCTGACCCCCGCTATAATTAGACCATCGCTTTAGAAAATGAATAAAAACTGTCAGCATGTTTATTATGTAAGTGTTGTTAAAGTTCACATTGTGGTGGTAAATAATCATCTTTCTCTCAGTATCTTGTCCTTAGCCTACAGTCCCAGCGGTTCGTCCTTTGTCTGTTCAGCTGCAGCTCTCAATGGAAATGGACTTGTTGAACCTGCTGTCCGTCATCACAAACCGGTGTCTGGACAGCTCCTGCTGTGGGACACTAAGACAGTCAAACAACAGGTAACAACTCCAAACCCTTAATTGCATGTTAGCGTGAAATAACATTTTAATGATATGTTTTACCAGGGGTATTAAATCAAATTTTAGCTGTTTACAAAAGTACGATTTTGACAAACATTGTGAACTTTATTGAAAATTAGATATTGTTAATCTCATTATATGAATCATAACTGACTTAACTATTAAACTGTAATTCATTGATGTAAATTGTGTTACAAGATGTGTCAGAAACGGCTATGAATCAGAAAGGGGGAAGGATTAAATAAGATTTGCTTTTTCCTACTCATTTTCAAACATTTAAAGAGAAATGTGAATATGTTGATTATATGATGTATCATATTGTATCTGTATACATCAGTGGCGGGCCCTGCGTTTTCCACCTCGGCCTTCAGTGATGTCCGACTTCAATGATTGCCTCTCAAAATACCATCATTAATGTCACCACATGACCATTGCTGGAGAAATACCATACAGAAACACATTAAATGGGCTTTGATACACACCAACAGTGTACAAAATGGGTTATTTTCTGGTGCATTTAAAAATCAATAAACCTGCATCAGCAATTAAAACATAACTTATGTGGTACTGTCAAAATAAAAAATTCAAATTTTAAATGTGAAAAAATTTAGAAATAAAACATTTGGATTAAAAATAGTAGAACCTATTCGTATAAGCCAGTGGTGCCGCTGGTTGTGTGATGTTCATTTCGCCATTAAATTGCCAGAACAGCTGAGCCATCTTCCGGGGTTGGCTGACATTGTCTCAAAAGATGCAGTTTCTCTTTAAATATCCTTCTTGAAAATGGCCTTTCAAATTTATGTGTTGTCTTGGGTAATCATAAAAGATGCCGACAAGGCGTGTTGGCTGAGTTCTCAAAGTTTACTCTACAGCATGCTCATCGACAGAGGTGGGTAGAGTAGTCAGATATTGTACTCAAATAAGAGTACTGTTACTTTAGAGATGTATTACTCAAGTAAAAGTAAGTAGTAGTCACCCAAAGATTTACTTGAGTAAAAGTAAAAAGTATGTTGTGAAAAAACTACTCAAGTACTGAGTAACTGATGAGTAACCTGTTCGTTTAATGATGACGGCAACAAGTAATGCACAAAAACATAAAAATAGCAATTAACAAATTCAGAGCCAGGAATATCTCTTAAGCAACTAAAACAATAATATATATTAAATAATATATATTTGGTTTTACACTATTGAAAAAAAATTTGAAAATGAATTTTACTTTTGCAACCTCATTATACTATTGACTAAGTTTTATATTCATAAATGTAAGTTTCTCAATACCCGACCTGTTTTTTGTGTCCTTAAAAAAGATTTAGAACTCTACATTAAAACACTCTACCTCTAACAACCAAAAAGCTGTGAAAATGATGATGCTGTGTTCCAAATTTAAGTTATTTACTGAGATTGAGTGAGCCTATGGCTTTGCACTTTGTTTATTTTATATATATATATATTTTTTTGCATTCTATTTTAGTTACTTTGAATTTACAACCCCCTGGCGCTGTTTTGTACGGTTTTTATACTGTTTTGTACTCTTTTTGTACTTACTTTGATTATTATTTTCAACTGTTTGTAAATGTTGAAATTTATAAATAAAGGTTTAAAAAAAAAAAGTGTGCAGTTAATCATGTGACCGTCTGGCTCTGTTTGATTGGTGAAACGGAGTCAAACGTCACCAGTGACTGCATTTGATTGATGAAACGGAGTCAAACGTCACCAGTGACTGCATTTGATTGATGAAACGCAGGCCTGTGATTGATCCTACTTTGAAGGTCTGTATGACAAAACAAAACAAACAAAGCGTGCATTAACAGATCGATAAAAATCAGTAGCGAGTAGTGAGCTGAATGTAGATAAATGGAGCGAAGTAAATGTAGCGTTTCTTCTCTATAAATATGCTCCGGTAAAAGTATGTTGCAATTTATCCCAAAAGTTACTCAAGTAGATGTAACGGAGTAAATGTAGCGCGTTACTACCCACCTCTGGTCATCGATAACATCCAGCTGCCGGCATATCTACATTCAACAACCCAAACGGGGCTACTGTGCATGCTCTTCATTACTCGTAATCTGATTGGCTATCGCAAATGTTTGTGTCCGTTCACTTAGAGTGCATGGATGCCCGCATTATTGATTCTGAAGGCCCTGGGCAAATTTTGTACAGCATAGCAACATAAGCTAGCTGAATTCTGATTGGATAAAAACTATATCACCTAAAAACAACAGGGCTGGAAGGAGCATAATATGACATGACAAGAATATGAATACTTGTTGATATTTAGGGAAAGTAAATAAAAAAATACTTTAATCTTTAATTATGATCATGATTTCTGGTTATGTTAGGCCGGCAGAGAAGGCCTTGCTGTCCCTGACAAACATGTATACTATACATGTTCGAAATAAACTTACCCCTTAACTAGAGATGTCCGATAATGGCTTTTTTGGCGATATCCGATCTTGTCCAACTCTTAATTACCGATATCAACCGATACCGATATATACAATCGTGGAATCAACACGTTATTATGCCTAATTTTGTTGTGATACCCCGCTGGATGCATTAAACAATCGAACAAGGTCTTCCAAAATAAATCAACTCAAGTTATGGTAAAAAATGCCAACATGACACTGCCATATTTTTTATTAAAGTCACAAAGTGCATTATTTTTTTTTAACATGCCTCAAAACAGCAGCTTGGAATTTGAGACGTGCATGAGGAGGTTGAGGTGGGCAGGGTTGAGGTGGGGGTTGTAGGGGGTAGCAGGGGGTGTGATTTGTAGCGTCTCGGAAGAGTTAGTGCTACAAGGGGTGCTGGGTATTTGTGCTGTTTTGTTTATGTTGTGTTACGGTGCGGATGTTCTCCCAAAATGTGTTTGTCATTCTTGTCTGGTGTGGGTTCACAGTGTGGCGCGTATTTGTAACAATGTTAAAGTTGTTTATACGGCCACCCTCAGTGTGACCTGTATGGCTGTTGACCAAGTATGCTTGGCATTCACTTGTGTGTGTGAGAAGCAGTAGATATTATGTGACTGGGCTGGCACGCAAAGGCAGTGCCTTTAAGGTTTATTGTCGCTCTGTACTTCTCTCTACATCAGTGTACACAGGGGCGTTTTAAAAAGTCACCAATTTCACTTTTTGAAACCGATCATTTTGAAACCAATGTAGGTAGGAATGGATATTGAATTTGTTACTTTTATAGGTACACTGCAAAAAGTCAGCATTCAAAAACAAGGACAAAAATTTCAAATGAGGGGTATTTTATTTGAACTGAGCAAAATTATCTGCCAATAGAACAACGAAATTTGGCTTGTCAAGACTTTCCAAAACAAGTACAATTAGCTAACCTCAATGAACCCAAAAATACCTTAAAATAAGTATATTCTCACTAATAACAAGTGCACATATCTTGGTAGAAAAAAAATAAAAAAATCCGATATTACATTTTAAAGCATTTATCAGCCGATAACATCGTCAGTCTGATATTATCGGACATCCCTACCCATAACCAAATAAATGTAGATACAGAAAATTCCCTCAAACCGGACCCTGCTCCTCCTGATTCCAAAACCTAAGGAGAGCTGCAGTGTTGATAAGCTGCATGGCTTGTCACACATTTAAGTGTATTCATTTTAGTTCTCAGCTTCCTGGCAAAAGTCGCTTCTAACACCTTAGGTCAAGGTTCCCAACAGCACAGTGCTGATTGTAACGTAACAACGATAATTTTGTACAAGAATAAAGGCGTATGATTTACAATATCCTCAGGAAATGATCAGTTTGTTAAAGCAATAATTACGGTAAAACAAACTTTAGCTGACTGATTGAACAACAACACATAACTTGAACTGTTATTAACATACTCCCATCACTACATGATGTGAAGCACCGCTACCTTCTTTACTTCCTTGACAACCTCCTTAAAGTTTTTTAATCACAAATGTGTGAAGCGAGAGTATTCTGCATTTTACCCATCATGTTTTATAGTGCGTTTGAATAGATGTCATTTTGAATTGTGTTTGGTGTTTAAACATTTTTTATAATGTCCACATAGTTCAGTGGGCAGGTTGTGTGTTTTGGTCCACACATATTAACAGTCTGTGTATTTTTGTATTATCACCCCATGGGTGGGGAAGGTTGTCTGAATTAGTACTTATACATTGCGTCTATGCACTTGAGAGCGTGCGTGCCTTTAAAATGTGTTGCCTGTTGTCCAGTGACTGTTGATGTCATCGAGAGAGCCAGACAGAGCAGCATTAGCTCAGCTGTGTTTGTTAGCTCTAGCACAGACCTGGGCAAATTAAGGCCTGGGGGCCGCATGCTTGTTGAGATTTTCAATCTGGCCCGCCGGACATTCCCAAATCATTTTTTAGATCTTTAAGATGGAAAGTGTAGCTGCCATTATGTTGTGCAGTGGTGTTTTCAAATGACCGTAAGTCTTGAACTATACAAGGTATTTCAATGGTTGGAATCTGCGCTTTTGCATGATATACTAGTTATTAGGGCTGTGAATATTTGGGTGTCCCACGATTCGATTCAATATTGATTCTTGGGGTCACGATTCGATAATATATCGATTTTTTTTTTTATTCGATTCGATTCTCGATTCAAAAACGATATTTTTCGATTCAAAATGATTCTGTATTCATTCAATACATAGGATTTCAGCAGGATCTACCCCAGTCTGCTGACATGCAAGCAGAGTAGTAGATTTAAAAAAAAAATTTTTATAATTGTAAAGGACAATGTTTTATCAACTGACTGCAATAATGTAAATTTGTTTTAACTATTAAACGAACCAAAAATATGACTTATTTTATCTTTGTGAAAACATTGGACACAGTGTGTTGTCAAGCTTATGAGATGCGATGCAAGTGTAAGACACTGTGACACTATTGTTCTTTTTTTTTTAATTTTTATAAATGTCTAATGATAATGTCAATGAGGGATTTTTAATCACTGCTATGCTGAAATTATAAATAATATTGATACTGTTGTTGATAATATTCATTTTTGTTTCACTACTTTTGGTTTGTTCTGTGTTGTGTTTGTGTCTCCTCTCAATTGCTCTGTTTATTGCAATTCTGAGTGTTGCTGGGTCAGGTTTGGTTTTGGAATTGGATTGCATTGTTATGGTATTGCTTTGTAGTGGTTTGTTGGATTGATAAAAAATAAAAAAAATAGATTTTTTTAAAAATGAGAATCGATTCTGAATCGCACAATGTATTCAAATCGATTTTTTCCCACACCCCTACTAGTTACTTTGGTAATGTAAGTCACAGCAGCTCAGACGAGGCACCAAGCAGTGTGGGTGGGGAGCGTTTCCACAGAGTGTTTCCAGAGCGGCCAGCGGGTGTTGGGGACAGACGTGGAAGCCGATTTGTACAAAAAGTTCTAAAGCTTTGTGATGTATCAGATATATCAGATTGTAGGTGTTTTTTTTTACCCTTCACATTCATATTTTGCTGTGTTTGTTGCATTTTTGTTGCGTTTCGCTTGATTGTAAAATATGTCGATCGAGAGGGGGTGTGACGTTCATATGTTGTCAATATTCAGTGTTTTATCGTTCATAGTTAATATTGTAAGGCCCACATCCTTGATTTTCATGTACATTCTGGGTGTCTCATTCAGTTTTAAAAACGTAAATTTCCATTCCGTTTTTTAAGGGGGTCTGTCATAACGTTTGTAGCATTCACTCAGACATTATTGTGAGGTTTTGTATTAGTGTTCCTAAAAATTAGATAAACCGACCTCCGGACACGTTTTTTTCTCTAAATTTGGACCAAAATAATTGCCCAGGCCTGCTCTAGCAGCTCTGTTGAATCTTTTCACTCGATTGTGTTACCTGTGGTTAAGAGAGATTAAATGTGCTTTCATGGCTGTAGTCTCCTTGTATCACATCATTGCAAGGTTGTCACTTCAATCATTGATTTGTTGTTAATTATTTCCACATAGCAGTAATTGTGTGTATGAGTGTGTGTACTTACATGTTGTGATGTTGCCTCCCATTATTTGTGAGGAAGTTCATTTTAGTGCGGTGCTTGTTGCTTTAATTCGAAAAAAATATATATTTCCTGCATTGAACTTGCTGTGCTTCTGATGTTGTCAAGATGACATACAACCACATCAAACACATCAGTAACGGCGTTAGAATGTAAGTCAAAGTAATTAATTAAATAACCCGTTACTAGTAATTGTAACACTGTTATTCCGAACTGTTCGATACTGCGATGTTAAAAAACTGAACCTATGTACTTCAACTCACTACAGTATTGAAAACTGTGTCACAGTACATTCATGTTTGGATTCATAAATACTGAAGACATACCATACAGCTCAAGGTCACTATAGCTGCTGGTAGAAGTAGTTAAAATATAGATACAAGATTGAAACCAGATTATAAAGTGAGTACAAGTAAGTTAAGACTCCTGGTCCCTTATCCTAGTCCTTAATGTGCCCCTCAAATCCTGATGGTGATTTGAGGGGCAGAATGTTTTTCAAATTTTTCAGAAAAACATGTCACGTTATGAATACATTAAAAATAATTATAATAAAAATATCACTCCTTGTATTATTGTACATAATACTGTCCAGACACAAGGAATGTGCTTTCTTTTCCGTATAATCAATTTACTTCTTCTTTGCCAGGTCCAGTTGACATTAGAACCAGAACCAGTAGCTATAAACTGCACCGCCTTCAACCACAATGGAAACCTGTTAGTGACCGGAGCTGCTGATGGAGTTATTCGACTCTTTGGTCAGTATTTGGAATGTGATTAATTGTCAAAGTGATGCAAATTATTATTACAGTATTATTATTATGATTACTATCAGCTATTATTGTCACCCAATGCAAATTTGCCTGCTCAACAATTTCATGTAATTATGTTAGTATTGTTCCGATCAGGGCTGCCTATTCCGATATGATCATTCATGAAGTAGATGCACCGATACAAATGCGGATATTTATTAACTATACATTTTCCAATTTATTTATGGTGAATGATAATAACAGTCTAATAATATCAACACAATATTTAAACCAGTTCCTTATTCTAGTTTCATACATACAATTGTTTGATTAAAGCAAAGTCAATAAATTGTACACAACTTAATAAAAGTTAAAACTACTATCCACTGCTCTTTAAAGTCCTTTGAATTTGCCCACAAAGTCCTTCAGTGTCCAGGGAATTACTCCCTGAATTTGTAAACATTGACAAAAACCACAAAATTATGTTGAGAAAATAACACATTGACATAATTGCTCTAGTATCAATCATATTTTGATACTACCTTTATCGACACCACCAATTTATGGATCGATTCGCCTTCTTCTTGGCATTGTTGTGTACTGACACACCAACATTAGTTGTTGTATTAACCTCTCTTTAGACCAGGGGTGTCAAACGTTCAATCCGGCCCGCGAACAGGTTTTATCCGGATATCCACGGGATGAGTTTGCAAAGTATAAAAATGAGCCGAAATTTTTGAATGAAAGAAACTGCTGTTCTAAATGTGTCCACTAGATGTCAGAATAGCAATTCTTTGTATCTTTGTAGATTATGCTACATATGTAAAAAAAAAAAAAACACGTTGAACAAACTACATAAATAACATCCTGCAATTTGATCTTGATACTATATTTTTATCTTGATAAATTAAAAATGAACAACAATCAGACTGATGAACATTATCACATATTTTTTTCAGAAAATATAAATAACGACAAATAAAGATAGAATAGTATTAACTGCAACGTGTAAGTGTAAAATAACCCCCAACAACATTATGATTTGAACATTTTCATAATGTGCTTGTTTTATTTTTGAACAAGGAAAACAGTCTGAAGTTGTCTTTATTTTTAAGTTATCGTGGCATGATTTAACAGTCCGGCCCACTTGGGAAGAGATGTTTCTCCATCAGGCCCCCAATTTAAACTGAGTTTGACAACCCTGCTTTAGACCCTTATAAATCCACTTGTTAATTTCCTGTTATAAACGGCTTACTCTCTTTTGTATCGCGGTCCCATCTACACTTCTTAAAATAGACCGAACAATTATTTCTTAGTGTTGTTTCAAGTTACAAACCCCATTTCCATATCAGTTGGGAAATTGTGTTAGATGAAAAAATAAACGGAATACAATGATTTGCAAATAATTTTCCACCCATATTCAATTGAATGCACTACAAGATATTTGATGTTCAAACTCATAAACTTTATTTTTTTTTGCAAATAATAATTAACTTTGAATTTCATGGCTGCAACACGTGCCAAAGTAGTTGGGAAAGGGCATGTTCACCACTGTGTTACATCACCTTTTCTTTAAACATCTCTCAATAAACGTTTGGGAACTGAAGAAACTAATTGTTAAAGCTTTGAAAGTGGAATTCTTTCCCATTCTTGTTTTATGTAGAGTTTCAGTCGTTCAACAGTCTGGGGTCTCCGCTGTCGTATTTTACGCTTTATAAAGCGCCACACATTTTCCATGGGAGACAGGTCTGAACTGCAGACGGGCCAGGAAAGCACCCGCACTCTTTTTTTATGAAGCCACGCTGTTGTAACACGTGACTTGGCATTGTCTTGCTGAAATAAACAGGGCCGTCCATGACGTTACTTGGAAGACAACATATGTTGCTCCAAAACCTGTATGGACCATTCAGCATTAATGGTGCCTTCACAGATGTGTAAGTTACCCATGCCTTGGGCACTAATGCACCCCCATACCATCACAGATGCTGGCTTTTCAACTTTGCGCCTATAACAACCGAGTGGTTATTTTCCTCTTTGTTCCGGAGGACACCACGTCCACAGTTTCCAAATACAATTTGAAATGTGGACTTGTCAGACCACAGAACACTTTTCCACTTTGCATCAGTCCATCTTAGATGAGCTCGGTGCCAGCAAAGCCGCCGGCGTTTCTGGGTGTTGTTGATGAATGGGCTTTGCTTTGCAGAGTAGAGTTTTAACTTGCACTTACAGATGTAGCGACCAACTGTAGTTACTGACAGTGACTTTATGAAGTGTTCCTGAGCCCATTTGATGATATCCTTTACACACTGATTTCGGTTTTTGATGCAGTACCATCTGAGGGGTCAAAAGTCCGTAATATCATCGCTTACGTGGAATGATTTCTCCAGATTCTCGGAACCTTTTGATGATTTTACGGACCGTGGATGGTAAAATCCCTAAATTCCTTGCAATAGCTTGTTGAGAAATGTTGTTCTAAAACTTCGAAAATTTGCTTACAAAGTGGTTACTCTCGCCCCATCCTAGTTTGGGAATTAGTTAGCATTTCATGGAAGCTGCTTTTATACACAATCATGGCACCCAGCTGTTCCCAATTAGCCTGCACACCTGTGGGATGTTCCAAATAAGTGTTTGATGAGGATTCCTCAACTTTATCAGTATTATTGCCACCTTTCCCAACTTCTTTGTCACATGTTGCTGGCATCAAATTCTAAAGTTAATGATTATTTGCAACAAAAAAAAAATATTTATCAGTTTGAACATCAAATATGTTGTCTTTGTAGCATATTCAACTGAATATGGGTTGAAAAGGATTTGCAAATCATTGTGGCCCTGCGATGAGCTGGCGACTTGTCCAGGGTGTACCCTGCCTTCCGCCCGATTGTAGCTGAGATAGGCGCCAGCGCCCCCCGCGACCCCGAAAGGGAATAAGCAGTAGAAAATGGATGGATGGATGGATGTATTCTGTTTATATTTACATCTAACACAATTTTCCAACTCATATGGAAACGGGATTTGTAGTTTATCTATCAGCATGCCTCCTTCTAGCTTGCTCTCAGTACCTAACATGTTTAGCCTCGTCCTCCAGTAAGTTACTAAGAAATGTAGCGATGAAAAATTCTAATGCAGCGCTGGAATAGCAAATGACATGTGAAATATATTTGAATTCCCTGCCTGCAGACATGCAGCAGTATGAGAGCGCTATGAGCTGGAAAGCTCATGATGGGGAAGTTCACAGTGTGGAGTTCAGCTGCGATGAAAACACCGTCTTTAGCATCGGCGAAGATGGCAAGGTGCGTTGTTGAACCGAGGAAATGATCAACTTGAATGGGACACATTATCAGCTCGCCATTGTGTCTTCAGTTTGTGCAGTGGAACATCCATCGCTGTGGAGTCAAGCAGTTGGAGCAGACCTTGCCTCAGGATGCCACTGGACCTTTTGTGCTGTCAGGCTACAGTGGATACAAGCAGGTATTTAGTGCTAATATTTACAGGCACTGCATCCAGGAAGTCTTTACGGTGCTTCATTTTTTCCACATTTTGTTATGTTAGCACAGGGGTCGGCAACCCAAAATGTTGAAAGAGCCATAGTGGACCAGAAATACAAAAAAAAATGTGTCTGGAGCCACAAAAAAATTAAAAGACTTCTACAAGTGATATAATGAAGTCAACACATGGTATAAGTGTCTTTATTTGCTATACTAGTCTACTATCAAAAAGGCTCTGTGTCGCAGGCTGACACAAATCTTCATTGACAGAAATGTTGAAATGTTATATTCATTGTACTCATTTTTACAACATCAATCAATCAATCAATCGTTTATTTATACAGCCCTAAATCCCAAGTGTCTCAAAGGGCTGCACAATTCACAAGGACACCTCGGTTCAGAGCCCACATCAGGGCACACAGTCTACACATACAACATATGTGTAGACTGCAATATGACGCTAGTAAACAACAACAAAACTTTAAATGTTCCATTGAAAATAAAGAACATTACACACAGTGTTCAAAAATCTGTCAACATGTTTTAGTACGACTTTGAAGCCGCATCGCTTGATGGATTGTCGGATGTTGGATGACAGCTACCGCAGTCAGAGATACAAGTATTACTATGGTCTGTGTTTTAGGACCGCAAAATGGCACCCATTAGCAGACATAGTATCTGGCGTTTTGTTTCACAATATTATGCAAAACCAACTTTTCTTACCTGCTGATGTGTATTTGAGATCTGCATACAGTAAGTCCTGAAAATTTGCGCAAATCCGCCACTGTAGTCCGTGTCGATGCCGTAGTCAATAGGCCTCTTGTTGACTAACTTCTTGTTATGGGGCATTAACCCTCTGCGGTTGCCATTTATAATATAATGTAGCGTAAAGTTCTAACTTATATTTCGCTATGGAAGCTCTAAAAACTACCAGTGTAGTGGGTTTAGATATTCACCAATGGAACTTTTGTTATCGTCCAGAGTCGGGACTCAGGATGGACAGCTTGCCTGTGTATCAGCTTGGGACATCCCTGCGCTGCTGATCATGGTTTCCTGCTGGCTCTGCTGTAAACGGGACTCTCGCTGCTGTGTTGGATCCGCTTTGGACTGGACTCTCGTGACTGTGTTGGATCCATTATGGATTAAACTTTCACAGTATCATGTTAGACCCGCTCGACATCCATTGCTTTCGTCCTCGCCAAGGTTCTCATAGTCATCATTGTCACCGACGTCCCACTGGGTGTGAGTTTTCCTTGCCCTTATGTGGGCCTACCGAGGATGTCATAGTGGTTTGTGCAGCCCTTTGAGACACTAGTGATTTAGGGCTATATAAGTAAACATTGATTGATTGATTGATTGATTATTAGAGCGTTCTGGTGGGACTTTTTTTCACGGGACACATTTCCGGCGTTGTTGCACTAGTGAGCCACAGGTGAGAAGATGCTGCTCCGTTATTGATTGAAGTAAAGTGTGAATGTCCTTAAAACCGTTAGCTCCATCTTTTGACACTTCTTCCACTCCTGTCCTTGCTCGCTACACCGCTACAACAAAGATGAGGGAGAGAAGACCCCGCTGAAAGTGAGCCACGTAAATAAGACCGCCCACAAAACGGCGTATCCGGAAGCGACTGTCAGAAAGCAACTTGAAGATGATCTGTAAAATATAATCTGTGCATCATTTTGACCAAAGAACCACCATTACATGTTATGTAGACCACAATGAAGTGTTTTAAATTGAGAAAAAAATCATAATGTGACCCCTTTAAAGGCCTACTGAAATGAGATTTTCTTATTCAAACGGGAATAGCAGGTCCATTCTATTTTTCATACTTGATCATTTCGCGATATTGCCATATTTTTGCTGAAAGGATTTAGTAGAGGACAAGTTCGCAACTTTTGGTCGCTAATAAAAAAGCCTTGCCTTTACCGGAAGTAGCAGACGATGTGCGCGTGACGTCACGGGTTGTGGAGCTCCTCACATCCTCACATTGTTTACAATCATGGCCACCAGCAGCGAGAATGATTCGGACCGAGAAAGCGACGATTTCCCCATTAATTCGAGCGAGGATGAAAGATTCGTGGATGAGGACAGTGAGAGTGAAGGACTAGAAAAAAGAAAAGAAAAAAAAAGACTGTGCAGTGGAAGCGATGCCGATGTTATTAGACACATTTACTAGGATAATTCTGGAAAATCCCTCATCTGCTTATTGTGTTACTAGTGTTGTAGTGAGATTATACTGTCGTACCTGAAAGTCGGAGGCGTGTGGCCATGAGTGTGGTGACCGCCAGTGTCTCTGAGGGAAGCCACGGAGGAGGCAAGAGAGTCGCAGCTACCTCTTTTACACGAGGAACCACGCAAGCTCCGCTCATGTCTACGGTAAGGGCTGATTTATTACCACAATTTTCTCACCGAACCCTCCGGTTGACATGTGGTCGGGAACCCTGTTCGTTTGACCGCTCTGTTCCATAGTAAAGCTTCATCTTCGGGAATGTAAACAAGAAAACACCGGCTGTGTTTGTGTTGCTAAAGGCAGCCGCAATACACCGCTTCCCACCTACATCTTTCTTCTTTGACATCTCCATTATTAATTGAACAAATTGTAAAAGATTCAGCAACACAGATGTCCAGAATACTGTGTAATTATGCGATTAAAGCAGACTACTTATAGCTTGGATCGGGCTGGAAAAAAATGTCCGCTACAATCCGAGACGTTACGCACACGCGTCATCATACGCGTCGTCATACCGACGTTTTCAACAGGATACTTCGCGGGAAATTCAAAACTAAAAAGGCCGTATTGGCATGTGTTGCAATGTTAATATTTCATCATTGATATATAAACTATCAGACTGCGTGGTCGGTAGTAGTGGGTTTCAGTAGGCCTTTAATCATCCTTATAATCCGACGCGCCTTTTGTATGAAAAAAGACCTGAATAGACCCGCTCATCGGCAGTGCGCCTTATAATCCGGTGCGCCCTATTGTCCAGAAAATACGGTACTTTCTTTTCACACCTATGGATGGAAAATCAACGTTTGGTCTTGCCAGCTATAAGCTAATGCTAGGGAGTGAGACACCAGATGTGTCGGTCGGATCTTACAGGATTCACTTTGACATTCTCTATGAAGACTAATAATAGCAAAGTATCGGATGCTGGTTCTTAACCTGAATTTTTGCTTGCATTATAAAATATAACAATTTGCCAAGAGACAGCTAGATTCCCCAAAAAATGGTGAGCTGAGGAACTCCTAAGCCTAGGTATAGGCGCAGTGGAAGAGTGGCCGTGCGCAACCCGAGGGTCCCTGGTTCAATCCACACCTAGTACCAACCTCGTCACGTCCGTTGTGTCCTGAGCAAGACACTTCACCCTTGCTCCTGATGGGTGCTGGTTGGCGCCTTGCATGGCAGCTCCCTCCATCAGTGTGTGAATGTGTGTGTGAATGGGTAAATGTGGAAGTAGTGTCAAAACGCTTTGAGTACCTTGAAGGTAGAAAAGCGCTATACAAGTACAACCCATTTATCATTTATTTATTTACAATAGATTTGACAAAAGAGAGAAATTTAATTGCATATGATTGAACTTTTATTCAGGTTCAAGTTCCCCGAGGTCATCTCTTCGCCTTCGACTCAGAAGGACAACACGTCCTCACCTGTTCCAGCTCTGGAGGACTCATTTACAATGTAAACACAACTCGTTTCTACTTCTTCTGCTTACTTATCATTATGAAATGATCCAATATGACAGTGGTTCTTAACCTTTTTTCAGTGATGTACCCCCTGTGAATTTTGTTTTTAATTCAAGTACCGCCTAATCAGAGCAAATCATTTTTGGTTAAAAAAAAGGGATAAAGAAGTAAAATACAGCACTATGTCATCAGTTTATGATTCATTAAATTGTATAACAGTGCAAAATATTGCTCATTTGTAGTGGTCTTTCTTGAACAACCGTATTTCCTTGAATTGTTGTCGGGGCGCTAATTAATTTAAAACCTCTTCTCACTCCTGCGCTTACCAAAGGTATGCGGTAAAAGTAAGCATGCGCTAATTATTTTAAAACCTCTTCTCACTCCGGCACTTACCAAAGGCATGCAGTAAAAATTTGAGTGTGATGTAAGCTTGGACCTTAAATCCTAATGAATAACTTTTAATCTTCTTCCCTTTATGTGATTTCAAATTACCGGTATTGAAATCAGCCTCCCCCATTTTAAAAATGATGACAGGGGAAGTGTCACTCGTGACGTCACAAGTTTGACCAGGCGGTAATACTAAGCATGCGCTAATTATTTTGGAGAGCGAGTTTGACCCGGCAGTAATTCAAGGCAGGCACATACTATATGTCCTGCGGCAAGTCAAGGAAATACGGTATTTGGAAAAAAATATATAAAAATAAATAAAAACTTGTTAAATAAATATTTTTACACATAGAAGTAATCATCAACTTAAAGTGTCCTCTTTGGGGATTGTAATAGAGATCCATCTGGATTCATGAACTGGAAGTATTATTCAATAAATATATTTATAAAGGATTTTTGAATTTTTGCTATTTTTAGAATATTTTAAAAAATGTCACGTACCCCTTGGCATACCTTCAAGTACCCCCAGGAGTACGCATACCCCCTTTTGAGAACCACTGCAATATGAGACTTGGCTATTTTTATCTGAATTATGTTAAAACAAGCGTTCCATGTATCCCCAGCTGACCAATGGAGAAGAAGCACTGAAGAGCGTGTTGTCGCTGGGTGGACACAAAGCACCGGTGGTGACAGTCGATTGGTGCTCGGCCTTGGACTGCGGCACTTGCCTCACCGCCTCCATGGATGGAAAGATTAAACTCAGTACCATCCTGGCACAGAAGTCTTGATTTCATCTTCACTTAACAAGATGAATAGTAGTTTATTGACTGAATAGTCCACATTCTATCATGTCATGTCAGTACTGCAGCATTATGTATCATTTTTTTTTTGTACATTTCAAAAAGTATTTCTTCTTACAGATGATACGAGCATTAAATTGTTTTTGTGTATGGATTATTTGAGAACATTAGAATATATTTTTTTATCATCTTGAAGCGTTATAAAGGCTTTTGGTAGTAATTCAATATTACAAAACCCAAAACCAGTGAAGTTGGCACGTTAAGTAAATTGTAAATAACGACAGAATACATTCAATTAAATAGACTCCGAAGACTAGGTACTTAATCTTCGAACTGGTAAACTGTTATTTTTTGCAAATATTAGCTCATTTGGAATTTGATGCCTGCAACATGTTTCAAAAAAAGCTGGCACAAGTGGCAAAAAAGACTGAGAAATTTGATGAATGCTCATCAAGCACTTTTTTTGGAACATCCCACAGGTGAACAGGCTAATAGGGAACAGGTGGGTGCCATGATTGGGTATAAAAGCAGCTTCCATGAAATGCTCAGTCATTCACAAACAAGGATGGGGCGAGGGTCACCACTTTGTGAACAAATTGTCCAACAGTTTAAGAACAAACGCTTCTCAACGAGCTATTGCAAGGAATTCAGGGATTGCACTATCTACGCACCGTAATATCATCAAAAGGTTCAGAGAATCTGGAGAAATCACTGCACGTAAGAGGCAAGGCCGTGACCTTGGATCCCTCATCCGGTACTGCATCAAAAAGCGGCATCGGTGTGTCAAGGATATCACCACATTGGCTCAGGAACAATTCAGAAAAACACTGTTTGTTGCCACGTCTTTAAGTGCAAGTCAAAACTACTACGCAAAGCGAAAGCCATTTATCAACAACACCCAGAAATGCTGCCGACTTCGCTGGGCCCGAGCTCATCAAAGATGGACTGATGCAAAGGCGCAAAGTTGAAAAGCCAGCATCTGTGTAGGTGTGAATAAAAGATGGGTTCCCAATTCACTGTGAGCGCTTTGAGTATCTAACAATAGAAAAGCGCAATATAAATCTAATCCATTATTATTATTATTATTATCATTATGGGTAACTTACACATCTGTGAAGGCACCATTAATACTGAAAGGTACATGCAGGTTTTGGGGCGACATATGTTGCCATCCAAGCAAGGTATTTTTCATGGACGGCCCTGATTTTTTTCAGCAAGACAATGCCAAGCCACGTGTTACAACAGCGTGGCTTCGTAGTAAAAGAGTGCGGGTACAAGACTGGCCTGCTTGTAGTCCAGACCTGTCTCCCATTGAAATTGTGTGCGCATTATGAAGCCTAAAATATCACTAAGGAGACCTCGGACTGTTGAACAACTTAAGCTGTAAATCAAGCAAGAATGGGAAATAATTCCACCTCAAAAGCTAAAAAATTGGTCTCTTCAGTTCCCAAAGGTTTACTGAGTGTTGTTAAAATGAAAGGCCATGTAACACAGTGGTAAAAATGCCCCTGTGCCCACTTTTTTTGCAATGTGTTGCCATTAAATTCGAAGTTAATGATTATTTGCAAAAACAATTTAGTTTCTCAGTTCGAACATTAAACATCTAGTCTTTGCAGTCTATTCAATTGAATATAGGTTGAAAAGGATATATATAACAATGTATTTGTTTTTTATTTACGATTTACACGTTTGGGTTTACATATATACACGTGTACATATACATACATATGGTATACATATATACATATAGTAGACGGTATATATATATATATGTATATATATACATATATATATACACATGTGCTGGTCATATTATTAGAATATCATGAAAAAGTTGATTTATTTCATTAATTCTATTTAGAAAGTCAAACTTGTAGAATGTATACATTCATTCCAAACAGACTGATACATTTCAAGTGTTTTTTTTGCCAAAAAGGAGATGATTATAGCTGACAACCAACGAAAACCCTAAATTCAACATCTCAGAAAATTAGAATATGGTGAAAAGGTCAGATATTGAAGACACCTGCTGCCACACTCTAATTAGCTAACTAACTCAAAACACCTGGAAAAGCCTTTAAATGGTCTCTCGTTTTGATTCTGTATGACACACAATCATGGGGAAGACTGCTGACTTGACAACTGTCCAAAAGATGACCATTGATACTTTAAAGAAGGAGGGCAAGACACAAAAGGTCATTGCCAAAGAGGTTGGATGTTCCCAGAGCTCTGTGTCCAAGCACATTAATAGAAAGGCGAAGGGAAGACAAAGATGTGGTACAAAAAAGTGTACAAGCAAGAGGGATAACCGCGCCCTGGAGAGGATTGTCAAACAAAACCGATTCAAAAATGTGTGGGAGATCCACAAAGAGTGGACTGCAGTTGGAGTCAGTGCTTCAAGAACCACCACGCACCGACGTATGCAAGATATGGGCTTCAGCTGTCGCATTCCTTGTGTAAAGCCACTCTTGAATAAGAAACAACGTCAAAAGCGTCTCGCCTGGGCTCAAGACAAAAAGGACTGGACTGCTGCTGAGTTGTCCAAAGTTATGTTTTCAGATGAAAGTAAATTTTGTATCTCCTTTGGTCAATGCAGCAGTCTACCAGGAAGTTTTAGAACACTTTATGCTGCCTGCCGCGGACCAATTTTATGGAGGTGAAGATTTCATTTTCCAACATGACTTGGCACCTGCACACAGTGCCAAATCTACCAGTACTTGGTTTAAGGACCATGGTATCCCTGTTCTTGATTGGCCTGCAAACTCACCTGACCTTAACCCCATAGAAAACTTATAGGGTATTGTGAAGCGGAAGATGTGAGATGCCAGACCCAACAATGCTGAAGAGCTGAAGGCCACTATTAAAGCAACCTGGGCTCTCATAACACCTGAGGAGTGCAACAGACTGGTGGACTCCATGCCACGCCGTATTGCTGCAGCAATTCAGGCAAAAGGAGCTGCAACTTAGTATTGATTGCCGTACATGCTGAAACTTTCCATGTTCATACTTTTCAGTTGGCACACATTTCTAAAAAATATTTTTTGGTACTAGTCGTAACTAATATTCTAATTTTCTGAGATACTGAATTTGGGATTTTCAGTAATTGTCAGTACTTATCATCAAAATTTAAAGAAATAAACATTTCAAATATATCACTATGTGTGTAATGAATTGATATAATATGTAAGTTTCACGTTCTGAATATAATTACTGAAATAAATCAACTTTTTCATGATATTCTAATAATATAAACAGCACCTGAATGTATGTGTGTATATATATATATATATATATATATATATATATATATATATATATATATCCATCCATTTTCTACCGCTTGTCCCTTACGGGGTCGCGGGGGGCGCTGGCGCCTATCTCAGCTACAATCGGGCGGAAGGCGGGGTACACCCTGGACAAGTCGCCACCTCATCGCAGGGCCAACACAGATAGACAGACAACATTCACACTCACATTCACACACTAGGGCCAATTTAGTGTTGCCAATCAACCTATCCTCAGGTGCATGTCTTTTGAAGTGGGAAGAAGCCGGAGTACCCGGAGGGAACCCACGCATTCACGGGGAGAACATGCAAACTCCACACAGAAAGATCCCGAGCCTGGATTTGAACCCAGGACCGCAGGAACTTCGTATTGTGAGGCAGACGCACTAACCCCTCTTCTACCGTGAAGTAATTTATATATCCATCCATCCATTTTCTACCGCTTATTCCCTTTCGGGGTCGCGGGGGGCGCTGGCGCCTATCTCAGCTACAATCGGGCGGAAGGTGGTGTACACCCTGGACAAGTCGCCACTTCATCACAGGGCCAACACAGATAGACAGACAACATTCACACACTAGGACCAACTTTAGTGTTGCCAATCAACCTATCCCCAGCTAGGTGCATGTTTTTGGCAGTGGGAGGAAGCCGGAGTACCCGGAGGGAACCCAGGCAGTCACGGGGAGAACATGCAAACTTCACACAGAAAGATCCCAAGCCTGGGAGTGTAGGACCTTCGTATTGTGAGGCAGACGCACTAATCCCTCCTCCACCGTGAAGCCCTAATAACAACATACAATATTAACAAATAAATATATATATATTTTTTTTTCTTTTTTTTAATGAATAAAAAAATCTTCTGCGGCCCGGTAGTTGGGGACCACTGGGGTACATCACTGAAAAAAAATTGAGAACCACTGCTTAAGCGCATGCGCAGACACATCGGGCAGCTCAATAAATCATTTTTTTTCCTCAATGCCGCACGGAGGCGCTGTGAGTTATTGTTGTGTTGGTTCCAGCGAAGAAGAAGCAGAAGCCACAACAATAACACTGCTAGCAAAGAAGAGAACGCGAGCATTTCGCGCTTGAATTTGAGTCATAAATCTTCATTCTAATATCAAACGACAGCTTCTGCGTATAAGTAACGTCGCGTAAAAGTAGTTAGCGGCGGCAAGTTTTAGTTTTTTTCTGGTCGAGCTCCCATTTAGACTTTCAAGCCGCTAGCTCGGCGTGTAGTCGGCGTACTTGTTGTTTGATGTCAGTGGCGTCACGCTGCGTGTGCAAACATGGAGAGTTTGTACAAGCGCAAAATGTTCGCTTCGATGCGCAAAACCAAGACCGACCTGTCGAAGAAGCGGCAGATCGGCTTGCCGGCGTCCATCCTGGACGACAGTGACGAAGGCTCCTTCTCCTCGTCCTCCTCCTCCAGGTCCCAGTCCGACTTCCACAGCTCCCCGGAGGACAGCGACCAGGACGAGTGGAAAAGGTCCGACTCCGGGGACACTTCCAGCGACCACAGCCGCTCCGTGACTCGCAGGAAGCGCTCCTTCCTGGGAGGACGGGACAGCTCGTCCTCGTCATCGTCCTCATCTTCCAGCACCGGCAAAGATGATGACGATCGTGGGAAGGAAAAGAAGGCTGATGTAAAAGTGAAGAAGACCGGGCAGCCACTGAAGAAGAGTCGGCTCCAGCGGCAAGATGATTCGGACTCGGACGGCGCGGACGAGAAGCGGAAAGAAGCCACCGAGAAGGCCAAGAGGAGACAAAGACACAACAAGCTGCTGGCGCTGTCCAAAAGGATGAAGGCCCGGGTTCCGAGTCGGAGGTGGAACCGTGTCAAGCAGGTAACCCACTTGTGGAACATCGTCCCACGCACATGGGCGAAGCAGACCCCCTTTTGGATTGATTGATTGAGTCCAGGGGCGGTAACATGCTGGCCTAGTGGTTAGAGCAGTGGTTCTTAACCTGGGTTCGATCGAACCCTAGAGCAGGGGTCGGGAATCTTTTTGGCTGAGAGAGCCAAGAAAGCCAAATATTTTAAAATGTATTTCTGTAAGAGCCATACATATATATATATTTTTTAACACTGAACAAAACTAAACGCGTGCATTTTTAAGTAAGACCAACATCTCTAGAGTATAATAAGTCTCTTATTCTTTAGAATAATATTGCTATTCTGATGCTAACTGTGGAGGGGGAGGTGGCCTGTGGGCCTGCAGCGAAGCAGGGTGTGCCAGGACCGGCCTCGAAATCAGCGACAGGTACGTAGATGGGCCAACTCGGCCTTGGTATCGGATCACCTGTCGCTCTGTTATAAGCAGCAGCCCGGAGGAGGGACGGGGGTGAAACTGGAGCCAGAGCGCGAGCGAAAACGAAAGAGAAAAAGACAATTGCTGGAAAGGAACTGAGAGACTTATTGAAAAATAAAACAATATTGTAACGCTGAAACAGGTTCTCATGTCGGTGCTTGGTGGTCTGAAGAACCCCCAGGAGGGCAAACCCCACTCTAACCAACAATAAATAAATTACTTCTTACCATTAACGCAACTTCTTGAACATAAAAAAGCATGAGAATGTTTTATATTTTGAACGTTATTTTTAACAAGAGGAATTATTCATTGCTTATCGTGTCAAGCGATGTCAGCTCAGATTTATCTGAGAGTCACCAAAAGAGACACATCTGGCTCGCGAGCCATAGGTTCCCTACCCCTGTTCCTAGAGGTTCGGTGAGTCGGCATCAGGGGCTCGGCAGAGGTCAAAACACACCCGATTTATCATCTCAATAAAAACTTCTCCCTATCAGCATATTACGGATACGGCAACAGCAGAAGTCACACTGATTTGCAGGTGTGTAATTTGTTGTGAGTTTATGGAGTCTAGTGTGAGCTTAGTGTCGGTTTTGTTCTTTGAACAAGGTGACGTTCATGGATGGGTAATTTTGTGCACCAGTAAAAAAACATGGTAACATTTTAATATGGGTTACATATTCACCATTAATTAGTTGCTTATTAACATGTAAATTAGTAACATAGTGGCTCTTAACTAGTCATTATTAAGTACTTATTGATGCCTTATTCGACATGGCCTCATTATAACCCTAACCCTCTAACCCTGACCAAATAACTCCAAATTAAGTTTGTATTACTTAGAATATGTTCCCCTAGTATCCAAAAACCTCTAAATTAAGTCTTTGTTACTTAGAACAGTGGTTCTCAACCTTTTTTCAGTGATGTACCCCCTGTGAACATTTTTTTTAAATCAAGTACCCCCTAATCAGAGCAAATCATTTTTGGTTGAAATAAAGAGATAAAGAAGTAAAATACAGCACTATGTCATCAGTTTCTGATTTCTTAAATTGTATAACAGTGCAAAATATTGTTCATTTGTAGTGGTCTTTCTTGAACTATTTGGAAAAAATATATAAAAATAACGTACAACTTGTTGAAAAATAAACAAGTGACTCAATAATAAATAAAGATTTCTAAACATAGAAGTAATCATCAACTTAAAGTGTCCTCTTTGGGGATTGTAATAGAGATCCATCTGGATTCATGAACTTAATTCCAAACATTTCTTCACAAAAAAAAGAAATCTTTAACATCAATATTTATGGAACATGTCCACAAAAAAAATCTAGCTGTCAACACTGAATATTGCATTGTTGCATTTCTTTTCACAGTTTATGAACTTACATTCATATTTTGTTGAATTATTATTCGATAAATATATTTTAAAAGGATTTCTGAATTATTGCTATTTTTAGAATATTTATTAAAAATCTCACGCACCCCTTGGCATACCTTCAAGTACCCCCAAGGGTACGTGTATCCCCATTTGAGAACCACTGACTTAAAATATGTTCTCCATACTAAAGTGTTACCAAAAACACTTAACTTTGTCTTGAATTTGGCAAAAAAAACATTTTATTTTTCATTAAGAGGGGTTTGGTGAATGTGCATATGAAATTAACGGGGTTCAGTACCTCCAACAAGGTTAAGAACCACTGGGTTAGAGTGTCCGCCCTGAGATCGGTAGGTCGTGAGTTCAAATCCCGACCGAATCATACCAAAGACTATAAAAATGGGACCCATTACCTCCCTGCCTGGCACTCAGCATTAAGGGTTGGAATTGGGGGTTAAATCACCATAAATGAATCCTGGGCGCGGCACCGCTTCCAGGCTACACTATACACCCAGCTACCACCAACCCCTGCCCCCTCCTGCGTCGATTGAGTTGGGCGGGGTTTGGTGCTTGCGGGGGTGAATAATGTAGCCTGGAAGACTTAGGGTTGCATGGGATTGTGGGTATTTGTTATGTTGTCTTTATATTGTGTTACAGTGCGGATGTTTTCCCGAAATGTTTTGGTCATTCTTCTTTGGTGTGGGTTCACAGTGTGGCGCATATTAGTAAGAGTGTTAAAGTTGTTTATACCACAGTGTAACCTGTACGGCTGTTGATCAAGTATGCCTTGCAATCGCTTGAGGATTGTAATAGAGGTTTCACACAATACGTGACCGGCCGGCAAGCACATAGTGTTGTGTAACAGCGGGCAAAACTACATGTATTAGAAGATGTTATGGGTATTGCTGAAAATTTTAATTTTCCTGAAGGAACTCTCCTGACGGAATAAAGTACTATCTAATCTAATCTAATCACGGCCCGCTCTCAATGTTGCTGTCAGAGTGAAAATCGCAGTATGCATACCCCAGGCAATTTTAGGGAAAGACACTGAGGTCAGAAATCTCCCTGTTAATCCGGGAAGGTCGGCAAGTACACAGCTGAGCCACACCAGCGTGATCAAAGAGCCACATGCGGCTCCGGAGCCGCGGGTTGCCGACCCCTGCCCTAGATCACCCACTGGGAGGTGAGGGGAGCAGTGGGCAGCAGAAGTGGCCACGCCTAGGAATCATTTTTGGTGGATTTAACCTCCAATTCCAACCCTTGATGCTGAGTGTTCTGAATGATACCATTTTTGATAACAATTTTTAGAAATAATATTTATTTATTCATTTGATAGGGAAATCATATTTGTACTGGGAAAACAGACAACAACAAAAAGATCAGTCAAGGGCTGGACTCCAGGGAAGGGGTCCAGACTGAGGCCAAGGAAAAAACCTCATAGCCATAGCACACATAAACACGTTAATCAACAAAACTTGCAACAGAGGGAGGGAGGGTAGCCATCCTTCGCCCTAAGGGGCATCAAGCTGGTGAGGGCGTGGGTGGGGTGTGTGTGTGTATATGTCCATTGTCCAGGGTGTTGTGTTGTTGTGTCTATAGGCCTGGAGCCGCTCTGCATGCAGAGCAAGCGAAGTTCAGAAGTCAGAGGTATCCTCGGGGGATGTTTTCAGAACAGCCTTCTTCTGTTTTTAGCAGCGTCAAGGCCATTCGAGGGAGTCAAATCGTAGATGAGGATTGTTGTTTTTCCAAGCAAGCAGACATTTTAATGGCTCGTCTGTTCTAATCGTCCAATCTCTCTTATCCAATTTTTGCAACACGCAGCCTTAGGGCTCTTTGAGTGGCAGCCATCGTCTTCCGAATCTGACTATACACCAGTGCAATGCCAAGCCCAATCAGCCGATGCCCTGCGATCACGGTTACATGATTCACCATTTCACCCACGAGTCTCTCACGTACCCCGCAGCAATGTTTCCGTCAGGGTAGCCAGGCTCCCCAGAACCTCAAAAAGATTTTGTCATTTGAGTCGAGAGTCCAGCTAATCAATTCCATGTCTGGTGTTTAGATTTGGAGGACAGCGCAGAGAAAGAGGCTACAAAAAGTGTAGACAAGACAAGACGAAGAGAGCAAGCAGGGAGAAGACAGGAGTGGAAAAGAAATGCGACCGCCCTCACCAAGAGCCAAGGCAGAAAGATGTAAAGGTTTTAAGGTTATGGTACAATATTAATTCAGTATATGTAAAAAAAAAAAGATTTAAAAAGTGGCAGGAATGTTTAGGATAAACACACTTAGCGTAATTGAACACATACATAATGCTAAAATGTTGTAATCATTTATCACTATAAACATACATTTTTAAGTGCAGAGACATCCATTGTTTTCAAGCAAATATAAAAAAAAAATGAAGTGACAATGTAAACCTCCAGTATAACAAGTGTAAAAAAATAATATTCACTTTAGTGTCTTTCAACTTTTACTTTATATAGCTCGGTTGGTAGAGCGGCCGTGCCAACAACTTGAGGGTTGCAGGTTCAATCCCCGCTTCCGCCATCCTAGTCACTGCCGTTGCGTCCTCGGGCAAGACACTTTACCCACCTGCTCCCAGTGCCACCCACACTGGTTTAAACGTAACTTAGATATTGGGTTTCACCATGTAAAGCGCTTTGAGTCACTAGAGAAAAGCGCTATATAAATATAAATCACTTCACTTCACTTATGAGAAGTCGTGTCCTCTGCAGTGGACATGTTTACATCTGTCTGTTGAATGGTCTTTCTTAGAAAAGTTAACTAACTACCCATCTATCCCTTTAACTTTTAATAACATAAATACCTCACAAACTGATGCTTAGCTTCGCTGGCTTCAAATACATATTCTGGATGACAGTTTGTGAGGTCTTGACGTGTCTAGAGCAGTGGTTCTTAACCTGGGTCCGATCGAACCCTAGGGGTTTAGTGAGTCAGCCTTTGGGGTTCGACGGAGCTTGCGCCACGGAGGTCAAGACACACCCGACTCATCGTGTAAATAAAAACTTCTCCTTATCAGCTTTATGGATACGGCAACAGCAGAAGTCAGACTCATTTGTATGTGTGTAATTTGTTGTGCACCAGTAAAAAAACATAACTGCCTTGAATTTGAAAGAAAACATTTTATATTTTTCTAAAGAAAGGTTCCGTGAATGCACATATGAAACTGGTAGGATTCGGTATGTCCAACAAGGTTAAGAACCACTGGTCGAGAGTATACACGGTTCTCCGCCAGAGTGCAAATAGACTCCCTGCGACATAGAGAGAGACAAGAGGTAGGAAAATAATGATAGATTGAGGAATTGTTAGGCAGTTTTTCAGTTTCCTCATATTTCTGGCATTGAACATTTTATTTCGTTGATTACCTCCGTGCAGTGCGATGTGACAGGCTGGCTCTGTGTCGCCTCGAAAACGCTCAAAACGAAAGTGGCACGCATTGCTTTGCAGAATGTTCATTTACTCGTGGTGGCCACAAGTTAATAAATGTATAGGAAACATTGATAAGCAGTCAGATATTTTATGGGGCAATCCATCTGTTGATGATAAGTGGCCTTAATTAACCACTGAAAAGGAGAGAAGAAAAAGGTCAATACAGTTATTTTAGGTACAGTAATGACAATGACAGTAATGAATTAGGGACGGCGCTACACTGTCAACATTAACATTTAGATACTTAGTACATAGTGTACTATGGTTGTACCGGTACCAAAATGTACAGCGATACTTTTCCAAATAAAGGGAACTACTAAAATATTTACATTTTGGCAGCATTTTAACAGAAAAGCTTACAATACAATAAACATATGTTTCCTATTGCACTCAAAGAACAATTTTACAAGGTTAAAATAGAAATTAAAGGGCATTGAACACCAGGTGTTTTTCTTGTTGCGCCCAAAGAGCAATTTACACTTTTCCATAATCAAGAATTAGATTAGAAAATAACAAAAAAGCTTATTAACATACTATTAAATTATTTTTAAATTATGGTTGCCAATCCTGGTTTGTGATTTAAGAAAAACACACTTATTACTATGGATAGATGTACACAGATAAGCCATATAGCAGGTAAAACACACATTTGTTAAAGATGAAACACAAATTGGAGCAATTTGTTACCAAATTCAGTCATTTTACTTGCACTGGTTGACGTTAGATGGGCGGTCTTAACTTCGCTAATATTTGGCATCAATCCAAGCAGCTGTGTGCGTGTCTGCGTATCACATTTGCACAGCAGGGGAGCGGGTTAACTTATGAGAGTAGCGCACATGTGTTTGTGAGAATGACAACGTGTTGTCTAAATGACGTCAGTGAGTGCGAGGGCCTGTAAAGAGAGGGAGAAGTAGCACATGCACTGCGCAGTAGAAAAATAATGGGTCTGGTTGTGTCCTGCAAAACTCATAATAAAGCAACTACAATTTCACAAATTGGCGGCCTCGAATACTGACAGGAAAGCGGAGCTTAGAAGACTCATTGTAAAGTGAAGGGTTACTCTTCGACCAAAACATCTACCCCAAAGGGAACGTCTGCCCTGTGCTCCTTGTCGACAGTCTGCACCGGAGCCAAACATCTACATTATTACCTGTCACTCTTTAAACTCCTTGTGCAGATCTGAATGTCTATTTACATTTTTACCTGAGTTTGAAGCAAAGGTGGTAATACTAACCGCCACGTTTGGCAAGGCGCATTTTAAAGCAACACTTGAAGTGCGGCGCTTTCTTGTTTAAAGTGTCACCTTTTACCGTTGGTTTTGAAGCCCAAATACCTCCATATTGCGCTTCACAAACCCTCTTTGTTAACCAGTAGAAATTGTGTTTTTTGCCATTCTTCCTAGGGCTGGGTGATGTGGACCTTTTTTAATATCTCGATATTTTTAGGCCATATCGCGATACACGATATATATATCTCGATATTTTGCCTTTGCCTTGAATGAACACTTGATGCATATAATCACAGCAGTATGATGAGTCTGTGTCTACATTAAAACATTCTTGTTCATTCTGCAATATTATATGCTACTTTTAAACTTTCATGCAGAGAAGGAAATCACAACTAAGTCAATTGACCAAAATTGTATTTGTTAAACAGTTATTAAGCAGTGGCACAAACATTCATGTCATTTCAAAACAGAAAGTGCAAGATTGTCAGAGACATTTTAAAACAAGCTATTAGTGCACTTTTGTGCATGATGTCACACAAAATACTTAAATAACTGTCAAATAAAAATGAGCTGCATAATAGGAAATCAAATCGCTATGTGGTAGGTTGCTGCGGACGTTATCTCCTTATGTTTTTCACTATATTTTTCATACGATGTTGATGTGGAAATGGTTGCCTCGACATTTTGTTGGTGTGGCACCGAACGGAGATGTTGACATGCGGAGTGTTCACTCTTCATTCTCTAACAGGTGACTTTTTAAATGATGCTACGTATTAGCAGTAATGCTACTTTTTGTAGCAACGCTTTTGCCCCACACTTGACAAATTTTGGTTGTCTGTTCAACATATTCCCACTTGAAACCAAACCACCGCCAGACAATGGACCCCCTGCTTTTTTTATTAGGAATTAATTATTCCTTTATTTGTTACCAGATTCGCACCTTCTTTCTCTCGTATTACCACTCGCACCACAGCTAAAGGTACCCATGCCGCTACCTCTCTGCTCCGCGAGGGCGTATACGTATGTGACGTATGTAAGAAGGTGCGCTTGTTGTCCGTGAGAAGGAGAGACAAGAAAGAGTGGGAAGAGCATGCAGTGTAATGCCCGCAGCTAAAAGCAACTGCGTGAGAACGTATACTCGAATATCACGATATAGTCATTTTCTATATCGCACAGAGACAAACCCGCGATATATCGAGTATATCGATATATCGCCCAGCCCTAGTCTGTAGTGTTAGGATGAAAGAAAGGTACCGGTATACCGTCCAACCCTACAGTATTACGTATTGAAGTGTACTGACCCAAGCATTCCATTTGAGACCCAGCACTGTCACAGTCTTGTACTTTCAGGATGAGGAGTCCAAAGATGACGAAGATGAAGCTGATGGAGATAAAGATGGAGGAAATGACGGCAAGGCTGAAGCATCTTGTGCGGATGCAGGAGAAAAGAAAGAAGACGAGGACAAAGATAAAGCAGTCGAGAAGGTGTAAATCGTGAGCAATGGAGTATTTACGTTAAGCCACAAGTCTACTGCGATGACTCTTTAGTATCATGAAGGACAAGCTTGCATACAAGGAATCAATATTAATTAATAATAATATGACAATGCAGCTGCTTGTGATGAAAAGTGGAGCTACCAGGTCTTCACTTTTTTTGTGATTGGGAATAATCCAACTTGTTTTGGGTGAAGAAATTAACCCTCCAGAAACTTTTTTTTTTCTTCTGTGTTCAGACTTGGCAGAAGACACATTGCAGTATGAGGGAGCGGGTATGCAAATGTCAATGGATATACTATCTAAAAACACAGGAAGCTCCATTTTAACAGTAGCCCGCAGTGTCAAACAGATGTTGTACAAATATGCTTTTTAATAATAGAAAAGCAGAAAATACTGCTTCCTTTCAAGCAGGGGTCTCAAACTCCATTTACCTGGCACGTCAAGTATTCACTTCATAATCATATTCTAACCAAATTATGACAGACATATTAACTTGATCCTTAGCTATGGAAGGCCTCAATTAATTTAAATACAAAATGTATACATTAGAGAAAAAAAGGAAAGTTATTTTTTGACACTGACGGGTTATTCCGAAGATTTTCAGAGACACTTCAGCTTGCTTAAAGGAACAACTAGCCAACAAACACACACACTGCAGGGCAGGGGTCTGCAGAGATACTGCAGTGGGTGTCGTGAAATTTTTAGGTTGATTTACATTTTTTTATATATTTTTTATATACCCACTCGCAATTTTTCCACAAATGTAAATGTCTTTAATTACAAAAAGACAATGATCCAACACAGTGCGGTGTAGTTTTTAAATGGCAGTGACATAGCCATTATACTCACTGTACCTTGTAAGTTTGAAATAAAATCATGTATGAATAATAATATTATTATATTCATGCGAGTCGGGCTGCCTACATCCATTTGGGGGGGGGGGGGGGGTCCTTGTCCTGGAAAACATTGAAGACCCCTGCATAGGGCAACGAATATCACTATTAAAGGATGATATGTTTAAACTCTAAACATGTACTTTTTCCAACTATTTACATTAAAGATGCCGCAACATGCTGGGTCAGAAATTATGCCAGTGTTCTGTCAAAATGATCAAAAAAAAGCTACCATTTACTATTTTCAATGGAAACACAATCTAGGGTAACATTATTTGCCTCATTGTGAACTTCCTTACACTTTAAGTGTCTACAGGCTTACTGGTAAGAAGACACAATTAAAGGAGCCATATGTCGGAATCTGTCCAGAAATGGTACTGCAGTCATGGTCGAAATTCTGTAGTCCCCCCCAAGGTTGCCAGATACCCAAACGAATCCAGCTCGATCGACTGGCCTACTCCAAGGAACTTCCAACTTCCACTGCCTCTTACTAGGGGTTGAGGTGCTTGGACCATAAAATCTGAATAGAAAAGCGTTTTGTCAATAACAAATCTCTAACCAACACGTTTTAGACAGAAATTAGGCTTTTTTTAGAAAGAAGTATGTCATGCCTGCGTACAATATCACAACAAATGGCAATCATATGGTTATTGTCAGTACTATCAGAAAACAAAGACTCAAACGAACGACAACTAATGGTGAAAATAATTATAACATGCTTCGCAATCTATTGTACGCCCAAAACTAAAGAGGAGTTTAACCAAGGTGTGCCTATAGGCTACTGTTTCAAACGTTTCAGATTGCCATATAACTTGGTACATGTAGTCCACAATATGCAAACACGAACGAGGAATTATTTTATCATGTGGTTTGGCTGTCTTCATACGTTTCACCCATTTCCTCAGCGTATCAGCATATTGAGAACGAAATAGGCACTGACACTACCTATATCCATGTAGGTTTTATTTGTCGAAAATATATTTTGCCCTGTCAGTTCAGTTTCACACCGACATACAGGCTAATGGGAATATATTTCACCTATTAGCCTATATGTCGATGTGTATGCTCCCATTGACCAGGCTAGCATGCTAAGCATTCGTTACCTGAACATACCAGTTTTGTTAGTCAAGTTCATAGACTATATTGGACTATGTAGTTAAATACAAAATGTCTGTTTCCATTTATTACAAGTAATAAGAAAACGTAATTGGCTTACTTACCTATCAAGGAGGAAATTAGCAAGTTTGGCATCAGATGAAAAACGCCTTCGATCGTCTCCATCTTTCAAACCCATCACTGATGCAAATCCTCGTTTTGTTCCTGGCTTTGTCATGAATAAGTTGAGAATCGTAACGACGCCTTTTATATTTCCTAAGGTATGACATGTTTAGTAACTTTACCAGTGGCAGTAGCTATACTAAGATGGCGGTGCGTAACTAGCAACCTGGATGTGACACATTAATGGATTCTCTAATTGGTTTAAACGGTTGAGGGAAGGGCATCGAAATGACAACAATAACAAGATTTCAGGGCTGTAAATCTAAATTTGAAATGACCATATCCCGGCTGAACTACTGTTATCAGTTATAGAGGTGTTTGAAAAGAAGATGATTTATTAATGCCTTTTGACATATCAGGGCCATTTAATGATGACTTGACATGAAATTCTTACATATGTCTCCTTTCAAGAAATATAATTCAAAATAATGACTTGTAGGGTGAGTGACAGTCTACACAAGGTGAGTCTACACAAAGTAGTTGATTTTGATTGTTACTTTGATCGAGGAAAACTTTAGCATTGATGCGCTGTTTTAATGGGTAGCGCATGTCGACAGAACACTGGATCCCAGCATGTTTTGAGAAAATTTGCTTAAGTTAGGTGTTAAGAGTTGATATATTTTGTTTTGGAGTAGTCGCTCTGTGTATTTGTTGTGTTGCCATTTTTGTGTTTGGACCGGAATTTTGTGTTCTGTCCACAATTTTGTTTTATTTGCAACTGCCCAGTGTGCGCGGGCTGCATTTACACTACAATATGATTTGACGTACAGCAAGGGGCTGTGAGTTTGAGACCCCTGATGTAAAGTGTTCCCACCCTACATGTGTACAACTTCAGACTTGTGTATATGTTTCTTAAGTGGTTCCGATGATGTGGAAGTGTCATCTCATGAGATTGCTGTGGTTTTAAAACAATCCCTGCTTTTATTTTTATCAAACTCCTATATCAAACTCCTAAATCTTGTGAACGGTCGAGTACGAGAATTTCATGAGATTTCCATGAGATTTCCATGAGATTTCCATGAAACGGTTTGAATTCCTCTCGTCACAACTTAAGTTGACTTTTCATGTATGACAACTTGCCCGGTTTCCAGCACTAATCACTGCTCAGTAGCGTTTTATTTTTTTTTATTTTTTTTTATGTTAATAGGGTGTAGTTTTTGCCTCATCCCTCACGTAAAGCGTGAGTGAGGAATGCACCACAGACCTGATCTGGCCTGATATGTCCAAAAGAAAAAGAGATGATACAGTATTATCTGCTCACAGATGCTATCTGATGCCACCGTGAATCCGAGCAAGGCAGCAACAGGAATATGTTTAGTTTTCCAGGTATCTAAAGACCTACCTCACGATTACTCCTTCTCTGTTTTGGTGAACATATTTTGCCAGATTGTCCAATATTTATCAACTTATACCCAATTTTTTCTTTACTCATTGAGGAAGCATGGCTGTATGCCAGTGTTTTTCAACCACTGTGCCGCGGCACACTAGTATACCGTGAGATATTGTCTGGTGTGCCTTGGGAAATTATGTAATTTCACCTAATTGGGTTAAAAATATTTTTGGCAAACCAGTAAATATAATCTGCTAATGTGCCGTTGTTGACTGTCTGTACTGTCAAGAGATCGGCAGAGTAACTGTGTAATACACTTCCATATCAGTAGGTGGCAGTAGGAAGCTATTTGCTTCGTAGATGTCGGGAACACTGTTTGTCATGATCACAACATGCAGGTGAAAAGGTATCTAATGCTTAAACCAGTAATAAACAAAATACGTTAAGAAAAGGCATTGAAGCTTAGGGATGGCTATACAGAACGAAACTTAAAGGACTACTGAAATTAGATTTTCTCATTTAAACGGGGATAGCAGGTCCATTCTATGTGTCATACTTGATCATTTCGCGATATTGCCATATTTTTGCTGAAAGGATTTAGTACAGAACATCGACGATAAAGTTCCCAACTTTTGGTCGCTAATGAAAAAGCCTTGCCTGTACCGGAAGTGACGTCACGGGTTGTGGAGCTCCTCACATCTGAACATTGTTTACAATCATGGCCACCAGCAGCGAGAGGGATTCGGACCGAGAGAGCGACGATTTCCCCATTAATTTGAGCGAGGATGAAAGATTTGTGGATGAGGAAAGTGAGAGTGAAGGACTAGGAAAAAAAAAAGGGCAGTGGGAGCGATTCAGATGTTATTAGACACATTTACTAGGATAATTCTGGAAAATCCCTTATCTGCTCATTGTGTTACAAGTATTTTTACCTTTACAACCTGATGGTCGGCCCCGCACCTTTCTTCAGCACCAGTCGACGGGTGGTGGCGATGCCCATCTCTGCCCTTCACAAGGGACCCTCTTCGAAACACAATCTTTCGAAATGATCGCTGCATAATACACTGTACTTTGTGTGAGTGGTCCAATCCAACCGTATTCGCTTGACCGCTCTGTTCCATAGTAAAGCTTCACTGTCATCTTTCGGGAATGTAAACAATGAAACACCGGCTGTGTTTGTGTTGCTAAAGGCGGCCGCAATACACCGCTTCCCACCTACAGCTTTCTTCTTTGACGTCTCCATTAATCATTGAACAAATTGCAAAAGATTCAGCAACACAGATGTCCATAATACTGTAGAATTATGCGATGAAAAGAGACGACTTATTGCTGTGAACGGTACTGGAATAAAATGTCCTCTACAATGTGTGACGTCACGCGTCATCATACCACGACGTTTTAGCAGGATACTTTCGCGCATAATTTATTATTGCAATTTAGTAAACTAAACCGGCCGTATTGGCATGTGTTGCAATGTTAATATTTCATCATTGATATATAAACTATCAGACTGCATGGTCGGTAGTAGTGGGTTTCAGTAGGCCTTTGAACTGAACCGGCTGCAAAGTAAAGAAAAACAGAATCAAATAAACTTTTTTTATAAAGCACATTTAAAATTTACCGCAGGGGGAGCCAAAGTGCTGTACAATAGGTAGGTTAAAAGATAACCCAAGAAAAACGAGCAAACACAACACAAACAGAGCACGATAAAAATAAATAAATAAAACATAAAAACAGGTTTACAGCAGGTGCATTATGGGATGCCATAGCAGGATGGAGATCACAAAATGTTAAAGGCCATGGAATAAAAGTGTGTTTTTTAGAGTGATTTAATGAATGCTGGACGACAGCAAAGACTTACAGCGTGTGGAGCAGACGGCGTCCACAAAGTACATCCATACATGACATGACAATTAACAACAAAATAGGAGCAAGAACTAAAACACTACACACAGGAGTACACTAAAAACTCACAATAAGTCACGTCGTGATGTGACAGATGGTGACAGTACATCTACTTTGAGACAAGCGCTACAGTGATGCATGGCTTGTTATGGTTTAAAGTCATATCCAACAATTGCGAGAACAACTTTTTACTGTCAATAATGGCTACTGAGTTACATTTTTTTATCTTTTATGCTGGTGGTGTGCCTCCGGATTTTTTCAATGAAAAAAATGTGCCTTGGCTCAGACAAGGTTGAAAAACACTGTTCTATGCAGCCCTTAACCAATCGCAACAGAATAAGTGTGGTCAGTGGCGGAGCTGCAGAATCCATGAGTTTTGGCCAAGAGAAGAATGCAGATTTTTTTTTGCAACTAAATGAGTGTTTTTTTTTTTTAAAAGCTCCTGAAATGAAATTGATTTGTTTTAAAAGCCTTGTTTTATGCCAATATGATGGCCAAAATTTCTGCATAAGTTATTTATTGCACGTTTTCATTATAAATTCATAACCTGCATATGAAAATGACTTCAGCACCGCTTCAGACGATCGACATCAGCTGAGTTTAGGAACAACGTGAATTGAGTGATCATGCCAGTGCTAACACGATATATTTTAATTATGTTCTTCTACCAACACATTTGTCTGTCTGTTATCTACTTAAAAGACACAATTCGTAGCCTATAGTGGGTCATATTTTGATTGCTGTTATAACAATCTTAATGATTTGTCTTTCAAATATCTTATTTGACAACACATTCTTATGAATGAACTAAAAGATTGTAATTGATGATGAGCATGAATGAGGCTTTTGATGGAATTATCTTTTTATGACTTGACTTAAGTGTCAAGACATGAGGCCGCTTGTAAAATACATGTAAATGTTTCCAAAACAACCTTTTTACTATGTAAGAAGTTATGTGTGTAAATGTAACACACCGGTCATTTGAAATGTGCTTTTTTTTTTACCTTCATGACTGCATTTCAGTGACGATGTGCTTACATAGTAAAAACAATAATTCTGTGTATATTTGCAGCTCCATAGAAGATTGGCATATTACCCACTGTCATCTGCAGCAGCTTAAAACAATCATGTTTGAGGCCTTGAGTGTTTTATTCAACCTGTCAGCAACAATGTTGTGTGTTTGTTGAAAAGCAGCAAGCTTCATGATTAATAAAGATTTTCTTCTACCCAAAAACCTTTTCCACTGGATATTCTTTTTTCTTTTCTTTCTTTAGTTTATTTCAAACATAACCACACTTCCAGCAAAATACATCACACAATTTCATATCATTCACTTTACATCATGTCCGAAAAGGAGTAGGAAGAAGCCAAGCTTATTTAATCCATTCATTTAAAGACCTTTTTATAATAGAATGACGTATGTGAATGAGTATATACATCAGTTTTGTAATATGTGATTCATTAATCCAGTCATTATTAACATACTTAGATGTTATGATCATATTATGTTTGGACAAGCGGTAGAAATGGATGGATAATTAAATTCCTACAAAACTAAAAATGTAATCAAATTAACAGTTAGTGAACTAAATATTGTAATAAAATATAATAAAACAGACATGTAAAGTAAATATTTAAATAAAATAGAATAAGAAGGGACAACAAGCGTGGACCCCGACTTAAACAAGTTGAAAAACTTATTGTGGTGTCACCATTTAGTGGTCAATTGTACGGAATATGTACTGAACTGTGCAACCTACTAATAAAAGTATCATTCAATCAATCAAAAACAAGCGGTAGTAAATGGATGGACAATAAAATTTATTTTTCATTTATTTTCAAACTTGGAAGAAAATAAATGAAAAATGAAAAACATTTGAATAAAATAAAATATAATAAAATGGACAAGCGGCACAATGGATGGATAATTAAATTCCTACGAAACTAAATATTCAATTAAATATGAACACAATATTGTAATACGATATAATAAAACAGACACGTAAAGTAAATATTTAAATAAAATACAATAAAGAGGGAAAAGTGGTAGGAAAATGGATGGATGGACAATAAAAGTTATTTTTCATTTATTTTCAGAAAATAAATGAAAAATGAAAAACATTTAAATTAAATAAATTATAATTAAATGGAAAAGCGGTAGAAATTTGGATAATTAAATTCATAGAAAACTGACAATTGAATCAAATTAACAGCTAGTGAACTGAATATTTGAATAGGATATAATAAAATAGACATGTAAAATAAATATTTAAATAAAATACAATAAAGAGGGACAAGCGGTAAGAAATGGATGGATGGACAATAAAGGTTATTTTTCATTTTATTTTCTTCTCCGTTTGAGAACGACGCTTAATTATGACGTCGCCACAAGGCCCGCAAACCGAAATACAAATGAGTGCATATATTAACCAATCGGCTCGGGTAGCCTTTGTCACGTGACCATTACGTCACCAGGCTGTGACGCCATCTTTGTTATTGGCAGTGAGTCTTGGGGAGCCAGCGCTAGTTTGTTCAGTGTCCGGAGTTGTCAGGCAAGAAGTTATTAATTACAATAAATTAATCATACATCAATTAGTTCATTAACAGTTATGGTTCAAACCTGCTCAGCTTACGGCTGTAAAAACCGCTACCACAAAGATAAAGACATCTCCTTCCATAAGTGAGTTGAATGTAAAACGACGAGTATTAGCTATAGTGATAATTAACAATTAAAAACACCTTTGTGCATTGTTTTATTGTCGTTAAATAAGTCTGTGGCAAAATCCAAAATATGCATTTCAAATGTTTTTGAAAAGGACGGATCGATGCCGTTTTAAAAACACATTTCCATAATGTTGTGTCCATTTTATATCCCAAACTCACTCTTAAATTATATTTACCGTATTTCCTTGACTTGCCGCCGGGGCGCTAATGAATTTAAAACCTCTTCTCACTCCTGCGCTTATCAAAGGCATGCGGTAAAAGTAAGCATGCGCTAATTATTTTAAAACCTCTTCTCACTCTGGCACTTACCAAAGGCATGCAGTAAAAATTTGAGTGTGATGTAAGCTTGGACCTTAAATCCTACTGAATAGCGCTTAATCTTCTCCCCTTTATGCGATTTCCAATTACCGGTATTGAAATCAGCCTCTTCCATTTTGAAAATGATGACAGGGGAAGTGTCACTCATGACATCACGAGTTTGACCAGGCGGTAATACTAAGCATGCGCTAATTATTTCGCGAAGCGAGTTTGACCCGGCAGTATTTCAAGGCGGACACATACTATATGCGATGCGGAAATTCAAGGAAATACGGTATTATAAACGCTGATTGGTTTTCCATGTTCCACTCAACTTGTGTGAATAGTTTAATAGCATATTGTTACTATATGTTTTTACTATGTGTTGCTGTTTACTACAACGTTGACTTTATACTTCTACTGCATTATAGTTACAAAGTGCATTTACCATGTGGTTAACAAGGCAGCACGGTGGTACAGGGGTTTAGTGCATGTGCCTCACAATACGAAAGTCTTGAGTTCGATCCCAGGCTCGGGATCTTTCTGTGTGGAGTTTGCATGTTCTCCCCGTGACTGCGTGCGTTCCCTCCGGGTACTTCTGTTTTCTCCTGTTTTCAAAGACATAAACTTGGGGATAGGTTGATTGTCAACACTAAATTGGGGGCGACTTGTCCAAAGTGTACCCCGCCTTCCGCCCGAATGCAGCTGAGGTAGGCTCCAGCACCCACTGCGACCCCGAAAGGAACAAGCGTTAGAAAATGGATGGATGGACTGTTAACTACTAACTTTACTTTAGACCAGGGGTCACCAACCTTTTTGAAACTAAGAGCTACTTATTGGGTACTGATTAATGCGAAGGGCTACCAGTTTGATACACACTTAAATAAATTGCCAGAAATAGCCAATTTGCTCAATTTACCTTTTAACTCTTTGTTATTATTAATAATTAATGACATTTATCTTTGTGGAAACACTGATCATCTTAATGATTTCTCACAATAAATATATATAGAAACAGATAAATATTTTTATAAATATATTTCGACTCTTTAAAATTCAAAATTAAACCGGAAAAAAGAAGAGAAAAACTAGCTAATTCGAATCTTTTTGAAAAAATTAAAAAAAATATTTATGGAACATCATTAGTAATTTTTCCTGATTAAGATTAATTTTAGAATTTTGATGACATGTTTTAAATAGGTTAAAATCCAATCTGCACTTTGTTAGAATACAAAACAAATTGGACCAAGCTATACTTTTAACAAAAACTAATATTTTTTTTAATTCTAATAATGATAAGTTTGAAGAAATATTTCACGAATATTCTTCGTCGAAAAAACAAAAGCTAAAATGAAGAATTAAATTAAAATATATTTATTATTCTTTACAATAAAAAATACATTTACTTGAACATTGATTTAAATTGTCAGGAAAGAAGAAGAGGAAGGAATTCAAAAGTTTTATGTGTTTAAAAATCCTAAAATCATTTTTAAGGTTGTATTTTTTCTCTAAAATTTATTTCTGAAAGTTATAAGAAGCAAAGTAAAAAAAAAAAAATGAATTTATTTAAACAAGTGAAGACCAAGTCTTTAGAATATTTTCTTGGAATTTCAAATTCTATTTGAGTTTTGTTTCTCTTAGAATTAAAAATGTCGAGCAAAGCGAGACCAGCTTTCTAGTAAATAAATAAAATTGAAAAAATAGAGGCAGCTCACTGGTAAGTGCTGCCATTTGAGCTATTTTTAGAACAGGCCAGCTGGCTACTCATCTGGTCCTTACAGACTACCTGGTGCCCGTGGGCACCGCGGTGGTGACCCCTGATGTAGACTTACATGATCAACTTCATATTGCTTACAGAACTGTGTACCTTTTACCTTGAGTGTAAATTCCACTTCACCCCATTTGGTTGGGGTCCAAGCTGCTAACAGTAATGCAATAATCCAATAATGGTATAGCTCAGTTGGTAAAGTGGCCCGGGCTAGCAACTTGATTGTTCCAGGTCCGATACCCGCTTCTGCCATTCGAGTCACTGCCGATGTGTCCTTGGGCAAGACACTTTACCCACCTGATCTCTGTGCCAACCACACTAGTGTCAATCAATGTTTATTTAAATAGCCCTAAATCACAGTGTCTCAAAGGGCTGCAAAAGCCACAACGACATACTCGGTTCAGAGCCCACATCAAGGCAAGGAAAAACTCAACCCAGTGGGATGACAATGAGAAACCTTGGAGATGACCGCAGATATGAGAGTCCAGTCCATAGTGGATCTAACATAATAGTGAAAGTCCAGTCCATAGTGGATCTAACATAATAATGAGAGTCCAGTCCATAGTGGATATAACATAATAGTGTGATAGTCCAGTCCATAGTCCATAGTGGATATAACATAATAGTGTGAGGGTCCAGTCCATAGTGGATCTAACATAATAATGACAGTCTAGTCCATAGTGGATCTAACATAATAGTGAGAGTCCAGTCCATAGTGGATCTAACATAATAGTGAGAGTCCAGTCAATAGTGGATCTAGCATAATAGTGAGAGTCCAGTCAATAGTGGATCTAACATAATAGTGAGAGTCCAGTCAATAGTGGGGCCAGCAGGGGACCATCCTGAGCGGAGACGGGTCAGCAGCGCAGAGATGTCCCCAACCGACTCACAGGCGAGCGGTCCACCTCGGGCCCCGACTCTGGACAGGCAGCACTTCATTCATGGGAACCAAACATGTGCCCCACCTCCATGAGGGAGAGGGGGGCAGAGCAGAAAATAAAATAAACGGCAGATCAACTGATCTAAAAGGAGAGTGTATTTGAAGGCTAGAGTATACAAATGAATTTTAAGATGGGACTTAAATGCTTCTACTGAGGTAGCATCTCTAACTGTTACCGGGAGGGCATTCCAGAGTACTGGAGCTCAAATAGAAAACGCTGTATAGCCTGCAGACTTTTTTTGGGCTCTGGGAATCACTAATAAGCCAGAGTTATTAAAACGCAGATTTCTTGCCGGGACATATGGTACAATACAATCAGCAAGATAGGATGGAGTGTAGTATTTTATACGCAAGTAGTAAGACCTTAAAGTCACATCTTAAGTGCACAGGAAGCCAGTGCAGGTAAGCCAGTATAGGAGTAATATGATCAAACCTTGTTCTTGTCAAAAGTCTAGCTGCCGCATTTTGTACCAACTTTAATCTTTTAATGCTAGACATGGGGAGACCCGAAAATAAAACGTTAAAGTAATCGAGACGAGACGTAACGAACACATTAATAATGATCTCAGCGTTGCAAGTGGACAAAATGGAACCAATTTTAGCGATATTACGCGGATGAAAGAAGGCCGTTTTGATGTGTGACTCAAACGAGAGAGTTGAGTCGAAGATAATACCCAAATTCTTTACAGAGTCCCCTTGTGTAATTGTTTGGTTGTCAAATGTTAAGGTAGTATTAATTAATAGGTGTCGGTGTCTAGCAGGACCGATAATCAGCATTTCCGGTTTAAAAATGTAACTTAGATATTGGTGTAGGAGCCTAAATACTGTTTAAGTTAATTTACATTTTATGGAAGGTGCTTTATGTTTATTCAGCCACAAGGAGACTATTTACTTTATTTGCATCATAAGAAAGTTGATATATTGAATGCTTAGAGTAATTATATAAAGCTCACTTTAATTTTAATTATTACATTTGTCAAAATTATTTGATGACGTAACTGTTTTAATTGCATATATGGCAGAAGGATCTGTGTGGCAAGGTGGTTTTTGGACGCAAGGTGTCATGGGTAATGGCAGTCATGTGCGGTGGAATCGAGCCACACAGTTTTTTGACCTCACTCATACTTATTCTCATTCATACTTTTTCTAACTCGTACTGCAACAAACTCTCTTTATTTTGTCATTCATTTGTTCCCACATCGTGACTGTTTTATGTTTTGAATTATTAAGATCACAAGTAAACCATACAAACCAAGAAGAACGTCTGGAGTTTTGTTTTGTTGTTGCCGCAGCAAGGGGAGTGAATGTGATAGTAGAGGAGCGTCAAGCTTAAGGTTACTTTAGGAATCTACAATTGGGTTTCACAATGTAAAGCGCTTTGAGTCACTGGAGAAAAGCGCTATTTAAATATCTGTCACACTAATCCATTTGTATTTTCAGGTTTCCCCTTGCGCGTCCAGATATTTGTGGCAAATGGGTGTCCGCAATGAGGAGGAACAACTTCAAGCCCACCAAGTACAGTAACATCTGCTCGCAGCACTTCACCAAAGACTGCTTCAAGAGAGAATGTAACAACCGTGTTCTCAAGGAGAACGCTGTGCCGTCGCTCTTTAACTTCAACCTCAAGGTGAACCGCGCTCGATGACTGGCTCTCACTGCACATTCAAATTTCCCCATTTAATTGATTGTTTTATACAAATTCGATATAGAAATAAGTGAGCTTGTCAAGATACCGGTATTTTAATAGTCAATTCCGATACTTATTGATTTCCACAATTCTCAATCATTTTTCGATACCACAACAGAGGTTGTAAACACAGAACCCTTGTACAATTAAATTCACTGCTTTATTGAAAAGTGTTTCAATATGTTAATTATTTAAGATCACTGTGCTTCAACATTATTTTTCATTATTTCATTATTTGAAAGTAGCAGCTACCAAAAGGTAAATAGAGACTTAGACTTCCTTTTATTGTCATTAAAATGTGAACTTTACAGTACAGATAAGAACGAAATTTTGTTGCATTAGCTCGTTGTAGTGCGGTATAAAAAATCAATAAGATGCAGATATAAATAAATTTAACGTACAGATAAATATATTGCACTTTTGCATATGCATCCACGTTTATGGATGTATATTATATTGTCTTTATATTCCAGCAAGTTAATCCATTTTGGGGGGAATTGAGAGGATTATTATGATGCTTTCAAGAGTCTTACGGCCTGAGGGAAGAAGCTGTTGCAGAACCTCTGCTACAGAGGCTGCGGAACCTCTTTCTAGACTCCAGCAGTGAAAACAGTGCTTGGTGGGGGTGGAAGGAGTATCTACAGATTTTCTGAGCCCTGGTCAGGCAGCGGCTTTTTGCAATTTCCACGATAGGAGGAAGAGGAGTCCCGATGATCTTTTCCGCCGACCTCCCCACTCTTCAAAGACTAACTAAACTAAACTAAACTAACTATATATTCAAAAAAGAACAGTTGTTCTGCAGTCTTCCAGTATATAAAAACAAACAATACTGTGCTTATAAATATGCTTATAGATAACATTTGTCGAATATTTTACATTCTAAAAAGTACAGTTGTGGTGGGGAGCCTTTAAGTAGATACAACAACCAATATTGTTTTTAATATGCTTTCAGTCTGGTGGTAGCATGAGGTACTTTTTTGGCACCGACTAAATCCCGTCGGTCCTACAGGGCACCAATCCACGTAAAATCAAACGGGGTCATGTTACGGTACCTAAGTTGCGTGTGACATCACGCCCGGTTGCTGACTCTTCGCACTTCGGCACTTGGCGATTACTCCAGCAGCACTGAGAGCGTAATCAGCCAAACTCGCTCTAGGTAAAGTTGTTATTTTCAATGCCAACAAAGAAATTGACATACAAATACTCCAATGTAAGTAAGGGTAATGCTAATACACGTTGGCTTTGCTATTGACATGATATTGAGTAGCATTAGCAATTTTACATGATGATTTCAACAACTCCAAATTTGTTATTGAAAACTAAAACTAAGATGCACGCTACAATTAAATCAGCTGGTGCGTACCAGGAGCCATACCTACAGTATTAACACTTTTTAGGGCACAACTAAAAACACACCATAAACTATACACTAAAACAAGAGCTAACAACTGGACAGCAGTCGTCATAATCAGCTCATTTTTAAATGTGGCAATAAAATAAGAGATTTCACCATCAACCACAATTCATATCTCGTAACACACACAAAAGTAACAAAAATGGGCACCGTTGAGTACTGGTATCCATTGCCAGGTGCCGTTCAAATATGAACTATACCCCTACCTAGTCGTCATGTCCTTTGTTAGGAAATAGGTTCATTAAAAGGCTAAAATGTATTTAAAGACAAATCATTTTTTCTATTTGTTATTAGTATCAACATTTTGTTACACCTTAGTGTTATATTTTCCTATTTTTGCTGTTCATTTTATTTCTACAATGAGCCATGGGTACATAAAAAAAGAGTTGCTTTCAGCAAGTAGCCCCCAGGCCACATTTTGCCCTCCTGGCAAAATAAGTTAACCAGTGGTGTTCAAAGTGTTGCCAAACATAGGGTGTCACAAAGATGTTTTTTCTGCACTTACAGAAGTGATAATGGCTAGCTTGCACGCTGTGGTAATGCACACTCCCTGGTATGGCTGGACAATTAATACCATTTTTATTTTGATGTGTATATGGCTTCTCATGATTAGGAAAATATTATCGAAAATATCTGCGCTTGTGACAATGACTCAGATGTAGAGGGAATGAGTGGCGGAAAAAAATCATGTGGACTTGAAGTTTGGGGTCTCACCAAGGTTGCTACTTTTTATTTGACATGCCGCTAATATATCTCATCAGCAATCACTGAACTCAGCAAAAAAGTAAGTAATAGGATTTACATGACAGACAGAGTCACATAGCTGGCCAATAATCCGCTGTTAAACGCAGAATGACGAAAAGTTTTGGTGGTGCAGTAAATACTCATGTTTTCAAATGAATTAATAATTGTGTAATTAATCGTGATTATAATATTATTTAAAATAATCGTGATTATTATTATTATTATTATTATTATTATTATTATTATTATTTATTCAATCAACATTAAAAAACACAAGATACACTTACAATTAGTGCACCAACCCAAAAAAAACTCCCTTCCCCATTTACACTCATTCACACTTATTCACACTAAAGGGTTGTTTCTTTCTGTTATTAATGTTTTGGGTCCTACAATATACATCAATTCAATCTGCAAAGGATACATACAGTCCGTGAAACACACATGATTGTGCGGGCTGCTGCTCCACTAATAGTACTAAACTTCAACAGTTAATTTTACTGATTTTCATTAATTACTAGTTTCTATGTAGCTGTTTTTATATTGTTTTACTTTCTTTTTTATTCAAGAAAATATTTTTTATTTTTTAATCTTATTCTTCTAATCTTTTATAAAAAAAAATGACTTTATCTTCACCAGACCAGGTTGTCAATGAATTTAGATTGTTTAAAGGGTTCGTAAAACCAGGTCCAGTCCAGATTATGTCCAGGTTGGATGATTATTATTTTTCGCCATAATGGTCCAACCCAACTCCCTGGGCGGATCTGTACTCTCACTCGCACAAAGTACTTTAATCCATCCATGACCCCGACCCCCCACCCCTCCACCTCCAAGATAGATATTAATAGACTTAAAAGAAACAGAAGGTGAAGTTAACTGGCATCACTTCAAGTTGATGATAGCAATATTCTTTTGATTTATTTTTCATCTGAGCCAATTCTTTCACCAACCCAATCGAAGCTGGGACCGAGCGCTCAAGAGTTTTTATTTGTTTTCCTCTCTGACAGTCGGAATGTCTGGAGGATCCCTTTTCCTCTGAGATCCACTTCCCCCTCTCGTTTCCTTTGACCTCCGACACTGTCATGGAGGAGGTGGAGTCCGAACCCGCCAGGAGTCTGCCAGATGCCCACGGCGACACGGTGGTGGTCTCCTGTGACCACAACTACACGGCCGAGGACTCTGCGCGGCAGAAGAAGCGCATCCAGCAGCTGGAGGAGCAGCTGGAGCTTCTGAGGAAGAAGCTGAAAACCACCCAGCAGAAGTGTCGCCGTCAGGAGAGACAGCTCAAGAGTTTGAGGGTCTCCTGCAAGACAGTCAAGACAGCGTGTGACACGCCACTTTCTTTTAGTGAGGGTTACGTCATTTTACCCAAACACATCAACCAAACTCTCAAAGACGTTGAGTAACACATTTACTGAGACTTAAAATACACTAATTATCCTGAACTGTTGGTGGGGCTACTGAGCATGAAGGCTGTCAATTGAAGAGCCCACCTAAGGAACATCGACCTTAAAATCAACTATCATGGAAAATGTTGTTTCTGACTAATTAATGACTTGCATTGTTGCCGCGACAATTGAGTTCATCAACAGATCTTTTGCACATCCAATATTATGTATTTGGTAAACAATAATATGTTGTATTTCATCCGATCTGACTATCATTCCTTCATTTGTTTTTCCAGTTGAAACCAAAACTACAAAACCCAACAATTTTTTACTTTCATTTTTTAAACAAAGATTTTTTCAACAACAAATACCTCCATCCTTTTCCTGATTTGTCATCTAGATATCCATCCATCCATTGTATTCCGCTTTTACGAGGTAAAAGGCAGCAGCCTATGCAGAGAAGCCCAGACTTCCCTCTCCCCAGCCACTTCGTCCTGCTCCTTCTGGGGGATCCAAGGCATTCCCAGGCCAGCCAGGAGACATAGTCTTTCCAACGTGTCCTGGTTCTTCCTTGTGGAAGGGAGGCGTTCGGGTGTCATCCTGACCAGATGCCCGAACCACCTTATCTGTCTCCTTTCGATGTGGAGGAGCACCACCTTTGCTCTGAGCTCCTCCCGGATGGCAGAGCTTCTCACCCTATCTCTAAGGGAGAGCACCGCCACCCGACTAAGGAAACTCATTTTGGCCACTTCTACCTGTGATCTTGTCCTTTCAGTCAAACCCCAAAACTTATGACCATAGGTGACGTTGGGAATGAAGATCGACCGGTAAACCGAGAGCTTTGCCTTCCGGCTCAGCTCCTTCTTTACCACAACGGATCGATACAGCATTCGTATTAAGGAAGACGCCGCACCGATCCGCTTGTCGATCTCACAATCAACCTTTCTCCTACTCGTGAACAAGACGCAGAGGTACTTGACCTTCTCCTCTTGGGGAAAGAGCTCTTCTTCAACCCAGAGATGGCACTCTCCCCTTTTCCGGGCGAGAACCATAGACTTGGTCTTGGAGGTGCTGATTCTCATCCCAGTCGCTTCACTGCAAACCAATTCAGTGAGAGCTGAAGATCCTGGCCAGATGAAGCCAGCCGGACCACATCATCTGCAAAAAGCAGAGACCTAATCCTGCAGCCACCAAATCAGAACCCCTCAACACCCTGACTGCACCAAGCAATTCTGTCCATAAAAGTTATGAACAGAATCGGTGACAAAGGGCAGCCTTGGCGGAGTCCAACCCTCACTGAAAACGGGTCTGACTTACTGCCGGCAATGCTGACCAAGCTCTAACACCGGTCATATAGGGAGCAGACCGCCACAATCAGACAGTCCGATACCCCATACTCTCTGAGCACTCCTCACAGGACTTCCCGGGGGACACGGTTGAATTCCTTCTCCAAGTCCACAAAGCACATGTAGACTGGTTGGGCAAACTCCCGTGCACCCACAAGGACCCTGCTGAGACTATAGAACTGGTCCACAGTTCCACGACAAGGATGAAAACCACACTGCTCGACCTGGATCCGAGGTTCGACTATGCGGCGTAGCCTCCTCTCCAGTTCACCTGAATAGACCTTACCGGGAAGGCTGAGGAGTGCCACGGGCATTCAGTGATGGTTTTCAGCCTTGTCGCTTATGATCAGGGATTTCTCTAAATCTCCAAATTCCTACCAATACCTCGTCGAGAAATGTTGTTCTTAAACTTTGACAATTTGGCCACGCATTTGTTCACAAAGTAGTGACCCTCACCCTATCCTTGTTTGTGAATGACTGAGCATTTCATGGAAGCTGCTTTTATACCCAATCATGGCACCCACCTGTTCCCAATTAGCCCGTTCACCTGTAGGATGTTCCAAATAAGTGTTTGATGAGCATTCCTCAACTTTCTCAGTCTTTTTTGCCACTTGTGCTAGCTTTTTTAAACATGCTGCGGGCATTAAATTCCAAATGAGCTAATATTTGCAAACAATAACAGTTTTGCAGTTCAAACGTTAAGTATCTTGTCTTTGCAGTCTATTCAATTGATTTTAGGTTGAAAAAGATTTGCAAATCATTGTATTTTGTTTTTATTTTCGATTTACACAACGGCCCAACTTGTGGGGTCCTGTGTCAAATGCCAGCTGATACGGGGGCAGGGAAGGCAGGCGTGTGGTTTGTGGGAATTGTGTCCTCGAGGCTTGCCAGGAATGATGTTACTGTTGTGTTGTTTGCACAAAAACAATAAAGTTGTCGTTCTGCAAGGCAAAACTGTCTTTTTTACTAGTCAAGTCAAGCCAATCCCTTCACAGATGTGCACGCTTGTGGGTATTGATACATGGCAAAAGCTCGCAAAAGTCTGCACCATTATGCTGCACGCCGAAGCCGCAACTGAACGGTGCTGGGGATTGATCGGTGCCGTTCGGTGGAGATTACGCACCGCATTAGGCGTTAGAGTGTCTGCGGTCACAGCTATACCCAGCTATTTTTCTCAGCAGGGAAATTTTTGAGCATCAATAGTCAATAATGTGCAAATAATAAATAATATATATAGTTTATTATTTGCGCATGAATGTGACCGCATGGTTTCCCTCTGGGCACCCCAGCTTTCTCCCACTTTCAAAGACATGCACCTGGGGGTAGGTTGATTGGCAACACTAAATTGGCCCTACTGTGTGAATATGAGTGTGAATGTTGTCTGTCTATACTGTATGTGTTGGCCCTGTGATGAGATGGCGACTTGTCCAGGGTGTAACCCGCCTTCCACTTGAATGCAGCTGAGATAGCAGTAGAAAATAATGAAAAGATGGATGAATATAAATATCCTTTCATACTGAAACTACCTGCTGGTGTTAATGTGTACAGTTGTGGTCAAAAGTTTACATACACTAGTGAAGGACATACGTTTCTAATAATTTCTTAATCATAGACCTGAATAAGTCAGGAAAGTCACTTGGAGCCATTTCAAAGACGCTTAAGGTCCTAAGAGAAACTGTGCAGATAATTGTTCGTAAGTATGAAGTGCATGGCACAGTTTTGTCACTGCCATGATCAGGAAGAAAATGCAAGCTATCACCTGCTGCTGAGAGAAAATTAGCCAGAATGATCAGGAGTCAACCGAGGTCCAACAAAAAGTACTTTTATGAATTTATTATGGGTCTATTGAAAATGTGACCAAATTTGCTGGGTCAAAAGTATACATACAGCAAAATACATTATCAATTTTGGTGATGTATAAAAGTTACAATCAAATCAAATGAGCTTCATGGCATGGCCTCTTAACTTCGAGTGATTATGATTGATGACACCTGTTGACTTCTTTTAGCCCATTTAAATAGGGCTTATGTGATGCAGTCAATAGACTCAGTTACAAACGCGACTATAGGAAAGTCAAAAGAACTCAGCACAGATCTGAAAAAACAAATCATTGACTTGAATAAGTCAGGAAAGTCACTTGGAGCCATTTCAAAGCAGCTTAAGGTCCAGAGCAACCGTGCAGATAATTGTTCGTAAGTATAAAGTGCATGGCACAGTTTTGTCACTGCCACGATCAGGAAGGAAATGCAAGCTATCAACTGCTGTTGAGAGAAAACTGGTCCGAATGATCAGGAGTCAACCGAGAACGACCAAAAAGCAGGTCTGCAATAAAATGGATGCTGCTGGGACACAGGTGTCAGTGTCCACAGTCAAGCGTGTTGTGCATCACCATGGACTGAGAAGCTAATGCAAGAAGGAAGCCCTTGTTCCAGAAGCGACACCTTAAGGCTCGTCTAAAGTTTGCTGCTGATCACATGGACAAATATAAGACCTTCTGGGGGAAAGATAAAACAAAAGTTGAGCTGTTTGGGCACAATACCCAGTAATATGTTTGGAGGACTGGTTTCGGAGAAAGATATGAAGCGGTTAAGAAAAAAACACAACAAGAAGTTCCACCAAAATAAGAGGACAGGACAGGAACTAAAACACTAAACAAAGGAGAACACTAAGAAACTCAAAATAAGGCACGGCCTGGTGTGATAAGCTGTGACATGAACTCCACTAGCTCGACCCCTAGCTTTTAATCTTCCTCCCCCTCTTATTCTCGCCCTCTTCTTCTCTCTGCATCATTTTTCATTGTTGTTGTTAAAGAAAGAGGTGATCACCTGTGGTCTTTTTTTATAGTGCTTCTTACCTGATCGAAGTGTTAGCAATTAAGTATACAGGTGTTTGGCCAGGTTACATTTACTGGCCAATTAATTCATGTAGTTTGCGATGAGGTGGAGACTTGTCCAGGGTGTACCCCGCCTACCGCCCGAATGCAGCTGAGATAGGCTCCAGTGACTCCAAAACGGGACAAGTGGTAGAAAATGGATGGATGGATAATTCATGTAGTGTCATTGGACTCTCAGAATATTATGTTAGATCCACTTGACGTCCATTGCACCAGTCACCCAAAGGGGGCCCCCCACATCTGATGTCCCCTCCAAGGTTTCTCATTGTCATCCCATTGGGTTGAGTTTTTCTTTTGCCTCGATGTGGGATCTGAGGATGTCAGAGGATGTCGTTATTGTGGTTTGCGCAGCCCTTTGAGACACTCGTGATTTAGGGTAATAAGTGGTAATAAGGGTGATAAGTCAACTTTGATTGATTGATTGATTGATTGATTTTTAAATGGCAGGATTTTGAAACTGCAAACACGTGCCTTCCTGACAGATTGTTGTGTCTTATGCACAGAATTGTGTTCATTTAAAAAGTGCCATTTTGAATTGCAAACTGTGTAAAGCAGAAAATGTGTTTGGACTTTTTGGAGACTTGAGAGTTGGTTTTGCTCTCTTGAAATAATTGTGCAATGGATGTCATTTTGGTGTGTTAGCAAGTGGAAAAACTAATAGACAGGACATAGTAAAATAAAGTAAAGGGGGGAAAACTGTAGTGACATACTTGACCAGCAGATGGCACTGCAGGCTAGATGTTCTGAGTATCCACTAGTGCAGTTACTGGCTTGCTCTAATGATTTTCAACTGGTTCCAAAAGGGACAAGCGGTAGAAATGGATGGATGGATGGTTCACGATCACTTCTAAATGATAAATTATATATGGTAACTCAAATTTCTCAAATATTTTATATTCAATGAAAATGTATGAATTGGAGAAAGTGCAAAATATGTTTAATTATCAGGCCAGGAACAACAAGCCTTAAAGGCCTACTGAAATTAGATTTTCTTATTCAAACGGGAATAGCAGGTCCATTCTATGTGTCATACTTGATCATTTTGCGATATTGCCATATTTTTGCTGAAAGGATTTAGTAGAGAACATCGACGATAAAGTTCGCAACTTTTGGTCGCTAATAGAAAAGCCCTGCGCGTGACGTCATTGGTTGCAGGGCTCTACACATATTCTTATTGTTTTTAATGGGAGCCACTAGCAGTAAGAGCAATTCGAACCGAGAAAGCGACAATTTCCCCATTAATTTGAGCGAGGATGAAAGATTTGTGAATTAGGATATTGATAATGAAGGAATAGAAAGAAAGAAAAAAAAAGCGACAGCTCCGGGCGACGGCAGTGTGAGCGTTTAAGATGTAATTAGACACATTTACTAAGATAATTCTGGAAGATCCCTTATCTGCTTATTGTTTTAATAGTGTTTTAGTGATATTTTAAAGATTGTAAAAGATTATAAAGACATACCTCGAGGTCGGATGGCTGCGGTGAACACGAAGTGTCTAAGAGAGAAGCCGAGGAGCCAAGATCACAGCTGCCTTTTTTGACAGCTGCTGCAGGACGACGAATAATCCAATAATTTCTCCGGTAAGATATATATCACAATTTCCCCATCCAAAAACATGCTGGTTGACGTAGAGAAAACATGTTCGCTTGACCGCTCCGCTTCACAACAAACAAAGAAACATCAGCTGTGTCTCGGTGCTAAATACAGCTGCAATACACCGCTTTCCACCAACAGCATTGTTTTTTATAGTCTCCATTATTAAATGAACAAATTGCAAAAGATTCAGCAACACAGATGTCCAAAATACCGTGTAATTATGCAATTAAAGCAGACGACTTTTAGCCGCGAGTGGTGCAGCTGCTAATATTTCCTGACAGTCAGTGACGTCACGCGTACGCGTCATCATTCCGCGACGTTTTCAACAAGAAACTCGCGGGAAATTTAAAATTGCAATTTAGTAAACTAAAAAGGCCGTAATGGCATGTGTTGCAATGTTAATATTTCATGATTGATATATAAACTATCAGACTGCGTGGTCGGTAGTAGTGGGTTTCAGTAGGCCTTTAATAATGATATATAAACATTTTTTTTTGGGTCATATGACAGAGAAGTTTAATCAGAGCAAGTGGACTTGGACCTAAATGAGGAATAAAACATATTTCAAAGAAGTCATACAATCATACTTTGATTCAACTTTTCAGATTAAGAAAAAGTGCGACTAAAAGCATTTGACGATACAATCTTTTTCCACCAATGACCTCAGCATGTGAACATAAAACAACAAGTTGAATATTAAAATCGGGAGTTGGGATGTAACGATAAAGAGTATTCTGATAAATGGCGGTAAAACTTTCGGCAGCTGCTATTTATATTATTTTGCATGTTGGAAATAATCTACACTATGACCATACTTGACCGTACACAAAATATTGATGTTTGTGTACTCATTTGTTCTCAACGTATGAAAATATATATTTGATATTTCACTCAATTGGCAAAATAAACGTTATTGCTCTTCTTCTATCAAAGCAGGTTTCAAACAGTACTGTTGCCACCCTATGGAGTACTGTATTTTCCGGACCATAGGGCGCACCGGATTATAAGGCGCACTGCCAATGAATGGTCTATTTTTGATCTTAATACACACACAGTGCAATAAAGGAGTCATATTGTTTTTTTTTCTGACAGTTGCTTCAGAAAGCGCCGTTTTGTGGGCGGTCTTATTTACATGGCTCACCTTCGGCAGCCTCTTCTCTCCATCATCTTTGTTGTAGCGGTGTAGCGTTCAAGGACGGGAGTGGAAGAAGTTTCAAAAGATGGAGCGAACTGTTTTAATGACATTCAGACTTTACTTAAATCAATAACGGAGCAGCATCTTCCCATCCAGAAACAACAACACCGGGAATTTGTCCCGTGAAAAACCGTCCGACCTGAACTCTCTAATAACTAAAGTTCCTTGGGTGAATAATGTTTAGTCACTACACCGGTATGGTTTAGCGCTTTTGTGGCGGGTTTACTGACAGATATAAGTAAGAACTTTACACTACTTTATATTAGAAATGGCATCAGCGGAGGATGAATGTCCCATAACAAGAAGATAGAAAAAAAGAAGAAGCTCATCGACTACGGTGTCCCCACGGACTACAAAGGCGGACATGCACAATATTTCAGGTTTTATGCAAATCCCAAATACAAATCAGCAGGTACTAGAAGGTAAGAAAAGTTGCTTTTGCATAATATTGCGAAATAAAACGCCAGATAATATGTCTTACCTCATACACACGCCATAATAATATTTATGTTTAATGCAGCGACAAGTCATCAAGCGGTGCTGCTTCACAGCTTACCAAAGTCATACTAAAACATTTTGATAGATTGTTGAGCGCCGTGTGTACTGTTGTATATATTCAATGGAACATATAAAATGTTGGTCTTGTTTACTTGAGTCATATTTCCATCATAATGCAGTCTACACATATCTGTTATGTTTGACTGCCATCTACTGGTCACCGGGTTACTGTATAAGGCGCACGGTCGAGTTTTGAGGAAAAAAGAAGGTTTTAAGTGCACCTTATAGTCCAGGAAAATACAGTATATTTAAAATGACACCCGGTTGTATAAAAAATCCATCAATAGTTCAATCAATGTTTATTTATATAGCCCTAAATCACAAATGTCTCAAAGGGGCGCACAAGCCACAAGGGCATCCTCGGTTAGTGCAGCATTATATTTTGCATTTTGTTTGGTTATGTTCTGTTCGGTTTATGACTCCATTAGTTCCTGTTTCTGTGCACACTTGTTTGTTTTGTCACCATGGCGACTGATTTGTTTCACCTGTCTCATGTGTTTGACTCACGCACCTGTTTTTAATCATGACATTATTATTTAAGCCTGTAGTTGCCAGGTAATCGGCCCGGCGACATTGATTCTCTGAATGCCATAGTTACTGACGTTTAATTCTTGTTCACAGTTCATGCTGCTCTGCTCATGTCACTGTAAGTGTTTTTGTTTCATGTCCATAGTCGGCCTAAGTGCTAATTTTTGTTTCTTAGCCAAGTTGTACCTCTACTGTGAGTGCTTTATGTTTGTACACTTTTTATAGTCAAGATTAAATATGTTCTTACCGTCAAAACATGACTGGTCTAGTCCGATTGCATCCCGGGAAAACAATCCTCGCAGCCAGCTGCGAAAAAATCCACGTCCTGACACTACCCAACAGTTGAGAATCACAAATTTTATCTACGAGATAGTATTTTTATTTTTTTATTTTTTTCAGAGTAGATATTATTCACAACCCAGCTGGGTGTACTGGAGCTTTGTCATACTTATTCACAACGTTAAAAAAGAAAATGTATATAATGCAGTGGTACTTCAATTTTTGTTATGAAACTATTTCAAAGGGTCCAGTCAAAAACAAATCTTCAGAAGAAAAATAAAACATTTTTCCCAAAAGAAATGATTCAACATCAAAATAATCTGTTCCAAACACGCTAAAATATGAACAGTTAAGACTAAAGCGAGAATAATTACAGTTTTACATGGAGAAAACAATGTGAAATACAAACAAATGATGAAATAAATTCATTATTTATACCTTTATTTGGTCGAGGGCTATTTTTTTGATTGTTGCGTCTTGAAATTATAATTTATTTTTCAGTTGCATAAAATAAACTTGTGGATTTGTTATCAATGTTTTGATTATTCCTTGTAACTTTAACCTAAAAAAGTAGAGGATTGCAACACAAATAGTAAAACAAATACTGTATTGATGTTTTAATTGTTTTATACCACACAAACTTAATCTAGGCACTAGACTGCAGTGTAAGTACATACTCGAGGTGCATTGTCAAATTATTGTATTGTTTTCATTAATTATAACTAATAAAAGTCATGAGTAATTATAATTTGGCTTCCTTATTGTCCGCTGTCTGCTCTGTTGTCCACAAGTTGCTGATATTCTCTGTATATATTTTACACTTGAAAAGTGTTTCCCATCTTTAACATTCTTACACATTTACATTTGCAAATTAAAAGCATTTGTAAATGCTCAAGAGCGATCTACAACGCACATTTTTGTTGGTAAATGAGAGACGATGAGAGATTATCATCACACTTCAACATCTCTAACGTATAAATGCTGCCTCTTTGCAAGATCAGCATTGCAAATGAAAATATGTTCTTGATTGTCTTACCCCTGGCTAAGTACATGTTAAATCATTATTTGTGCAATGTTTATACATTACAAACCCTAAACCAGTGAAGTTGGCACGTTGGGTAATTCGTAAATAAAAACAGAATACAATGATTTGCAAATCCTTTTTTAATGTATAAACTGCAAAGACAAGATATTTAATCTTCAAACTGAGAAAATAAATAATCTTAAACTTAGAATTTAATGGCAGCAACACATAGCAAAAAAGTTGACACGGGCATTTTTACCACTGTGTTACATGGCCTTTCCTTTTAACAACACTCAGTAAACGTTTGGGAACTGAGGAGACCAATTTTTGAAGCTTTTCATGTGGAAATCTTTCCTATCCGTGCTTGATGTACAACTTAAGTTGTTCAACAGTCCGAAGCTCTGTTGTCGTATTTTAGGTTTCATATTGCGCCACACATTTTCAGTGGAAGACAGGTCTGGACTACAGGTAGGTCAGTCTAGTACCTGCACTCTTTTACTATGAAGCCGCGCTGTTGTACTCGACTCTCGCGGTTGTGTTGGATTCACTATGGATTGAACTTTCACAGTATCATGTTAGACCCGCTCGACATCCATTGATTTCGGTCCCATAGAGGGGGGGGGGAGTAGGGTTGCCCACATATGTGGTCCTCTCCAAGGTTTCGCATAATCATCATTGTCACCGACGTCCCACTGGGTGTGAGTTTTCCTTACCCTTATGTGGGCCCTACCGAGGATGTCGTAGTGGTGTGTGTTGTGGTTTGCGCAGCCCTTTGAGACACTAGTGATTTAGGGTTATATAAATAATCATTGATTGATTGATTGTAACACGTGGCTTGGCATTGTCTTGCTGAAATAAGCAGGGGCGTCCATGATAACGTTACTTGGATGGTAACATATGTTGCTCCAAAACCTGTATGTACCTTTCAGCATTAATGGTGCCTTCACAGATGTGTAAGTTACCCATCCCTTGGGCAATAATACACCCCTCTTTACCATCACATATGCTGGCTTTTGAACTTTGCACCTAGAATAATCTGGATGGTTATTTTCCTTTTTGTTCCGGAGGACACAACGTCCACAGTTTCCAAAAACAATTTGAAATGTGGCGTCGTCAGACCACAGAACACTTTTCCATTTTGCATCAGTCCATCTTAGGTGAGCTTGGGCCCAGTGGCGTTTCTGGGTGTTGTTGATAAATGGCTTTGGCTTTGCACAATAGAGTTTTAACTTGCACTTATAGATGTAGCGACCAACTGTAGTTACTGACAGTGGTTTTCTGAAGTGTTCCTGAGCCCATGAGGGTATATCCTTTACACACGGATATCGCTTTTTGATGCAGTACTGCCTGAGGTCCGTAACATCATCGCTTACTTTCTCAGTCTTTATTGCCACATGTGCCAGCTTCTTTGAAACATGTTGCAGGCATCAAATTCCAAATGAGATAATATTTGCACAAAATTAAGTTTTCCAGTTCGAACGTTAAGTATCTTGTCTTTGCAGTCTGTTCAATTGAATAGAGGTTGAAAAGGATTTGCAAATCAAAGTACCGTATTTCCTTGAATAGCCACCAAGAATGTAATATGCGCCTGCCTTGAATGAATGCCGGGGCAAATTCGCCCCCCCAATTAATAAGCGCATGCTTACTTTTGCCGCCAGGTCAAATTTGTGACGTCACGAGTGGCGCTTCCCCTGTCGTCTTTTTCAAAATGGCGGAGGAGTTTTATTTTGCTTTTTCTATGTGTAAACCAGGGGTCTTGTTCCACAGCCATACAGATCCCACTAATGGTTGTGATATAAAACAACTTTAACACTCTTAATAATATGCGCCACACTCTGTGAACCCACACCAAACACATTTCTGGAGAACATTGGCTCTGTAACACATTATAAACGCAACATAACACTTACCCAGAATGAAATGCATCCACAACTCCTGGCTACACCATACACCCTCGGCACCACCCCCCACCCCCCATGCGTTGGTTGAGGTGGGCGGGGTTGCGGGCGCGTGTATAATATACCGGAAGCCAAGAGTCACGGATGCACATTATGGGTAATCCCTATGCTGCGTTTATAATGTGCCACAAAGCCAATGCTCTCCAGAAATGTGTTTGGTGTGGGTTCACAGAGTGTGGCGCATATTAGTAAGAGTTTTAAAGTTGTTTATATCACAAACATCAGTGTAAAAGGTATGGCTGTTGACCAAGTATGCATTGCAACCTCGTATAAGATGCAGCAAAATGCATGCGTCCGGCCGGCATACAGACAGCATGGTGTAAAAGTGGGCGCGATGACATGCTGTAGAGCAGTGGTTCCCGGACGCAGACTAATTTTTAAATATTATTCTTTTGTTTATCATACTCATCTTTTTACTGCAAGCCATTGGTAAGTGCAGGGGTGAGAAGAGGTTTCAAAATCATTAGCGCCTGCTTACTTTTACCGCATGCTTTGAATAAGGTTAATTAGCACCCCGGCGGCTGTTCAAGGAAATACGGTATTTTGTTTTTATTTATGATTTACACAGCGTGCCAACTTCACTGGTTTTGGGGTTTGTACATTACCCAGAAGGCTTAGCACTGTAGAGCTATGCAGGAGGACGGCAGTTGTGTTGTTTGATCAATAAGGAGTTGATTTAGTGTTACATGTTGTTGTTTCTGCTTCGGCTACACAAAAATACACGTAAGTTTGGATTAGACGCTTGACATAAGACATTTTATATTGGTGAAAATAACGCTGATTGGCCACAATGTGCTGGGAAGTTGCAGGCCTTGAATAAAAGCCACACATAATTGGTATAATTTGGTGCAATAGCAACATTGCAAATTCCCAGAGGCTTTTCAAGTGTAAAACATACACAGATAATGTCATATTTTGGATGACGAAACAGGCTTTGATAGCAAATTTATAAAATCAAAAGTTGATTCAATGTTATTGAATACAAATAGGCCACAAAACATTGCAACTTTTCCCTCAACATTTTGTAAAGCTACTGTAGATTCATGCACTTTAGCCCTTAACTAGCACAAAAAAGCCTGAAAATACATCCATCTGTCCATTCATCCATTTTCTACTGCTTGTCCCGTTCTGGGTACAAGTCGTCACCTCATCGCAGGGCCAACACAGATAGACAGACAACATTCACACTCACATTCACACACTAAAGCCAATTTAGTGTTGCCAATCAACCTATCCCCTTCACCCCCGTAGCATCACAGATGCTGGCTTTTGAACTTTGCGTCGATAACAGTCTGAATGGTTTGCTTCCCCTTTGGTCCGGTTGACACGATGTTGAATATTTCCAAAAACAATTTGAAATGTGGCCTCGTCAAACCACAGAACACTTTTCCACTTTGCATCAGTCCATCTTAGATGATCTCGGGCCCCGAGAAGCCGGCGGCGTTTCTGGATGTTGTTGATAAATGGCTTTTGCTTTGCATTGTAGAGCCTTAACTTGCACTTACAGATGTAGCGAAAAACTGTATTTAGTGACAGTGGTTTTCTGAAGTGTTCCTGAGCCCATGTGGTGATATCCTTTAGAGATTGATGTCGGTTTTTGATACAGTGCCGTCTGAGGGATCGAAGGTAACGGTCATTCAATGTTGGTTTCCGGCCATGCCGCCTACGTGGAGTGATTTCTCCAGATTCTCTGAGCCTTTTGATGATATTATGGACCGTAGATGTTGAAATTCCTAAATTTCTTGTAATTTCTCTTTGAGAAACGTTGTTCTTAAACTGTTTGACTATTTGTTCACGCAGTTGCGGACAAAGGGGTGTACCTCGCCCCATCCTTTCTTGTGAAAGACTCAGCATTTTTTTGTAAGCTGTTTTTATATCCAATCATGGCACCCACCTGTTCCCAATTAGCCTGCACACCTGTGGGATGTTCCAAATAAGTGTTTGATGAGCATTCCTCAACTTCTAAAAAAAATTGATCAGTTTGAACATCAAATATATTGTATTTGTAGTATTTTCGACTGAATATGGGTTGAAAATGATTTGCAAATCATTGTATTCTGTTTATATTTACATCCAACACAATTTCCCAACTCATATGAAAACGGGGTTTGTAATATTTATTTAATTAAACTTTTTTGTAGATATTGCAATTGTATGACAAACTTTCCTTCATGTTTGAGTGAGTGCCTGTACTGTGAATGAAGGATAAAATAGTAAAAAAAAAAAAGCATCCCTATTGTGTAGAAAATATACTATTATTTTTTTAGGCAGGTAGGATTACCATACTTCTTTTTATACTTGAACAATAGCATCATCCTGCTAGTATTTTTGGCTTTCATGTCATCCGCGCCCTGCGGTCGTGTGTTCTTTTCTGATGTTTTTCACTTTGGACAACACGCTTCACCCCCGCCATGACCTCCCCTGAGGTGATCCAGGTGAACTTGTCAAAACACCACGAGTTGGCGCCCTGATCCCCACTGCCCGGCCGGTGTAGCATCAAGGTGGTTGTGTTAGAAGCGTGCAGGCTGCAGGCCAACTGTGAACATATACATCATTATTTTAATCTCCCAATATATGCAATAAAATGAATTTTTTTTGTGGTGGGGTCTTTTGATATTGCCCGTGTAAAAAGCTCACCAATGTGGGGATGTGTTATTGATGAGGCAGGAGTTGTTGTCAAAAGTTGGTCAACCTGATTTTCGCCTTGAGGATTGTCTATCTGTGTTGGCCCTGCGATGAGGTGGCGACTTGTCCAGGGTGTACCCCGCCTTCTGCCCGATTGTAGCTGAGATAGGCGCCAGCGCCCCCCGCGACCCCGAAAGGGAATAAGCGGTAGAAAATGGATGGATGGATGGATTGTGCTATTATTAGCGGCTATGTTGTTGTTAACATTGTTTACCCTTAACTCTAGCAATGGAAGTCATCATTGGTGAATATCTTATCGATCACCATGACATAACAATAACAAATAACAGTTTTTGCACTGTCATACATATGAGACATACACAAGACATAATTTAACAACTAATTACCGTATTTTCCAGACTATAAGGTGCACTTAAAATCCTTTTTTCCCCCTCAAAGCTCCACAGTGCGCCTTATAACCCGGTGCGCCTAATGTACGGATTAATTCTGGTTTTGCTTACAGACATCAAAGCAATTTTATTTGGAACATGGTGTAATGATAAGTGTGACCAGTAGATGGCAGTCAAACATAAGAGATGAGTGTAGACTGCACTATGATAGCAATATGGCTCAAGTTGTTGTGATCCGGTTCCCTTTTTGTGTTTTTATTATTTCTGGACTCTGCCGATCCCTTTGTTTGAGCACTTCCTTGTTTGTATTTGTCACCATGGCGACTTTATTTGCTCCTCCTGCACTGGCTCCTGACGCACACCTGTTTGTGATTATTGTTTTAGTAATTAATCCGGCCTGCTACCTGAGTTCTGTCTGGATGTTTTGTTTGCTCTATGCAACAGTTGCGTTGGTTATTCTGCTTTTGTATTGAATAATTCTGGTTTTGCTTACAGACCTCAAAGCAATTTTATTTGGAACATGGTGTAATGATAAGTGTGACCAGTAAATGGCAGTCAAACATAAGAGATACGTGTAGACTGCACTATGATAGCAATATGGCTCAAGTTGTTGTGATACGGTTCCCTTTTTGTGTTTTTATTATTTCTGGACTCTGGCGATCCTTTGTTTGAGCACTTCCTTGTTTGTATTTGTCACCATGGCGACTTAATTTGCTCCTCCTGCACTGGCCCCTGACGCACACCTGTTTGTGATTATTGTTTTAGTATTCAAACCGGCCTGCTACCTGAGTTCTGTCTGGATGTTTTGTTTACTCTATGCAACAGTTGCGTTGGTTATTCTGCTTTTGTATTTACTCCGCTAAGTCTCGTCTTAGCTTCGCGTGCGCGCTGCACGTCGATTTACTTGGGACTTTGAACTCCATGCTTGCTACCACTAGCATTTAGCTTCCTGTGCGTAAGCACGCCGTTTCTTTGTTTTTGTCAAGTGTTATTTTGTGATTTTTATATTAAACAAGTTCCTACCTTCTATCCTGCCTGGTCCGAAGTCCTGTAGAATCCTGGGGTGACACTTCGTGCATCAATATGCGTCCAAAACGCAACACAAGTAAACAACACCAACATGTTATATGTTCTATTGGAAATATAAAACATTACACACAGTGCTCAAACATCTATCGAAATGTTTTAGCACGACTTTGGTAAACTATGAAGCCGCACAGCTTGATGACTGTGCTTCAACATACGAGTATTATTATGGTGTGTGTATAAGGTAAGACATATTATTGGAGTGTTGTGTCCTAATATTATGCAAAAACAACTTTTCTTACATTCTGGTACCTGCTGATCTGTGTTTGGGATCTACATAAACGCTGAAAAATTGCCTGCCTTTGTAGTCCGTGACGATGCCAGAGCCGTTAAGCTTCTTCTTTTTCTCTATCTTCTTGTTATGGGACATTCAGCCTCCGCGGTTGCCATTTGTAATATAAAGTAGTGTAAAGTTTTTACTTACAGTATATCTGTCAGTAGACTCGCCATGAAATCGCTAAAACAAACCGGTGTAGTGAGTTTACATTAGTCACCCAAGGAACTTTAGTTACTAGAGTTCCAGTTGGACGGTTTTTCCGGTGTTGTTGTTTCCGAACGAGGAGATCTGCTCCGTTATTGGTTTAAGTAAAGTCTGAATGTCATTAAAACAGTTAGCTCCAACTTTTGACACTTCTTCCACTCCCGTCCTTGCACGCTACACCGCTACAACAAAGATAACGGGGTAGAAGACACTGCCGAAGGTGAGTCACGTATAAAAGACCGCCCACAAAACTGCGCATCCGGAAGCGACTGTCGGAAAGCAACTTGAAGATGATCTGTAAAACATAATCTATGCAACATTTTGACCAAAGAACCACCATTACATGTTATGTAGATCAAAAGGAAGTTTTTTACATTTAGGAACAAATAATAATAATATGACTCCTTTATGCGCCTTATCATCCGGTGCGCCTTATATATGAAAAAAGATGAACAATAGACTGTTCATAAGCCGGTGCGCCCTATGGTCCGGAAAATACAGTAATGGAAAAAATATGTAGAATATGCTTAAGGAAAAAGTCAGCTGTGAAGTGAACTCGCAATATTTGAAGTGCGAATCGGTGACTGTATTGAATATGTGTTGTTTTTGAGCACTGCTTTCTTCCAAGCTTTAGGACAGGAAGGGATGAATTCAAGTGTCGGATGTGACTGAGTTAAGCAACAACACAAACCTCAAATGTGTGGTTACAGCATGGTCTTAATCCAAAGAGTGATGTCACCAGGACTCCACCCAGAGTGTGTCAGATTGATGTCAACATTAGAATATAAACTTACAGAGCAGATGAAAAACAACCAAAATTGTCTGCTAAAGAAAAAAATCACTTTACACACACACACACACACACACACACACACACACACACACACACACACACACACACACACACACACACACACACACACACACACACACACACACACACACACACACATTCTTGTATTTCTGACCTTCTTGAGACCTCTGAAAAACGCCTACCTCTTTAAGACCACCCTTTCTAGATATATAAATATTTGTATTTACAACATTAAAGGCCTACTAAATTGAGATTTTCTTATTTAAACGGGGATAGCAGGTCCATTCTATGTGTCATACTTGATCATTTCGCGATACTGCCATATTTTTGCTGAAAGGATTTAGTAGAGAACATCTACGATAAAGTTCGCAACTGGAGAAAAGCCCTGCCTGTACCGGAAGTCGCAGACGATGACGTCACATGTTGAGGGCTCCCCATGTATTCACATTGTTTTTAATGGGAGCCTCCAACAAAAACAGCTATTCAGACCGAGAAAACGACAATTTCCCCATTAATTTGAGCGAGGATGAAACATTTGCGTTTGAGGATATTGATAGCGACGGACTAGAAAAAAAAAAAAAAAGTTACAAAAAAAAACGCGATTGCAATCGCGTTGCATTGAGACTGATTCATGTGTTTTAAGAGACATTTACTAGGATAATTCTGGGAAATCCCTTATCTTTCTATTGTGTTGCTAGTGTTTTAGTGAGTTTAACAGTACCTGATAGTCGGAAGTGTACGTCCACGGCCGGGTGTTGACGCGCAGTGTCTCGGGGAAGTCGACGGCAGCTGTACGAGCGGCACAAGCTCAGCTGATATCCGGTAAGAAGCGACTTTTTAACCACAATTTTCTCACCAAAACCTGGTAGTTGACATTCGGTTGGGATCCATGTCTGCTCTGATCCATAGTAAAGTTTCACCTCCGGGAATTTTAAACGAGGAATCACCGTGTGTTTGTGTGGCTAAAGGCTAAAGCTTCCCAACTCCATCTTTCTACTTTGACTTCTCCAATATTAATTGAACAAATTGCAAAAGATTCAGCAACACAGACGTCCAAAATACTGTGTAATAATGTGGTAAAAGCAGATGACTTTTACCTGTGTGTGTGTGCAGCGCTCATACTTCCTAAAAACCCGTGACGTCACGCGTAAACGTCATCATTACACGACGTTTTCAAGAAAAAAGTCCCGGGAAATTTAAAATTGCAATTTAGTAAACTAAAAAGGTTGTATTAGGATGTGTTGCAATGTTAATATTTCATCATTGATAAATAAACTATCAGACTACGTGGTGGGTAGTAGTGGGTTTCAGTAGGCCTTTACTAATATATATACTATGTAAATATAATAATCTTTATTTATTTTTTTTATTGTTTTTTTACTCTTCATTATTTACATCAAGTTATTACAGTATGTCTCTATATACATATTTATTTATTTTTTTCAAAGTAATTTTGGCCAAAGGGGGCGCATTTCAACATCTTACACACACTTGTTATTTCATATGTCAAAGACAACTTAGTTTTTTATAGTAAAACTGAAATATGCAGTATTTAGATAGACAGATAGATAGATAGATAGTACTTTATTCATTCCTTCAGGAGAGTTCCTTTATTTAGCAATTAAAGCCCTCAAAGATCAATAATGCAGGATACCATTGATTTTAATTATTTAGTATTTTTGAGTAATCACAGTGAAAAGTTAAATCAAATCCTACTAAATATATTTGAAATTCGAAAGGTTCCCCACTCATAAACTGATACATTTTTATTAGTTTTTTAAAAAACTTTTAACACTTAAATTTCAAGATCAACTTCCAATATACTGTCGATTTTGAGTTTGAACTATTGTTTTGTTTGTTTTATGCTCTTTTGTCAAAACTTTGATGTTTTTATATGGTAACCACACAACATATGCAATATTTATTTCCACATAAAACATTTTAAAGTGATCCTTTTTAAGTAATAATTCATTATAGCATACATTTTTTTGTCCTTTTTTTTTTTGAGCCATGGAAAAAAAAGAAAATAAACACAAAAGGAACAAAAACACTGCCTGCATGGGAGCTTTGTGGTAACATTGCCACTTTTTCCTCATTAAATTTCACTTCATTCCACTTTTTTTAAAATGTTTTTAAAATTTTTGTAATACTATCAATCATGCAATTTTTGAAGAATGTGTGGCGGGCCGGTAAACGATTAGCTGCGGGCCGCAAATGGCCCCCGGGCCGCACTTTGAACAACTCTGATGTAAACAAACTACGGTGATTTCAAGCACCGCCAAAATTAGTAGGACAAAACGGCGCTCGCCAAATACTCAAATCAGTGAAGCCTGTTTAATGTAAATAGTGTGCTTTATAACAATTAGGGAGGTTTGTGTCATGTTTGTCCTCCTACAGAAATCATATTAAAGGGGAACATTATCACCAAACCTATGCAAGCGTCAATATATACCTTGATGGTGCAGAAAAAAGACCATGTATTTTTTTAACCGATTTCCGAACTCTAAATGGGTGAATTTTGGCGAATTAAACGCCTTTCTGTTTATCGGTCTTGTAGCGATGATGTCAGAACGTGACGTCACCGAGGTAATACACCCGCCATTTTCATTTTCAACACATTACAAAGCTCAGCTCTGTTATTTTCCGTTTTTTCGACTATTTTTTGGAACCTTGGAGACATCATGCCTCGTCGGTGTTTTGTCGGAGGGTGTAACAACACTAACAGGGAGGGATTCAAGTTGCACCACTGGCAAGAAATCTTCCGCCAGACCCCATTGAATGTGCCAGAGTGTCTGCACATTTGACCGGCGATGCTAAGACAGACATGGCACAGAGATGTATGGATAACCTGCAGATGCATTTGCAACGATTAAGTCAACGAAATCACAAAGGTGAGTTTTGTTGATGTTGTTGACTTATGTGCTAATCAGACATATTTGGTCGCAGCATGACTGCCAGCTAATCGATGCTAACATGCATCGCTAATCGATGCTAACATGCTCTTTACGCCAGCTGTATGTACATTTGAAACTTGATACCCACATTTAATGCGAAACAAACACTTACCAATCGACGGATATAAGTTGCTCCAGTGTCGCAAGATGGGAAGGTCCTGATCATTTGGTCCGCACATTTTAGCGGCGATGCTAATAAGGCAGCCATGTTATGGGCCACTTCATTAGGTACACCCATGCTATGGCCGAATAGCGTCAATAGCTATTCGCTCAATAGCTTCAGTTTCTTCTTCAATTTTGTTTTCGCTATCTGCCTCCATACTCCGACCATCTGTTTCAATACATGCGTAATCTGCTGAATCGCTTAAGCCGCTGAAATCCGAGTCTGAATCCGAGCTAATGTCGCTATATCTTGCTGTGGTAACCGTCATGTTGTTTGTATTGGCAGCACTGTATGACGTCACAGGGAAATGGATAGTGGCATCGCAAATAGCGAAAATCAAGCACTTTAAAGATTTTTTTAGGGATATTCCAGGAGGTGTAAAATTTTGAAAAAAACTTTGAAAAATAAAACAAGCCACTGGGAACTGATTTTTATTGAAATTGTGATAATGTTCCCCTTTAACACACAAAAAAATATTTTTCCATTTTTGATACATTTTTGTCAAAGCTCCAGCGAGCCACTAGGACGTCGCTAAAGAGCCACGGGTTGCCGACCCCCGTCCTAGCCTGTGTGTATTTTGTCATCATTACCATTTTATTGCATAAATTGATAATTGGCATAGCAATTTTGCACAGCAATGTATATTTATTGCGCATTAATGTCTGTAATAGAATTACACATGATATGATATGGAGGAATATTGTATCGTGCATTAAGAATGCTTAAATGAAGGTTTAAGGCCAAGATGCCAACATATGAACAATGAAGTCCTTCTAGATGAGTTCTTTCTGGGTCAGGACTCGCTAATTAGCATGCGCTCTGACCAATAGCAGCCATCATGCATCATTCGCCGTCTGCACTTTTGTCTTCTGCCTGAAGTTGAAACCGCTCATTTGAAAATGTGCTTCCCGCCCCCTTCCCCCTTTTCCTTCCTCCCCCGCTCTGCTTCCTCCCCCGAAGGAGTTTTGCCCCCCGTTTGTGTGGAAGCAGCAGATTATTGGCAAGTGAGATCAGACGCTTTTAAAGAACTGATAAAGGCCCCGGGGGCCAGATTGGAGATAATGTGTTTTTATTTATATACATCGTCGCCGTATTGCGAGCATCGCTCGTCTCGATGTGCCGGGCCGCCGCTGGCATGGGAGGCCGAAGTGAAGAGGATGAAAAGTGATGCTGTGTGATTTCTATCTGGGTCAGAGGATGAATACATTCATGAGATTTACATCAGCGCAGTGCAATAGCGAATAAAAGACATGATAATGTGCGTTAAGTGTGAACGTTAACGTACCACTTAGTGTCCCGTAAAGCTGCGGTATTATTTACACGGCATACTCATAGTTATAATACATACATTTACATGTTGAAAAGTCAGAAGTTAGGTCTTCTTGAAGATTTCACAAGCATGTATTATTTGTCGGCTTTATTATGATTTTGGGAACAACAGCAACTCAGTAAATAAGTGGTAGGCCACGTAAACTGACAGAGGTCGTCAACTTTCTGCGCAGTCAGTTGCTACAAAGCTCCAAACTTCATGCGACCTTCCAATTAGCCCACGTACAGTATGCAGAGAGCTTCATGGAATGGGTTTCCACGGCGGGGAAGCTGTGTCTAAGCCATACATCACTCAATCAATCAATGTTTATTTATATAGCCCTAAATCACAAGTGTCTCAAAGGGCTGCACAAACCACAATGACATCCTCGGCAGAGAGCCCACATAAGGGCAAGGAAAAACTCACACCCAGTGGGACGTCGGTGACAGTGACAATGATGATTATGAGAAACCTTGGAGAGGACCGCATATGTGGGCAACCCCCACAGTTTTTGGAAACTGAGGACGTCTAACAAAGAGGAAACGAACCGTCCGGACTGTTATAGGCGCAAAGTTCAAAAGCCAGCATCTGTGATGGTATGGGAGTGTATTAGTGCCCAAGGCATGGGTAACTTACACATCTGTGAAGGCACCATTAATGCTGAAAGGTTCATACAGGTTTTGGCGCAACATATGCTGCCATCTAAGCAACGTTATCATGGACGCCCCTGCTTATTTCAGCAAGACAATGCCAGGCCACGTGTTACAACAGTGTGGCTCCATAATAAAAGAGTGCAGGTATTAGACTGGCCTGCCTGTAGTCCAGACCTGTCTCCCATTGAAAATGTGTGGCGCAATATGAAGCCTAAAATAAGACAACGGAGACCCCGGACTGTTGAACAACTTTAGCTGTACATCAAGCAAGAATGGGAAAGAATTTGGTCTCCTTAGTTCCCGAAAGATTACTGAGTGTTGTTAAAAGGAAAGGCCATGTAATACAGAGGTAAAAATGCCCCTGTACCAGCTGTTTTGCAATGCGTTGCCATTAAATTCTAAGTTAATGATTATTTGCACAAAAAAAAAACAAGTTTCTCAATTGGAACATTAAATTTATTGTCTTTGCAGTCTATTCAATTGAATATAAGTTGAAAACAGTTTGCAAATCATTGTTTTATGTTTGTATTTACGAATTACATTACGTACTAACTTCACTGGTTTTGGGTTTTGTACTTAGATGTTGAACTTATTCCCAGTTGATCTGTTTTTTAGTACAGATGCATTTACACTGCAGGTTAAAAACAATGTAAAAATAATGATATTAATGGACATTGATTTTTTTTTTTTTTTGCCATAATCACTCAACCCTAGGATCTGATAATCAGCTTGGATCAATCACAAATAAGAAAGCACTAATAATTAGAAAAATGATATCGTTACGTTTCCAATCATTTTGGAACTTGCAAGCGTACTTCTTCTTCTTAGTCGTCGTCGCCATGTCTCTTCTTTGTTCTTCTGCATGGTCTTTGTTATGTTTTTGGACATTACTACTTGCCGTAGTTTTGAAGCAATGCATGATGGAAATCCGGATGTTGTGTGTCAGTGTATTATCGTGCCGGCTGGAAGTGATATGGTCTCAGAAAAGAAAAAGAATTCAAGTGTGGATCAGTAAAAAAAATCTCTATTTATTAACCAAACATCACTGGAGAAAATAACTCAGTAGTAACAAAAAATCAGCTCCAGGAAAACCGGGTCAGAAGTCTGTCCTCCACCTGAGGAAATACAAAAAACAGGAATCAAAAAGGGTTCAAGGCCAGAATAAGTGAGCTCAGGCTGGATTGTACCGCAGGCAACGGACAAACTGGCACTGGCTGGGTGGAGCTCCAGGGTTTAAGTCAGGTGGTTGATTAAACGCAGGTGGGCTGGGATGACTGGCAGCACACCTGCAACTGATGACCAGGGAGGGGACTTACAGACACAGGAGGAAAAAAAAGGCAGGAGAACCGCCCTCATGACAGGAATAAACACATGCTGAGAAATAGCTCCGTGTCTGCCTACTTTATGGGTTATAGATAAACCTGTGGATAACGGAGACATACACAATAGTCTCCGTTTCAGGTGAGAGAGGAGGCTAAAGGCAGTGCCTTTAAGGCACGCCCTCATTATTGTTGTCCGGGTGGAAATCGGAAGAAATTCGGGAGTTTTTCGGGAGGTGCACTGAAATTCAGGAGTCTCCCGGGAAAATCGAGAGTGTTGGCAAGTATGTCAACCGCTGAAAGATTTGATGCATTTCAAATCCACACACATCCTAACCTGATCTTTGTTGCGCTTTGTGGCTGGCACCATTGGGCCACACCTGTTTGTGGGTTTTGTGACCTCTACAAGGATCCCTAGGATTAGCATCCGCTTTAGCATTTTTTTCCAACATAGGGAGGAGGGAAAAAGGTAGTGGTTATGTTGTAGTCACCAGTCAGTTCTATCTTTACCGATTCACAGCTCAGCTGGCCTTTTTTCCCAAGTACATTTTCTGCCAGCTTGCTGTTAATGGCATCAAGTCTAGCTAAAATGGCGTGGAACACCGCAGAGGCCACTACTGTGTATATGTTTCCTTTACTTTTTATTCATAGCTGTATGTAGAAGGGGCTAGTTGCACCAGCTTTGCTCTTTTAATGTCTTTAATGTCCTTAGTGTTCTTTGATGTGTGGGCTTTGTGCTATGGTTAGAGTTCTTTTTTCCCTTGGCCTCAGTCTGGACCCCCTCTGCACGGGCCCAGGCTTAGACCAATTTACCCCTCCATTGTTTACCTGTATCTCACTTTTGTTTAAGGGGCGCTGAAAGTTGGCAGACCCGTCAGCGATCCTGTTCTGTCTCTCTGTAATATTTGTCTGATCTTGAATGGGATTGTGCTGAGAATCTTAATTTACCCTCGGGGATTAATAAAGTAATTCTGATTCCTATTCTGATGGTACGGCACGTACACAGTCAGCTGCTTTTTCATCAGCACACACCGCAGGACACGCCCATACACGCTTTGCTTCTGCAGCTGTGTGCAATCATCACTCAACACACCTGCTGCTGATGACACCAATCCCCATAAAAGCCAGCGTGCCCAGAGAACCAACGCTGGAACGTAGTCTCTGCTTGCAAATTCTCTCGGTCGCCTTGGAAGTGAGCTGTCCGCTTCACTTCTCTGGACCCCTCTGGATTCTGACCGCCTCCCTCGATCCTCGACCCCCACTTTGGACTCAGATGTCTTGACGCCATTCTCAGCCCCACAGAACCCCGCCTGTACCACGGACTCTCCTACCTGCCTCGACCTACTGGACTGGTCGCCTTCTCACTCAACACGCACTTACAACAACCACTGGTAAATATTCATTGTAACGCTTCACATAGTCCTGCAAACATACACAGTAGCATACACACTCCACCGCATCATCAAGCTCAAATAAAACTGTTGAGCTTTACTCCTGTTGCTGTGTCGTCTCCTTCCCCATCGAACATAACATCTGATTCTGAACTAGTCCCATGCTCTTCCCCAAAGTCTTGCCCAGCAAACGGGCCCTTTATGACAGTTATCCAATACTGATATTTTGTTTTTTACAGATGGTTGTGGCAAGGAATTTTCCTACAAACTTGACATTTCCCACTGGACTGTACACTGTTGGCCTGGAATATGTTAGTCTTGGTCTGTGCTGTCGTCCATTGAGTGCCCGTTTTGACCTCCCCACATAACAGTGGTGTCTTCCCCAGTGTCCGTTTTAAAATCAACTTGACTTGCAGCCGAACATCCCAGTCAGTGTCTGAGCATGGCTCTTCTAGGACGGTAGTCTTTGGCTCAGTCACGCCTCTAAGGAAAAGTCCACCAGTGAAAAAGTCTAATACAGTGTTTGGTCTGACTTCTTTTAGTATTTTGCTGTGGTACACTATTGGAAAAGGTCCCATCTTGTTGCATTTCTTTTTGTTAAAAGCAGGACTGAGCTCACTTTTAGTATGTCCTCAGTTGCAGCGTGGGCATTTACGCTTGGCATTGCCATTGTTCCGTCCGTATGACTGCTCCTGTGAGTGTCTCGGGCTATGGTATGTCCGCACATTATCAGAGCACCGTCTCCTACTGCTGTGTCGTTTACGTCTCACTTCGTTAAATAACTCATTCGGCGCTCTGCAGCTGAAGTAGCTCACTTTGTGTCAGCTGCACGGCTCGTTCCAGTCTCAAATCCGGCTCCGGTTGAAGTTTCTGCCACACCTCTTTGTCCAAAATTCTGATGACAATGCGGTCCCGGTCATATAGCCAGACTCACAGTGTTGGTCAAGCTCGAACAGGTTCCGCACAAAAGCTTCCACCTGTCGCTCCAGCCTTTAGTTGTACGGTATACCGGTATTAGTATAGTACTGCGATACCAATTAATCATTTTCGGTATTATACCGCCTCTGAAAAGTACCTAAAAAACTTGCAATAAGAAACATATGTTATTTTTTGAAATCTTTTTTTTTTATCTGTAGCATGGTGGGTGCTGCCCCAAACAAAACTCCTTGTCAAAAATAACAGGATAACATTCATACAAGGCAGTGTTTCTCAACCTTTTTTCAGTGATGTACCCCCTGTGAACATTTTTTTAATTCAAGTAACCCCTAATCAGAGCAAAGCATTTTTGGTTGAAAAAAAGAGATAAAGAAGTAAAATACAGCACTATGTCATCAGTTTCTGATTTATTAAATTGTATAACAGTGCAAAATATTGTTCATTTGTAGTGGTCTTTCTTGAACTATTTGGAAAAAAAAGATATAAGAATAACTAAGAACTTGTTGAAAAATAAACAAGAGATACGTCCCACTGGGTGTGAATTTTCCTTGCCCATATGTGGGCCAACGAGGATGTCGTAGTGGTTTGTGTTGTGGTTTGTGCAGCCCTTTGAGACACTAGTGATTTAGGGCTATATAAGTAAACATTGATTGATTGATTCAATTATAAATAAAGATTTCTACACATAGAAGTAATCATCAACTTAGAGTGCCCTCTTTGGGGATTGTAATAGAGATCCATCTGGATTCATGAACATTTATTCTAAACATTTCTTCACAAAAAATGTAATCTTTAAAACCAATTTTTATGGAACATGTCCACAAAAAATCTAGCTGTCAACACTGAATATTGCATTGTTGCATTTCTTTTCACAGTTTATAAACTTACATTCATATTTTGTTGAAGTATTATTCAATAAATATATTTGTAAAGGATTTTTGACTTGTTGCTATTTTTAGAACATTTTTTAAAACTCTCACGTACCCCCAGGGGTACACGTACCCCCATTTGAGAACCACTGATCTACGGATTATTATTTAACATCCGGCATGAAAGAAGACGCTGTTGTAGTGTGCATACACACGCTACATCACCATGACCACAAATCATTTTTAAAATCAAATTTAACACGTTAGTAAAACTCTATGTTCCATAATTTTAACTCAGCAATAAAGGCATACTGGCAAAGTGCTTAATTCAGGACTTAAGCACTATGGCCTAATTTACACTGGGTGGATTTGAGAAAATCAATAAGATCTCAAATGAGTAAAAAAAAACACTAAAACAACAATTTTACCAGCACACTCCCTCCCGCTGTTTCCCACATCTACAAAGCAATTAACTACTTGCTGCCGGTGAGTTTTTTTCTGACGTAACGTGGACTATGGTGTGGTTTGTTTTCCCGGAATGCAAAGGAAAGTGACGGGACATGGCGTGAAGGTAAATACATAGTTTAATTTATCTATTAAAAAAAAAAGTGCAAACTAAAGGCGCGCACAAGGCGGAGAACAAACTGAGGACATGGAACATGAACTAAAAAAAAAACCTCACTTACTGTGGCTTGAAAACAAAACTTACACATGGGCAGAAACTATGGACAAGAAACAAAACTTACTTGGCAGGGTATGAATAGCAAAATCGGAGTATTGAGAATAGTCATAACTGGAGTGTTGAGTATGCAACAGACTGACTGCCTGGCAGCTACAAGCTTAAATAATACAGACATGATTAATGACGGGTGCGTGAGTCCTAAACAAATCATGTGCGTGAGTCCAAATGAGTACAGGTGAAACCAATGAGTAGTCATGGAAACAAAACAAGGGAGTGAAACAAAAAACAGAAACTAATGTAGTCTTGAAGTAACATAACACAACTAAACAAAACATGATCATAAAACATGACAGCATCCTAACATCTAAAAATGCTTCCAACACCACTCATATTCATAAATCCTCATGAATACTTTTTATTCTGGTCTCGTCTTAGTGAGGATTTTGAGCAGCGACTCGGTTTGGGCGTTTGGCCTGTTGCTTTTTTGTAAATACCAATTTCTGCCTCAAGTGACTAATTGCTGCCCAGCAGTCAAAGCACACATGTGATGACATTTGATCATTTGGGTCAGACCAGGACTACTTCTCACGACACGAAACACTAAACGACAACAAAAAAGAGATAATAATGAAACTCAAAATATACTATAACATTTATATAAAGTTTAAAACACATATTGAATTAAAATGGCTATGTCAGCATTATGGATCAGGTTAATGATTAATTACTGTAGGATTGTGTAAATGTGCAGTGAAGAGGACTTCAACCTGAACACTGTTGTTGCTTCTCATGATAAAAGATGCCAGACGGTATTATTCTGAGACGAGTTGTGACCACGACTCAGGATGAAATTAGTTTATGCTCCGTGAATGCACGCCCTCCCACACCCCCAACCACAACACACACACACACACACACACACACAAACACACACACACACACACACACACACACACACACACACACACACACACACACACACACACACACACACACACACAGTCATGCACCGCTGGCCTCGTCCTGAACATGGCTCTGATCAGATGTGATCAGCTTCCGCTCAGCTTGCTCTCTCACAGCGTGAACGCAAAGAGGCAGCATAAATTTCCCTGTCGTGCTTTTCTCTCCAATTTCATGCAGCAGAGCGGCTGCGGGGGGTTTTCTTCTTTTACTGTCACTCCGTCCCAATGTCTGAAACATGCTCGCAGTCCAAGCCGAGCAGGTCGTAAAACAACATCGTGCCCCCTCTCTGAAATTAGACTTAAGTCAACCCAAAGTGACATCACTGGATTGTCCTCATGAATAAGTGCTCCGATTATTTTTTGTTCAACACACACCTTTTATTCTGCAAAAAAAATAATCAGTAACAGTGGCAGTTGATGTCTATATCAATACAGTCATTCAAATGGCTTAAAATGATAATGGAACATTGTATTTGCAAAACCCAAAACCAGTGAAGTTGGCAAATTGTGTAATTTGTTAAAAAAAAAAAACAGATTACAATGATTTGCTAATCCTTTTTCAACTTATATTCAATTGTGTCAAGTTGAGTTTGTGACGAACCCCAAGATGCAGAGAAGGCGGCAGGCATCGTGCAGGTAAACATGATTTGATTTAACACTAAAACCAGAACAAACAAAAGGGTACAAACGCACAAGGCGGAGAAAAAACTTGGCTATGAACAAAAACTAGCACAAAGGCTAACTGTGGACCAGAAACAAAAACACTTACTGTGCCTTGAAGGAACTATGACAAGAACAGAGTGAACAGAAGTAGACACAGCTACAAGTATTAATGACCGGCCGGTTCCGGGTCAACGTGAATGACTGCTCGCTGACTGCTCTTGTTGCAAAAAAGCTAAGTATCGTTCTATCTGTGTGATTTTAACTGTTTTGCAGCTTTATTTACAACTTATCGAACATATTTAATAGTTCCATTTAACTTGCAAATCACCCGATCTCTGTCTCACCACTCCGCCCTCAGCTAGCTAGCTGCTAAGCTAACGAGGCTAGCGGAGAAAGGCAGCGCCGGTCTGAAGGAAGCTTCTCCCCCGCCACCGTGACCATCACTTCCCGAAGACAGCTGGCACCCCACTCGGCGACGGAAAGTTTCTGTGAGTATGGCTTCCTGCGCTTCGTGCACTTTACTCATGGATAGGTTGGCTTTGCTAGAGAGCCGTGTCCGCCAGTTAGAGCAGTGTAATTTCGTAACTTTAGATGTTGCGGACACATCTGCTAGCGTTAGCTGTAGCGAGCTAACTAGCCCAGCTTGTAGCAGCCCTAATCGGCCTACAAGCTACGGTGTACCGGTTGAGACGCATAATAGATTTAGCCCTTTAGCTAGTCCTACACCCCAGTCTACCGGGCACCACACTTTAGTCATAGGGGACTCCATCACCCGAAACATAAAGCTTAGCAAACCAGCCACAATTAAGTGTATTCCCGGGGGCAGAGCACCTGACATTGAAGCTAATCTTAGGGAGCTAACTCGCAACAGGTCTAGTAAACACGTACGGAAGGCTAACCGCACCACTAGTTATGCGAATATAGTAATACACGTTGGCTCCAATGACGTTAGGATGAGACAATCAGAGATTACAAAGAGAAACATAGCCAGGGCTTGTAATCTCGCCAGAAACCAGGCATCGAGTAATTGTCTCTGGCCCCCTGCCTGGGAGAGGCAATGATGAGAGATATAGCAGATTAGTCTCTCTTAACAGGTGGCTGGATAGCTTCTGCAGACAACAGGGATTTACGTTTATTGATAATTGGCCCTCTTTCTGGGGAAAACCTGGCTTGCTGAGGAGAGACGGCCTTCACCCTAACCAGGAAGGCGCTATCCTCTTGTCTCGGAACATAGACTTCGCATTGAGCCACATTTGACTAACTGCACTAGAGCAAGCCCGGTCACAGGCAATTACAGAGCCTGCTAGCCTGGGTATGGAGTCAGTTAAGTTAGAACTAGCCAGCGCCAGGCTGGATGATCCCTGTACACATAGCAATTGTCGTAGAATAATACACAACTCACAAAATGTTTTTTCTACTGTGTCTATGACTACGTCAGAGTTAGACATGCGTTCTACTGAGGTGGCAAATTATGATGCGTTCAGTTTATCGCAGCGCCAAGTAGACAATCTGAAAATTCCTGTCATATCAATTCCTAGATGTGGTCGTAATTATTTTAAGTACACTGCGCATAATAAACGCAACATTATTAATATTGCTACGACGGATAATTTCATCAACAACTCCTTAAAACAGCCCACTACCTATAATATGGGCTTTCTAAACATCAGATCTTTGTCTCCCAAAACGTTATTAGTCAATGAGGTCATTAGAGACAACAACCTTAACGTCATCGGTCTTAGCGAAACCTGGCTTAAACCAGACGACTTTTTTGCGATAAATGAGGCATCCCCTCCTAACTATACGAATGCGCATATTGCCCGTCACCTCAAAAGGGGAGGGGGTGTCGCACTAATATACAACGAAAACTTTAACTTTAGTCCTAACTTAAATAATAAATATAAATCGTTTGAGGTGCTTTCTATGAAGTCTGCCACACCTCTGCCTCTGTGCCTGGCCGTTATCTACCGCCCCCCAGGGCCCTATTCGGACTTTATTAGTGAATTCTCAGAGTTTGTTGCTGATCTAGTGACGCACGACGATAATATAATTATAATGGGGGACTTTAATATCCATATGAATACCCCATTGGACCCACCGTGCGTGGCGCTCCAGACTATAATTGATAGCTGTGGTCTTACACAAATAATAAATGAACCGACGCATCGCAGCGGCAATACGATAGACCTAGTGCTTGTCAGAGGTATCACCGTCTCCAAAGTTATGATACTCCCGTATACTAAAGTAATGTCCGATCATTACCTTATAAAATTCGAAGTTCAGACTCATGTTCGGCAAGCTAATAAGAATAATAACTGCTATAGCAGCCGCAACATTAATGCTGCCACAACGACGACTCTTGCGGACCTACTGCCCTCGGTAATGGCACCGTTCCCAAAGTATGTGGGCTCTATTGATAACCTCACTAACAACTTTAACAACGCCCTGCGCGAAACCATTGATAGTATAGCACCGCTGAAGTTAAAAAAGGCTCCAAAAAGGCGTACGCCATGGTTTACTGAAGAAACTAGAGCTCAGAAATTATTATGTAGAAAGCTGGAACGCAAATGGCGCACGACTAAACTTGAGGTGCACCATCAAGCATGGAGTGATAGTTTAATAACTTATAAACGCATGCTTACCTTAGCTAAAACTAATTATTACTCAAATCTCATCCGCATTAATAAAAACGATCCAAAATTTTTGTTTAGTACAGTAGCATCGCTAACCCAACAAGGGACTCCTTCCAGTAGCTCCACCCATTCGGCAGATGACTTTATGAAGTTCTTTAATAAGAAAATTGAACTTATTAGAAAGGAGATTAAAGACAATGCGTCCCAGCTACAACGGGGTTATAGTAACACAGATACGATTGTATATACGGCGGATACTGCAAATATCCAAAATAGTTTCTCTCGTTTTGATGAAATAACATTAGAAGGATTGTTACAACGTGTAAATGGAATAAAACAAACAACATGTTTACTTGACCCACTTCCTGGGAAACTTATCAAGGAGCTTTTTGTATTATTAGGTCCATCAGTGCTAAATATTATAAACGTATCACTTTCCTCGGGCACTGTTCCCGTTGCATTCAAAAAAGCGGTTATTCATCCTCTCCTTAAAAGACCTAACCTCGATCCTGACCTCATGGTAAACTACCGACCGGTGTCTCACCTTCCCTTTATTTTGAAAATCCTCGAAAAAATTGTTGCAGAGCAGCTAAATGAGCACTTAGCGTTTAACAATCTATGTGAAACCTTTCAATCCGGTTTCAGGGCAAATCACTCGACTGAGACAGCCCTCGCAAAATTGACTAATGATCTATTGCTAACGATGGACTCTGATGCGTCATCTATGTTGCTGCTCCTCGATCTTAGCGCTGCTTTCGATACCGTCGATCATAATATTTTATTAGAGCGTATCAAAATACGAATTGGTATGTCAGACTCAGCCCTGTCATGGTTTAACTCTTATCTTACTGATAGGATGCAGTGCGTCTCCTATAACAGTGTGACCTCGGACTATGTTAAGGTAACGTGTGGAGTTCCCCAGGGTTCGGTCCTTGGCCCTGCACTCTTCAGCATCTACATGCTGCCGCTAGGTGACGTCATACGCAAATACGGTATTAGCTTTCACTGTTATGCTGATGACACCCAACTTTACATGCCCATAAAGCTGACCAACATGCCGGACTGTAGTCAGTTGGAAGCGTGTCTTAATGAAATTAAACAATGGATGTCCGCTAACTTTTTGCAACTTAATGCCAAAAAAACGGAAATGCTGATTATCGGTCCTGCTAGACACCGACTTCTATTTAATAATACAACTTTAACATTTGACAACCAAATAATAAAACAAGGTGACTCTGTAAAAAATCTGGGTATTATCTTCGACCCAACTCTCTCCTTTGAGTCACACATTAAAAGCGTTACTAAAACGGCCTTCTTTCATCTCCGTAATATCGCTAAAATTCGCTCCATTTTGTCCACTAAAGACGCCGAGATCATTATCCATGCGTTTGTTACGTCTCGTCTCGATTACTGTAACGTATTATTTTCGGGTCTCCCCATGTCTAGCATTAAAAGATTACAGTTGGTACAAAATGCGGCTGCTAGACTTTTGACAAGAACAAGAAAGTTTGATCACATTACGCCTGTACTGGCTCACCTGCACTGGCTTCCTGTGCACTTAAGATGTGACTTTAAGGTTTTACTACTTACGTATAAAATACTACACGGTCTAGCTCCAGCCTATCTTGCCGATTGTATTGTACCGTATGTCCCGGCAAGAAATCTGCGTTCAAAAGACTCCGGCTTATTAGTGATTCCTAGAGCTCAAAAAAAGTCTGCGGGCTATAGAGCGTTTTCCGTCCGGGCTCCAGTACTCTGGAATGCCCTCCCGGTAACAGTTCGAGATGCTACCTCAGTAGAAGCATTTAAGTCTCATCTTAAAACTCATTTGTATACTCTAGCCTTTAAATAGACCTCCTTTTTAGACCAGTTGATCTGCCGCTTCTTTTCTTTCTCCTATGTCCCCCCCTCCCTTGTGGAGGGGGTCCGGTCCGATGACCATAGATGAAGTACTGACTGTCCAGAGTCGAGACCCAGGATGGACCGCTCGTCGGGACCCAGGATGGACCGCTCGCCTGTATCGGTTGGGGACATCTCTACGCTGCTGATCCGCTTCAGATGGTTTCCTGTGGACGGGACTCTCGCTGCTGTCTTGGAGCCACTATGGATTGAACTTTCACAGTATCATGTTGGACCCGCTCGACATCCATTGCTTTCGGTCCCCTAGAGGGGGGGGGTTGCCCACATCTGAGGTCCTCTCCAAGGTTTCTCATAGTCAGCATTGTCGCTGGCGTCCCACTGAATGTGAATTCTCCCTGCCCACTGGGTGTGAGTTTTCCTTGCCCTTTTGTGGGTTCTTCCGAGGATGTTGTAGTCGTAATGATTTGTGCAGTCCTTTGAGACATTTGTGATTTGGGGCTATATAAATAAACATTGATTGATTGATTGATTGACATTGACAGGAAGTGGTGACAATAATCCAGTCCTGACTGGAGGGGAAGGCAGCTTTAAATAGTACCTAGCTGATTGACACCAGGTGTGGTCAGGTGCCACTCAGCCACAGCTGGGGAGACACAGCACTCAGGGAGACAAACAGGAAACGGACAAATTAAGAGTGCTGACAGGAAATAAAGACAAACGCAGGAGAAAAACTAAAACATGGCCAAACTGTCAGGGACAAGCCTGACAAATTGAATATACTGCAAAGACAAGATACTTAATGTTTTAACTGAGAAATGTTTTATTATTTTTTTTTGCAAATAATCATTAACAACACATTGCAAAAAAGTTGGCACAGGAGCATTTTTACCACTGTGTTACATGGCCTTTCCTTTTAACAACACTCAGTAAACGTTTGGGGACTGAGGAGACCAATTCTTGAAGCTTTTCAGATGAAATTCTTTCCCATTCTTGCTTGATGTACAGTTTAAGTTGTTCAACAGTCTCCGTTGTGGTATTTTCGGCTTAATAATGGGCCACAGATTTTCAATGGGAGACATGTCTGCACTACAGACAGGCCAGTCTAGTACCTGCACTCTTGTACTATGAAGCCACGCTGTTGTAACACATAGCTTGGCCTTTTCTTGCTGAAATAAGCAGGGGCGTCCATGATAACGTTGCTTGGATGGCAACATATGTTGCTCCAAAACCTGTATGTACCTTTCAGCATTAATGGTGCCTTCACAGATGTGTAAGTTACCCATTCCTTGGGCTCTAATACACACCCATACCGTCACAGATTCACTTTTGAACTTTACGCCTATAACAGTCCAGATGGTTCTTTTCCTCATTATTCCGGAGGACACGGCGGCCACAGTTTCCAAAAACAATTTGAAATGTGGACTTCTCAGACCACAGAACACTTTACCACTTTGCATCAGTCCATTTTAGATGAGCTCGGGCCCAGTGAAACCGGCAGCATTTCTGGGTGTGGCTTTGCATAGTAGAGTTTTAACTTGCACTTACAGATGTAGCGACAAACTGTAGTTACTGACAGTGTTTTTCTGAAGTTTTCCTGAGTCAATGTGGTGATAACCTTTACACATGGTTTTTGATGCAGTACCGCCTGAGGGATCTAAGGTCACAGGCATTTGATGTTACGTGCAGTGATTTCTCCGGATTCTCCAAAACTTTTGATGATATTACACATGTTAGATGGTGAAATCCCTAATTTCCTTGTAATAGCTTGTTCAGAAATGTTGTTCTTAAACTGTTCGACAATTTGCTCACACATTGGTCCACAAAGTGGTGACCCTTGCCACATCCTTGTTTGTGAATGACTGAGCATTTCATGGACGCTGCTTTTATAACCAATCATGGCACCCACCTGTTCCAAACTAGCCTGTTCACCTGTGGGATGTTCCAAATAAGTGTTTGATGAGCATTCCTCAACTTTCTTAGCATTTTTTCCCACTTGTGTCAGCTTTTTTGAAATATGTTGCAGGCATCAAATTCCAAATGAGTTAATATTTGCAAAAAATAACACGTTTTACCAGTTCAAACATTAAGTATCTTGTCTTTGCAGTCCATTCAATTATATACAGGTTGAAAAGGATTTGCAAATCAATGTTTTCTGTTTTTATTTTCAATTTACAAAACATGCTAACTTCACTGGATTTGGGTTTTGTAATACATAACTGTAGGAATGGTTATTTATATCAGTGTGTCTGTCAGGTTCAAACACTGATGATATCCATCAAACAGACAAGATGCAAGGAATCATGCAGAGACAGAGTTAAATTTAGCTCATGATGAGAACGCATGGAGCTGCACACTTATTCATAGTCTCGCCCTACGCTCTAAGGTTCAGCTCCTGCATCCCTCTATTTATTTAGGAGTTCCACAGTCAACATCACTGAGGCCGCCTCTAAAAGGAGTGGTCACACATATCATGCAAAGCAGCTCCAGTACGCGCAATATGTGAAGGAATGTGCTGGGGGTGTTGTGATTTTGCCTTGCCTCTGCTGCGTCTGCGTGCTGCTGTCCATTCTTCGTTAAGGTCCTTGAAGTCCTTGGCTGTTAGCGGGATAAAACAAAGATAAGAAGTTTTGTCCTTGCACAGATAGAAAAAGTACAGCTTGAGCACAATAGCTAATAACTATAATAACAGACTTTTAGCATACTAAAGTGGTGTGATAATATATATACATGATTATTCTAACATTTATCTCCTGTTTATCACATAACTTCCTCAGAACCTTCTTTTCCCTAATAACTTCTTCTTGCAATTTTCAGTTAATCGTTCACTTTTATTATTTATTTTATAACACTTTTATTGATTATTTATTATTGCAAAACATCTGGAAAACTAAATTCACAACAATACCTGCACTCTATGAATATTTTGTAAGTATATTTCACACTAACCTTCTTGTGTGTTGTTATTATACATTACTATACATGATTATTAAAACTGTGTCCTAACGTCAAACGGCTATGGAGTGGAATTTATTAGGTCTGTTGAACTATTAAATATTTGTTTTGATTGGTTGATAAACTTTTGTGAAAAAATATTTACAAAGGGGGATTACAAAAATTACAAGTGCAACACAGTTGTACCCAGTTGGTAGAATATTAGCTTAGTTACAGTATTTGTCATGCCACAGTGATTGTTGGCAATTCCAAGGCCTTCAAATGCATTCTCGGCAGTTCGGCACTTCCAACTTTATTCTGTTTACCTCCTTCCAAGAACATGTCGCTAGTGTTTGGGTTTAGTTAGTGTCTTCAGATTGATCACACTGGTTTGTATTTAACCTACTTAGGCAGAGAGCGAACAAGCTAAGCTGAGCCCCCTGCAGGATTTAACATTTCCAACTGTCAGAATGGATTAACCGGCACTAATACCGCTTTCATCCCTCAGTGGGTTCCTTCGCTGGAGTGATTCACGGCTCTGTAGCGCTGAACAGGAGGATGTTAGAGTGTTTATGAGAATGACTCCTTAAAACATCCATGCTAATCTGTTGCCAGTGCCTTTAGGAACTAAAAAAGCACCGAGAGGGTGCGATTTATCCTCCGATAATTTGGTCTAGGTCTAGAGCTAAATAATTCTACTTATGAGCATTTAAAGACAAAATCACTTTCAGGAGCTCCTTGTTTATTGCAACTAATTTGTTCCAGGTGTGATATGGTATGAAAATTTCTTATCACGGTTATGGTGAAAAAAATGTATCACGGTTATCATTACACTGCAAAAACTGAAATCTAAGTAAGATTAGATATCTGAAATAAGGTTGATATTTGCTTATTTTCTGTCTGATAAGATAATTTTTCTCACTAAGCAGATTTTATGTTAGCGTTTTACTTGTTTTAAGGGTTTTGGTCCAATATGATCTCAGCTTGTTGCTGAGATTTTATGACCTAAATTGAGTAAAACATGCTTGAAACTAGAATATCAGCCGTTGCAAAGCTGTGTCGTCAACACTCACACGTATAAAACTACTTTTAAAAAGCCCTCATTTCGAATTTGATTAGCAGAAACTGGGCTGATAAATTGCTATTGCGGCAGAGTGACAGCCAAGACAAAGGTAATGGCAGAAAAGTGGAACTGCAAAATGATTGATCAGAAACACTGGCATCGATTGGTTGTTGTGATGCCAGGGCCGGCTCTAGGCAGGCATATTTTTCATACAATATTGCGAATTTAAAATCCTTTCATTTTCTCAAAACTCGACAGTGCGCCTTATAACCCGGTGCGCCTAATGTACGGAATAATTGTGGTTGTACTTACTGACCTCAAAGCTATTTTATTTTCTGCATGGTAAAATGACAAGTGTGACCAGTAGATGGCAGTCACACATAAGAGATACGTGTAGACTGCAATATGAAAGCAGTCACGCATAACAGATGAATGTAGACTGCAATATAAAACCCAAAATTGTATATGTTCCATTGAAAATATAGAACATTACAATGTAATAGTTTCTTTAAATTCTACAGTTTGAGCTAATTTCTGTTAAGGGATTATCATTATTATTTATTTCTATTTAATACGTGTCCTTTGGGAAGCTGAAATGTCTATATTTAAGTTGTTTACCATTGCTATGGTTTTGGTTGCTACGGTTACGGGCATTTCCGTTTCCGCCAGCTTGTAGAAAAAAAGGTTTAAAAGAATTCCGGCACTAGCAGTGCAGTGCAGCGTCGGTAGAAAGTTTACCATGATTGCAGATTGGCGAAAGAACCACAGTAAGAATATTGTTTCAGAGTGTAAGGGACTGTGTATCGTTTACCCTCGTTTAAGTTTAAGACATTTGGGCGCTTCACGTTGCCAGCATACGTGAAGTGTATGCTAACAGCTAGTAAGCTAACCGCAGCTAGCACTTGTGTTTGTGTGCTGCACTGGGACTTCACCAACGGTAGGTTTAGTCAGGTTTACCTTAGTTTGTTTGTATAGACCCATTCCCCGTTGACTGTATAATTTGGAGAGCGAGCGTGGGACAGTATAGCGAGTTTAGTTGCGTGCTATTGTTGCTACGTCGCTGCGAGGGACGTGGACACTCGAGGTTGGCGTGTCCATTGCACGACAGAGGGGTGACTCAGGACGAGGCTGGTTCTCCTCTCGCTCCAGACTAGACCTCCTGAGTCGTGCTTAAGGAAGCACGGCCGTGCTTTTCCCCCCCGCCAGCTCTACTCCACAACGGGAGGTGTCCCCCCTCTCCAACGCCCCCTTTGTATCCAGCAGCTGCAACTCACTACCCCACCCCGAAGTGCACCACCAAATCATCAGGACCGCAACTGACAATCTTCTGGCCCAGGTTGGACTATGTGTGTGTGTGTGTGTGTGTGTGTGTTGTTCTATTGGGGAGGTAGCGTGTGAGTGGGGAAGAGTGATTGAAGTGTAATTAATGTCTGATTATTGTATATTTATTTGGGTGTATATCCATCCATCCATTTTCTACCGCTTATTCCCTTTCGGGGTCGCGGGGGGCGCTGGCGCCTAGCTCAGCTACAATCGGGCGGAAGGCGGGGTACACCCTGGACAAGTCGCCACCTCATCACAGGGCCAACACAGATAGACAGACAACATTCACACTCACATTCACACACTAGGGCCAATTTAGTGTTGCCAATCAACTTATCCCCAGGTGCATGTCTTTGGAAGTGGGAGGAAGCCGGAGTACTCGGAAGGAACCCACGCATTCACGGGGAGAACATGCAAACTCCACACAGAAAGATCCCGAGCCTGGATTTGAACCCAGGACTGCAGGACCTTCGTATTGTGAGGCAGACGCACTAACCCCTCTCCCACCGTGAAGCCCCTTATTTGGGTGTATAGTAAATTGTTAAACTTTATAAGCCGTCTCCTCTCACTCTCTCTTAGATTAGATTCTTACATAAATAATAAATAATTGGAGTCATCCCCCTAAGGTGAAAAATACTGTCCTTTATAGTCTCCCGTATAGCCCTGAAAAGTCTATCAAAATGTTTTAGTATGACTTTGGTGAGCTATGAAGCCACACCACTTGATGGATTGTACTGTGCTTCAATATAGAGTATTGATATGGTGTGTGTTTAAGGCAGGACTCACCAACGTGGCGCCTGCAAGGAACAGATGGGTCGCCCGCAGCCCGCTGGCCGTTTTTTTTTTTTTCTTTTATGAATTTATTAATCATTCCAACAAAACAATAGACAACAATACCATAACAATGCAATCCAATTCCAAAACCAAACCCAACCCAGCAACATTCAGAATAGCAATAAACAGAGCAATTGAGGACACACAAACATGACACGGTACAATCTAAAAGTAGTGAAACAAAAATGACTATTATCAATATTAGTAACAATTTCAAAATAGTAGTGATTAAAAATCCCTCATTGATATTATCATTAAAAACATTTACACAAAAAATAAAAAAATTAACAATAGTGTCACTGTGGCTTACACTTGCATCGCATCTCATAAGCTTGACAACACACTGTGTCCAATATTTTACACAAAGATATTATAAGTCATATTTTGGTTCATTTAATGGTTCACTTTGGTTCATTTAATTAAATTATTTTTTGTGTTTTCTCCTCTTTTAAACCGTTCAACTAAGTGTTTTTTTCATCTTTTTTTCTCTACAAAAAACCTTCCGTAAAAGGAAAAAAATGTACGACGGAATGACAGACAGAAATACCCATTTTTTATACATATATAATATTTGTTTATTTAGCTATTCTTGTTTAAATCACACTTACATGTATCTTACAAATGACTATATGTATATATATATATATATATATATATATATATATATATATATATATATATATATATATATATATATATATATATATATATATATATGTCTTGATTGGATTATCCAGAGAATAGTGCTCGATACCGTGGTAGAGCGCAATATGTAGGTGTGGGAAAAATCACAAGACTACTTCATCTCTACAGAACTGTTTCATGAGGGGTTCCCTCAATCATCAGGGGATTTTAATGGAAGCATTCACATACAATGGTTTATATAGGGCACAGAGTGGGTGGGTACAGGCAGGCGTAGGGTGTGGTGATTGGCTCATGTGTTACCTAGGAGGTGTTTCCGTCTGTGGCGGCATGTTGAAATGATTTCACTGCGCTTGTTGAGGGATGATAGATCTGGATGATATATAATAAACAGTTGCTCTTTTACGCAAAGGTTGCATCTAAGATGCAACCTATGCTTAAAAGAAACCTATGCAGTTTCTCTTTTAAGCATCTAAGATGCAACCTATGCTTAAAAGAAACCTATGCAGTTTCTCTTTTAAGCATAGGTTGCATCTAAGATGCAACCTATGCTTGAAAGAGAAACTGTTTATTATATATCATCCAGATCTATCATCCCTCAACAAGCGCAGTGAAATCATTTCAACATGCCGCCACAGACGGAAACACCTCCTAGGTAACACATGAGCCAATCACCACACCCTACGCCTGCCTGTACCCACCCACTCTGTGCCCTATATAAACCATTGTATGTGAATGCTTCCATTAAAATCTCCTGATGATTGAGGGAACCCCTCATGAAACAGTTCTGTAGAGATGAAGTAGTCTTGTGATTTTTCCCACACCTACATATATATATATATATATATATATATATATATATATATAAACACTTAAGATGTAAAGTGTAAAACTGGTAGCCCTTCGCATCAATCAGTACCCAAGAAGTAGCTCTTGGTTTCAAAAAGGTTGGTGACCCCTGGTCTATAGTTTTAGTAAGTGGATCAAAACTGGGGAAAACCCCCGAAAAAATGATTTTATTGTTATTTTTGTTGTCTGTATGCACTGAATTGTAAAGTCTGCGGGCTACAGAGCGTTTTCTATTCAGGCTCCAGTACTCTGGAATGCCCTCCTGGTAACAGTTAGAGATGCTACCTCAGTAGAAGCATTTAAGTCCCTTCTTAAAACTAATTTGTATACTCTAGCCTTTAAATAGACCCCCCTTTTAGACCAGTTGATCTGCCGTTTGTTTTCATTGCTGCTCTACCGCCCTCTCCCTCGTGGAGGGGGGTGCACAAGTTCGGTGGCCATGGCTGAAGTGCTGGCTGTCCAGAGTCGGGACCCGGGGTGGACCGCTCGCCTGTGCATCGGTTGGGGACATCTCTGTGCTGCTGACCCGTCTCCGCCCGGGATGGTCTCCTGCTGGCCCCACTGTGGACTGGACTCTCACTATTATGTTAGATCAGGGGCCACCAACCTTTTTGAAACCAAGATCTACTTCTAGGGTACTGATTGATGCGAAGGGCCACCAGTTTTACACTTTACATTTTAAGTGTTTATATATATATATATATATATATATATATATATATATATATGTATATATATATATATATATATATATATATATATATATATATATGTATGTATGTATACACACACACACACACACACACACACATATATATCAATCAATCAATCAATGTTTACTTATATAGCCCTAAATCACTAGTGTCTCAAAGGGCTGCACAAACCACCACGACATCCTCGGTAGGCCCACATAAGGGCAAGGAAAACTCACACCCAGTGGGACATCGGTGACAATGATGACCCAGTGGGACGTCGGTGACAATGATGACTATGAGAACCTTAGAGAGGAGGAAAGCAATGGATGTCGAGCGGGTCTAACATGATACTGTGAAAGTTCAATCCACAATGGATCCAACACAGTCGCGAGAGTCCAGTCCAAAGCGGATCCAACACAGCAGCGAGAGTCCCGTTCACAGCGGAGCCAGCAGGAAACCATCCCAAGCGGAGGCGGATCAGCAGCGCAGAGATGTCCCCAGCCGATACACAGGCAAGCAGTACATGGCCACCGGATCGGACCGGACCCCCTCCACAGGGGAGAGTGGGACATAGAAGAAAAAGATATATACTGTATACATAGTCATTTGTAAGTTACATGTTAGTGTGATTTAAACAAGAATAGCTAAATAAATAAATCTATATATGTATAAAAAATGGGTATTTCTGTCTGTCATTCCGTCGTACATTTTTTTTCCTTTCACGTAAGGTTTTTTGTAGCGAATAAATGATGAAAAAAACACTTAATAGAAAGGTTTAAAAGAGGAGAAAACACACAAAAAAAATGTAATTAAATGAACCAAAGTGAACCATCAAATGAACCAAAATTATTATTATTATGTCTTTGTGTAAAATATTGGACACAGTGTGTTGTGAAGCTTATGAGATGCGACGCAAGTGTGCGCCACGGTGACACTATTGTTCATTTTTTTATTTTTTGTGTAAATGTTTTTAATGTTCAAATCAATGAGGGATTTTTAATCACTGCTATTTTGAAATTGTTACTAATATTGATAATATTCATTTTTGTTTCACTACTTTTAGATTGTACCGTGTCAGGTTTGTGTCCTCAATTGCACTGTTTATTGCTATTCTGAATGTTGCTGGGTTGGGTTTGGTTTTGGAATTGGATTGCATTGTTGTGGTATTGTTGTGTATTGTTTTGTTGGAATGATTAATGAATTCATAAAAAAAAAAAAAAAGGGCAGCGGGCGACCCATCTGTTCCTTGCGGGCTACCTGGTGCCTGCGGGCGCCGCGTTGGTGACCTCTGTGTTAGATCCACCATGGACTGGACTTTCACAATATTATGCTAGATCCACTCGACATCATTGCACCCGTCGCCCTAGAGGGGAGGGGGTCACCCACATTTGCGGCCCCCTCCAAGGTTTCTCATTGTCATCCAACTGGGTTGAGTTTTTCCTTGCCCGGATTTGGAATCTGATCCGAGGATGTCGTGGCTTGTGCAGCCCTTTGAGACACTTGTAATTAAGGGCTATATAAATAAACATTGATTGATCGATTGAATTGTACTGCATTGTCAATGGTTAAAAGGAGTCGTATTGTTAGTTTTGATAATAATAATGTTTTAATATTAATATAATTTATCTACTGTGACTATTCAAGGCTTTCAAAGAATTTTGCTGAAGACGCATCAGAAACTGAAAAAGCTTTTCGGTACATCCCGATATAGAGGCCAGCATGTCAGGAGGTCACTCGACTAGCACTGGTGACTCTTTTTCCTCTTCCTCACTCCGCTTTCATGAATCATCCCGCAGGCTTTTGCTTGACTTCTTTCTTTTCCAACCAACAACAGCAGCTCGTTATTTAGTCTGGAAGCACATTTGTCCTCAGGGACGTCAGCCTGGATTAAACTGAGCTGAAATCTTGTTTTTAGCTCTGACCTCCGGGCGCCAGCACGAATCAGACATGCTGCTTTAAAACACGGAGCATCCTTTTTTTTTTTCTTTTTTTTTTAGCAAACCCCCCCACCTTAGGCAAACACAATGGCCTTCATCCCTAAAGAGTCCGATGAATCACTAATGAGATAAAAAGTGACATTTTATTTCTACCTCAGGGCATTTCACCTGCAAAAAAAAAACAAATACAACAAGCAGAGAAGAGAACACTTGCAACAATTCATAGACTGATTTGAAATTTACATTTTTGCTACAAAACATGTTTCACTTATTACCTCCTTTTGAATGCAACCATTAAACAACAACATGCATGTGAGAGCAGGCGTTGTTCTCTTAAAGTTCAAAGTTAAAGTACCACTGATAGTCACACAAACACTAAGTGTGGTGAAATTACCCTCTGCATTCGACCCATCTTCTAGTTCCACCCCCTGGGAGGTGAGGGGAGCAGTGAGCAGTTGGGGTGACCACGCTCGGGAATCATTTTGGGGATTTAACCCTCAAATCCAAACCTTGGGTGTCAAGCAGGGAGGTAACGGGTCCCAGTTTTATAGTCTTTGGTATGACTCGGCCGGGGTTTGAACTCACCACCTACCAATCTCAGGGGTCGGCAACCATCAGCATACAAAGAGCCATTTGAGCCCATTTGCCCCCAAATAAAACCCAACGAGAGCCGCAAACCCTGTTCGATTCCTTAAATGACGATAACACCACTTGACAACGATTCACATTTTATTTCTGGGTTTAAGTAAATCACCAAATTATTTTGAACATTTGAAAGAAAAATACACAGGTTCTTCTCTTATTAATGAATTTGAAAAAGTTGCGCCAATATTCTGAAGGCATACAACGGCCGCATATTTCATTTGACTAAAAAGGGAAAAGAACAACCTCGTCATCAATGAAAGCAAATTAATCAGTCCATGAAGCCTTAAATGTTCTATTTTCATCAGAAATGTTTCTCTATTTTGATCCGTCCATTGCTACCTTACCGGGGGTTGACCGCTAAAAACAATACAATTGTTTGGCAGCAAGAGCTGATGCACAGGGGCGGTGGCAAACACGAATCCCTTATGGGTGATGGACGGCTGGGCAGCGCCAGAGAAGCTGCAGCCAGCCACCGTAGCCCCCACTCCTTCCCCTCTGTTGCAAGTCTTGAGATGTATGTTGTAATATGTAAATGTGCTTTGCTATGGAGGTTTTTTCCCACTCCAGACTGGGCTCTCTTAGGAGCCCAGTCTGAATTCTATTGACACAGCCATCGTCTGGTGCATCAGGGACGGCAGAGAGGAGGAGTTTCGGAACCTGGTGAGGGACTTTGTTGTCTGGTGCCACACGAACGTCTTGCAGCTCAATCCGTCAAAGACCAAGGAGCTGGTCATTGACTTTGGGAGGTCGAGTCCACGGTCACAACCTATTGTGATCGAGGGAGTTGAGGTACAGACCGTGGACTCATTCAAGTACCTCGGGGTTTGGGTGGACAATAAGCTGGACTGGACTGTTAACACGGACCACCAGTACAAGAAAGGACAGAGCAGGCTGTACTTCCTCAGGAGACTGCGCTCCTTCAACATTTGTAGAAAACTCCTGTGGATGTACTACCAGTCTGTGGTTGCCAGTGTTCTGTTCTACATGGTAGTGTGCTGGGGGGACAGTACATCTATGAAGGACAGCTCCAGACTTGAGAAACTGATCAGGCGGGCCGGTTCTACAATCGGAATGAAACTGGACTCACTGGTGACGGTGGCAGAGAAGAGGACTGTGGACAAACGTTATCAGTAGCCAGAGGAGCCTGTTCAGTGCTAGACTGCTTCATCTCAAGTGCAGGACTAATAGACTCAAGAACTCCTTTGTCCCACACGCCATTAGACTGTACAACTCCTCTCTGGGACGAGGGACCCGGGGGGTATTAGGATGACAGGGGATGCAAAACATTAACAGTACAATACGTTTTCATAACATGGTCACTACTGCCTACTTTGTCTTGTTATATTCTTATTTTACTGTTATATTGTTATTCCCATTGTTTTTATTCTTTTTGTAATATTTCTCTATTTTGTTTCCTTTTAAACACCCATTATTTGCTTTTTACTTTTTTTTAAATTGATCTCAACTCTGTACACTGCTGCTGGAATTTTAATTTTCCTGAAGGAACTCTCCTGAAGGAATCAATAAAGTACTATCTATCTATCTATCTATCTATCTATCTATCTATCTATCTATCTATCTATCTATCTATCTATCTATCTATCTATCTATCTATCTATCTATCTATCTATCTATCTATCTATCTATCTATCTATCTATCTATCTATCTATCTATCTATCTATCTATCTATCTATCTATCTATCTATCTATCTATCTATCTATCTATCTATCTATCTATCTATCCATCTATCTATCTATCTCTATCTATTTTTTTTACTCACCCCCCCAGCGTTGACTTTTTTCCCATATTTTACCGGGCGCCTTCTGGCGACCCATCAGCGTTCATGTTCTGTAACCCTGTACACTGTTTGTTTGCCTAATCTGGAACGGGTTTGTGCTGAAAACAAAGTTTCATTGTACTTGTGCAATGATAATTAAGACCTACCTACCTACCTACCTACCCACCTAGCTACCTACCTACCTTCGATCAACAATGTATCAAAATGTTTTATTATCATATAATTAGATACCAGAACTCTCCAAAATAACAACTGTTAGATTAAAAGTAACTAAAGAAATGTAATTAATTAAGTAAGCATTATTTGTTGACATTTTGTTTCAAAGCCAAAGCGATCCACGGCGATGGCATAAAAGAGCCGCATGTGGCTCCAGAGCCGCGGGTTGCAGACCGCTGCTCTAACCACTAGGCCAGTCTCTGGATGCCTGTTTACCACCTGTTTTGGACTTGTGAAATCACTCGATAACTATGTACAATATTCATGACAAATGTGTGCTTTATCTTAAAAATGTGCTATTTGGGTATACACAGTATGAGAAAACATTTTTAAAATTAATTTTTCCTTTGCAACCTCATTATATTACTGACAACAAGAATGTTTGATCATATTACGCCTATGTTGGCTCACCTGCACTGTGGGAGGAGGTGTACTAAGTTCCCTGTAGGAGAAAAAGTCACTGCCGCTGTCCATGGTACTGAAGATGAGCACCAGCGGGCAGGGGCGGGGCATGTGCTGACGGCGAGACACAGCTGGCAAGTGATTAGATTTCACAGGTGGTACGTGTTAATCTAATCATCTGTTGTCTTTAACAGCAAGCGGCCGGGAGCGGAGGAGGAGAGGGGACTAGGAGGTCCTCACATCTGTGGTCCCCTCCGAGTTTTTTCATTGTATCCCATTGGGTTGAGTTTTTTCTTGCCCTGATGTGGGATCTGAGCCGAGGATGTCGTTGTGGCTTTTGCAGCCCTTTGAGACAATTGTGATTAAGGCTATATAAATAAAAACTTTCATTAATTGATTGCTTGATTGATTAGCCTTTCAATGCTCTTCTTAAACCACACAATTTTTACCTCGATATTTGTCAAATCTTAGTTACGGCCCTGCGTGTAACGTGATCAAAGATGGCTGATGCAACGCACCGTTGTGGTTATTATTATTTCGGTTGTTGAATGAATTCCTTTTTCTGCTGTTTATATGCAAATGTTGTGGCTTGTGCAGCCTTTTGAGACACTTGTGATTTAGGGCTATATAAGTAAACTTTGATTAATTGATTGATTGATTGATTGAACCGTAACTCAATCAATCAATCAATGATTTAGGGCTATACAAATAAACATTGATTCATTGTTTAATAAACATTGATTGATTGATTGATTGATTCATTGATTCATTGATTCATTGAGTTAGGGTTCAATCAATCAATCAATCAATCAAAGTTTACTTATATAGCCCTGAATCACAAGTGTCTCAAAGGGCTGCACAAGCCACAACGACATCCTCAGTTCAGAGCCCACATAAGGGCAAGGAAAAACTAATAACCCAGTGGGATGTCAATATGAATGACTATGAGAAACCTTGGAAAGGACTGCAAATGTGGGTGACACATTGCATCCGATCTCTAGGGGAGACCGGATGAAATGGACGTTGAGTGGGTCTAGCATAATATTGGGAAAGTCCAGGCTATACTGGATCTAACATACAGTAATAGTGAGAGTTCAGTCCATAGTGGGGCCAGCAGGAGACCATCCCGAGCGGAGAGGGGTCAGCAGCGCAAAGATTTCCCCAACCGATGCACAGGCAAGCGGTCCACCCCGGGTCCCGACTCTGGACAGCCAGTATTTCATCCATGGCCACCGGACCTGTGACCCCCCGCCCCTTTCCACAAGGGAGAGGGGGGGGCAGAGCAGAAAACAAAAGAAACGGCAGATTAACTGCTCTAAAAGGGGGGGTCTATTTAAAGGCTAGAGTACACAAATGAGTTTTAAGATGGGACTTAAATGCTTCTACTGAGGTAGCATCTCTAACTGTTACCGGGAGGTCATTGCAGAGTACTGGAGTCCGAATAGAAAATGCTCTGTAGCCCGCAGACTATTTTTGGGCTCTGCGAATCACTAATAAGCCTGTTCTTTGAACGCAGATTTCTTGCCGGGACATAATATGTTACAGTACAATCAGCAAGATAGGATGGAGCTAGACCATGTAGTATTTTATACGTAAGTAGTAAAACCTTAAAGTCACATCTTAAGTGCACAGGAAGCCAGTGCAGGTGAGCCAGTACAGGCGTAATGTGATCACACTTTCTTGTTCTTGTCAGAAGTCTAGCAGCCGCATTTTGAACCAACTGTAATCTTTTAATGCTAGACATGGGGGGACCCGAAATTGATACGTTACAGTAATCGAGACGAGACGTAACGAACGCATGAATAATGATCTCAGCGTCGCTAGTGGACAAAATGGAGCAAATTTTAGCAATATTACGGAGAGGAAAGAAGGCCGTTTTAGTAACATTTTTGATGTGTGACTCAAACAAGAGAGTTGGGTCAAAAATAATACCCTAGTTCCTTACCAAGTCGCCTTGTGTAATTGTTTGGTTGTCGAATGATAAGGTGGTATTAATAAATAAGTGTCGGTGTCTAGCAGGGCCGATAATCAGCATTTCCGTTTTTTTGGCGTTGAGTTGCTGTTACTCTAACTATAACCAAAACCTAACCCTAACCTAAACGTATTTTAACCAGTATTTTGTTTTTTATTTCTGCCTTCCGTGTTACAATCTTTCTCTTCAGCTTCACTTCCATTTAAAACACGCTTCACTTTCGTTGTCGTCCCCCCTGTGGGCACGTCTTTAAATGGATGCCAACTACACTTTAAGTGGGTGCATATAAAATGAAGATTTAGGTTTAGATTTAAGATTTGGATTTAAGATTTAAGAGTATATTTAAGCAGGAGACCCTGCCCCAAGTGAAGGAGTTCAAGTACGTCAGAGTCTTGTCCACGAGTGAGGGAAGAGTGGATTGTGAGATCGACAGGCGGATCGGTGTGGCGTCCTCAGTAATTCGGACGTTGTATCGATCCGTTGTGGTGAAGAATGAGCTGAGCCGGAAGGCAAAGCTCTCAATTTACCGGTCGATCTACGTCCCCATCCTCACCTATGGTCATGAGCTTTGGTTCATGACCAAAAGGACAAGATCACAGGTACAAGCGGCCGAAATGAGTTTCCTCTGCCTTGTGGCGGAGTCTCCCTTAGAGATAGGGTGAGAAGCTCTGTCATCCAGGAGGAGCTCAAGGTAAAGCTGCTGCGTCTCCACATGGAGAGGAGCCAGATGAGGTGGTTCGGGCATCTGGTCAGGATGCCACCCGAACGCCTCCCTAGGGAGGTGTTTAGGGCACGTCCAACTGGTAGGAGGCCACGGGGAAGACCCAGGACACGTTGGGAAGACTACGCCTGGCCTGGGAACGCCACGCCTGGCCTGGGAACGCCTTGGGATCACCCGGGAAGAGCTGGACGAAGTGGCTGGGGAGAGAAAAGTCTGGGCTTCGCTGCTTAGGCTGCTGCCTCCGCGACCCGACGTCAGATAGGCGGAGGAAGATGGATGGATGGATGGATGGATGGATGTATTCCGTTTATATTTACATCCAACACAATTTCCCAACTCATATGGAAACGGGCTTTTGAATGACAGATCAATCTTGTCATTCAGATAATGAACAAAATAATGGCCAAACAATTAAACCACTGACAGTTCCGTTCATTATTGGAAGAAGTTGAAAGCACGTATTTTGGTCTCCTGCTGCACGAGAGAGTCTGATGCGGTCCAGAGGGTAGACGCTGAAACACTTTGCTGTGTGTCTACAGCAAGTGAAAACTTTCCTGGAAAGCAAAGGGCTCGCATTTCCTGAACGAGAACAGCCAGAGTGGCTTGAAAAGCTGTACTTTATGGTGGACATGACAGCACACCTTAACATGCTCAACAGAAGTCTTCAGAAGAAAAAGAGACGCAGCCCTGCAGACGCTAGAGGGAATCTTGGCGGGCGTTTGAGCGCAAGACAACCATGAAAGGTACAGAGGGGTCTCACTTCCCCTCGTTAAGAGAAAAGAAGAAGAAGCACACAATGCTCAGATAAATCATGAGGGTACGCCGTGGAAACGTCTGGCACAAGTGGCAAAAAAGACTGAGAACGGTGAGGAATGCTCATCAAACACTTATTTGGAACATCCCACAGGTGAGCAGGATAATTTGGAACAAGTGGGTCCCATGATTGGGTATAAAAGCAGCTTCCATGAAATGCTCAGTCATTCACAAACAAGGATGGGGCGAGGGTCACCACTTTGTGAACAAATGCGTGAGCAAATTGTCGAACAGTATAAGAACAATATTTCTCAACGAGCTATTGCAAGGGATTTAGGGATTTCACCATCTCTGTAATATCATCAAAAGGTTCAGAGAATCTGGAGAAATCACTGCACGTAAGCGGCAAGCCCGTGATATTTGATCCCACAGGCGGTACTGCATCAAAAAGCGACATCAATGTGTAGAGGATATCCCCCCATGGGCTCAGGAACACTCCAGAAAACCACTTTCAGTAACTACAATTTGTCGCTACATCTGTAACTGCAAGTTAAAACTCTACTATGCAATGCCAAAACCATTTATCAACAACACCCAGAAACGCCACCGGATTTGCTGGGCCCAAGTTCATCTAAGATGGACTGATGCAAAGTGGAAAAGTGTTCTGCGGTCTGACAAGTCCACATTTCAAATAGTTTTTGGAAACTGTGGACGTTGTGTCCTCCGGACCAAAGAGGAAAAGAACCATCCGGACTGTTATAAACACAAAGTTCAAAAGCCAGCATCTGTGATGGTATGGGGGTGCATTAGTCCAAGGCATGGGTAACTTACACATCTGTGAAGGCACCATTAATGCTGAAAGATACATACAGGTTTTGGAGCAACATAATGTATTTTGCCATCCAAGCAATGTCTTTTTCATGGACGCCCCTTCTTATTTCAGCAAAACAGTTGTTAGAATAAATATCATTATAACTTTATGCTTAAGGGCCGTTGATATAAATTATTGTCAAATTGTGCTGAAGTGGTATTTTTGTATTTAAGCAAGCTGGCAATCCAAACGATTTTTATCAGTGTTGTGTCTAGACTCGGCCTGCTGTCGGCCAAGGCCGAACACCGCCGTCACGCAGACAGAGCAGAGACAAGGCGATATGACCTGCGTCACCTAATTAAAAATGTTTTCTATAATCAGATATTGTGTCTAAGTGGAGTTGTCGAGATTACCCCCTTCCCTCAGCGACAGTGATGTAATAGGGACATTCCTAATAAATAGAGGAGGCGAGCAGGCTTGACTTTTGGAACGTAGTTTGGATCTGTAACTAGAATAAAGCCCAAAGCACGTGTCTCCTCATGAGCTAAATTGAACTCTGTCTCTGCATGACTCCTTGCTTGATTATAAGATGTCATCAGTGTTTGAACCTGACACAGTGCCAAGCCACATTCTGCACTAGTTACCACAGCGTGACTTCATAGTAAAAGAGTGCCGGTACTAGACTGGCCTGCCTGAAGTTCAGATCTGTCTCCCATTGAAAATGTGTGGCGCATTATGAAGCGTAAAATACCACAACGGAAAACCACTTAAGCTGTACATCAAGCAAGAACAGGAAATAATTTCACCTTCAAAAAATGTTTTTCCTCAGTTCCCAAACGTTTACTGAGTGGTATTAAAAGGAAAGGCCATGCAACACAGTGGTAAAAATGCCCCTGTGCCAAATTTTGGCAATGAGTTGCTGCCATAAAAGTTAATGAATATTTGCCAAAAGAAATAGGTTTCTCAGTTCGTACATTAAAGGGGAACATTATCACCAGACCTATGTAAGCGTCAATATATACCTTGATGGTGCAGAAAAAAGACCATCTATTTTTTCAACCGATTTCCGAACTCTAAATGGGTGAATTTTGGCGAATTAAACGGCTTTCTGTTTATCGCTCTTTTTGCGATGACGTCAGAATGTGACGTCTCCGAGGTAATACAGCCGCCATTTTAATTTTCAACACATTACAAACACCGGGTCTCAGCTCTGTTATTTTCCGTTTTTTCGACTATTTTTTGGAACTTTGGAGACATCATGCCTTGTCGGTGTGTTGTCGGAGGGTGTAAAAACACTAACAGGGAGGGATTCAAGTTGCACCACTGGCCCGAAGATGCGAAAGTGTCTGCTGCCAGACCCCCATTGAATGTACCAAAGTGTCTCCACATTTGACCGGCGATGACAGACATGACACAGAGATGTATGGATAACCTGCAGATGCATTTGCAACGATAAAGTCAACAAAATACCAAAGGTGAGTTTTGTTGATGTTGACTTATGTGCTAATCAGACATATTTGGTTGCGGCGTGACTGCCAGCTAATCGATGCTAACATGCTATGCTAATCGACGCTAACATGCTATTTACCGGCGGTGCTAAAGCAGACATGGCACAGAGATGTATGGATAACCTGCAGATGCATTTGCAACTATAAAGTCAACGAATTCACAAAGGTGAGTTTTGTTGATGTTGACTGCCAGCTAATCGATGCTAACATGCTACGCTAATCGATGCTAACATGCTATTTACCGGCGGTGCTTAAGCAGGAATGGCACAGAGATGTATGGATAACCTGCAGATGCATTTGCAACTATATTACGTTTACTTCCATCCACATTTAATGCAAAAAAAACACTTACCAATCGAAGGATTTAAGTTGCTCCAGTGTCACAAGATGCAAAAGTCCTGATCGTTTGGTCTGCACATTTTACCGGCGATGCTAACGCAGCTATTCGGCCATGCTATGGCTATGAATAGCGTCAATAGCTATTCGCTCAATAGTTTCAGTTTCTTCTTCAATACTTTCATACTCCAACCATCCGTTTCAATACATGCGTAATCCGTTAAATCGCTTAAATCGCTAAAATCCGAGTCTGAATCCAAGCTAATGTCACTATATCTTGCTGTGCTATTCGCCATTGTTTGTTTACATTGGCAGCACTGTATGACGTCACAGGGAAATGGATAGTCACATCACAAATAGCGAAAATCAAGCACTTTAAAGCTTTTTTTGGGGGATATTCGGGGACCGGTAAAATTTTGAAAAAAATTTCAAAAAATACAACAAGCCACTGGGAACAGATTTTTATTGTTTTTAACCCTTTTGAAATTGTGATAATGTTCCCCTTTAAATAACTTGTCTTTGCAGTCTATTTAATTTAATATAAGCTGAAAAGGATTTGCAAATCATTGTATTCTGTTTTTATATACGAATTACACACCATGCCAACTTCACTGGTTTTGAGTTTTGTAATATCCCATGTTGTATGTGCTCTTCACCGTATGAGTGGTTTGTGTAAATAAATTGATTGTCATGATAGCAATCAGATACAAATTCCTTAGTCAATTTGCATTGACTTTCTTCATGGGATTGAATTCCCTCTGCGACTTAACCCAAAGTACCGACTGCTATCTTGCTCGTCCTCTTGTTTTGAGGGGGAACTCCCGGAATTTGGACAAAGTCTCTAGTCTTGCTTCGAAAGGAAAACTCACCTGCAAATAAAAAGTGTCACAATGTTGAGATGCTCCTGTGTGTGTGCGTGCGCGTGTCACAAGCATTAGTGTCGGTCTGAGTACAGCACATTAGTTACGGGTTTTACTGCGCTATAATTAATCCTTGTCACGCATCGTCTAGAATTAAAGGGGGCGCTTATTCAAATACACTACATCAAGAAGGTGGTAGACGCTCAGGAATAAAATATGTTTTATTTTGGATACTTAAGTATTTAGCATTTAGTCAGTGGCGGTCTGGCCATGGGGAGTAGTAGTTTCCCAGTGGATTGATAAATAATAGGAAAATGGATGTTTATTTGTTCATGTATTTATTTTTTGCTGTGCATTGTCTTGATATATGTATGATAAGTCTCCAACTACAGCCGTTGCAGACATGTAAGACATGCCTGACCAACAAAAATAGATTGTAGAATATCAAATAGTCATTACATTTATTTGTAAATATTGTATCCTTATTAACTAAATTGTCTTGTTTTTGTTATTTTGCACCCAAAAAAATGTCCTTTGTATTGGTATTACTCCAAATTTGTATTGCGAGCACGATTGTGTGTTATTTGTTTGAACTGTCCAAACTGACAGTTCCACACACAGCTGCAGGATCAGGGCTGGAGGTGCACTGACAGCTGATGGACAGTTGAGAATTCGCCGTCATTTGTGTGTGTCAACATTTTTGGAGGGTCACAAATAAATAATTAGACATATTGTGTATTCAGCAATATACTTTTATAGCAGCTAGAGCAGTGGTTCTCAACCTTTTTTCAGTGATGTACCCCTTGTGAACATGTTTTTCATTCAAGTACCCCCTAATCAGAGCAAAGCATTTTTGGTTGAAAAAAAGAGATAAAGAAGTAAAAAACAGCACTATGTCCTCAGTTTCTGATTTATTAAATTGTATAACAGTGCAAAATATTGCTCATTTGTAGTGGTCTTTCTTGAACTATTTGGAAAAAAAGAATATATATAACTAAAAACTTGTTGAAAAATAAACAAGTGATTCAATTATAAATATAGATTTCTACACATAGAAGTAATCATCAATTTAAAGTGCCCTCTTTGGGGATTGTAATAGAGATCCATCTGGATTCATGAACTTCATTCTAAACATTCTTCACAAAAAAATAAAAATCTTCAACATAAATATTTATGGAACATGTCCACAAAAATTCTAGCTGTCAACACTGAATATTGCATTGTTGCATTTCTTTTCACAGTTTATGAACTTAAATTCATATTTTGTTGAAGTAGTATTCAATAAATATATTTATAAAGGATTTTTGAATTGTTACTATTTTTTGAATATTTTTTTTAAATCTCATGTACCCCTTGGCATACCTTCAAGTACCCCCAGGGGTACGCGTACCCCCATTTGAGAACCACTGAGCTAGAGGACTTAAGGGCTGATTAAAACGAATTAGATTGATGTGTTTTGGTGTCCTTTAATGACTTTAGTTTTTTTGGAATATAATACATATACATATACATATACATATATATATATATATATATATATATATATATATATATATATATATATATATATATATATATAATATTAAAATATTTCCTATACAAAACTCAAAACCAGTGAAGTTGGCACATTGTGTGTTTTGTAAATAAAAATAGAATACAACGATTTGCACATCCTTTTCAACTTACATCAATTGAATAGACTGCAAAGACAAGATATTTAATGTTCGAACTGAGAAATTTAATTTTTGGGGGGAAATAATCATTAACTTATAATTCAATGGCAGCAACACATTGCAAAAAAGTTGGCACAGGGGCATTTTTACCACTGTGTTACATGGCCTTTCCTTTTAACAACACTTAGTAAAGTTTTGGGAACTGAGGAAACCAATTTCTGAAGCTTTTCAGATGGAAATTTTTCCCATTCTGGTTTGATGTACAACTTAAGTTGTTCAACAGTCCGGGTTGTCCTTTGTGGTATTTTAGGCTTCATAATGCACCACACATTTTCAATGGGAGACAGGTCTGGACTACAGGCGGGCCAGTCTAGTACCCACACTCTTTTACTACAAAGCCACGCTGTTGTAACACGTTGTAGAGGATGCCCTCTAGTGGTTTCTGCAGACCACCACACACTGCCAGGAGAGCCCAGGATTCAGGGTATGACACTGTTTTATTATATAATAGTGCCCGCGCGACCCATCTGGTCCCGTTGGTGACCCCTGCTGTATTTTATTTTTCCAGCAATGGTCATGTGGTGACATCAATTATGATATTTTGCGAGGTAAACATTGAAGTAAGACATCACTGAAGGCCTAGATGGGAAACGCACAGCCCCGCCACTGCATTTTAGCAATGCTTGATAATAAATGTAACTAAACTACTGAAGTCCAATCACTATTATGCTGTATGCTACGTGGAACTAATCAAATATAAATATGAATGGTTTTATCACATTTTTACTTTGACTCTAAACTAGACTGACCATACGTCCTCTTTTTCCCGGACATGTCCTCTTTTGCGGGGCTGTCTGGGTGGAGTTTCTGAAATGCCTCAAATGTCCGGCATTTTGAGTTAGGGTTGCGTGTATTTTCAACGTACGTTAAGGGTTAAGAAGGGGGTTAAAAACAAAACAAATTGTGGAGGTGTGCGCACGCAGCAACATTTGTGAGGGAGGGGCAGAGACATAGAAAGCGAAAGAGTTACAATAAATGTTCATGCGTTGTCAGGCTCTGCTTTTTATCAATAGATTTATCAGATTAAATTTTTTATTATCTATAGCAGGGGTGTCAAAAATGTGTCCCGGAGGCCATTTGCGGCCCACAGCTAATGTTTTAAAGGCCTACTGAAACCCACTACTACCGACCACGCAGTCTGATAGTTTATATATCAATGATGAAATATTAACATTGCAACACATGCCAGTACGGCCTTTTTAGTTTACTAAATTACAATTTTAAATTCCGCGCGAAGTATCCTGTTGAAAACATTGGTATGATGTCCGAGAGCCTTCTCCAGCTCGTGGTGCCCAAGACCAGACTTAAGACCAGTGGAGACAGGGCCTTCTCTGTGGTCGGCCCTAAGCTCTGGAACACTCTGCCCCTCCATGTTCAAACTGCTTCCACAGTGGAGTGTTTTAAGTCTCGTCTTAAGACCCACTTTTATTATTTGGCTTTTTACACTACGTGAGTTGTGTGCTCCTCTGTCCTCTGTTGTCCTCTGTGTTTTTTATACACTTTGATTTCTATTTTACTGTTTTAATTGATATTACCCTTTAAAATTGTTTTTAATCATATTTATTTTTATATTGGTTTTATATTTATTTATTTTTTGTTTTTATTCAGTCATTGGTGGAGCATAATATTGTTTTTTAATATTGTTTTTACCATGGCTGTGCAGCACTTTGGAAACGTTGTTGTTTAAATGTGCTATATAAATAAAGTGGATTGGATTGATTGGATTGGATGACGCGTGCGCGTGAAATCTCGGATTGTAGCGGACATTTTTTTCCAGCCCGATCCAAGCTATAAGTAGTCTGCTTTATTTGCATAACTACACAGTATTCTGGACATCTGTGTTGCTGAATATTTTGCAAATTGTTCAATTAATAATGGAGAAGTCAAAGAAGAAAGACGTAGGTGGGTAGCGGTGTATTGCAGCTGCTTTTAGCCACACAAACACAGCCGGTGTTTCCTTGTTTACATTCCCGAAGGTGAAGCTTTACTATGGAACAGAGCGGTCAAGCGAACATGGTTCCCGACCACATGTCAACCGGCAGGTTTCGGTGAGAAAATTGTGGTAATAAGTCAGCTCTTACCATAGACATGAGTGGAGCTTTTGTCCTCTTGCAGCTGCGGACTCTCTTACCTCCTCCCACCGGAGACACTGGCGGTCACCACACCCGTGGCCACACCCCTCCGACTTTCAGGTACCATATAATCTCACTAAAACACTAGTAACACAATTGTGACGTTTGGCTGGCATCGTGGTGTGGTTTTGTACTCTCGTGGATGCAGGCGGGAAATGGACCCAGCGTGAAGGTAGGAATGATGATTTATTTAACTACAAAACCAACTAAGAACAGAAATACTTGCACAAAGGCACTACAGACAAAACCAACAGAACTAGCCTGTGAGCTAGAAAGAACAAAAGACGCTAACATGTGAGCTAGGGAAATAAACAAACGAATAGCGTGGAAGCTATCAAGTATCAAAAATAGTCTTTACCACAATGAGGGATAGCGACGTCACTTGTTGCATCGAAACATAAATTGAGACTGCGAGACTGAATGACAAACAAGGGCAGGCTTAAATAGCGACAGAAATTAGGAGGCAGGTGCGTGAGAAAGACAGAAGACAGGTGACACAAATACTAAACAGGATGTGAAAACAAAACAGAACAAAACCAGAAAATGACATGATCCGAGCCGCGGATCATGACAACAATATGCAGATAAGGGATTTTCAGGAATTATCCTAGTAAATGTGTCTACTAACATCTAAATCGCTCGCACTGCCCTCGCCGTTTTTTTTTTCAAGTCCTTCACTCTCAATATCCTCATCCACGAATCTTTCATCCACGCTCAAATTAATGGGGAAATTGTCGCTTTCTCGATCCCAATCGCTCTAGCTGTTGGTGGCTATGATTTTAAACAATGTGAGGATGTGAGGAGCCCTACAACCAGTGATGTCACGCGCACATCATCTGCTACTTCCGGTACAGGCAAGGCTTTTTTATTAGCGACCAAAACTTGCGAACTTTATCGTCGATGTTCTCTACTAAATCCTTTCAGCAAAAATATGGCAATATCGCGAAATGATCAAGTATGACACATAGAATGGACCTGCTATCCCCGTTTGAATAAAAACATCTCATTTTAGTAGGCCTTTAAAGGCCCACGGCACATTCTAAAAATACTATTAAAATAAACATAAACATAACAAAATTGAAATAAAAAAGCTTAAAGGTGAAATGTAATTTAGAAAAAGTTGCAATGTTGACTCATAAAACAAAGCTGTTTTTTTTTCTTTCAAACTGTCATTCCTCAAAACATAATACTGAATCAAAATCAATGTTATTATGAATTATTCACCTATCCAAGGTCCCGATTACGTCAAATCAAGTATTCCACTCTAAAAAATGTTTTTGGTGGAAGATTTTGCGTATTTTGTGTGCGTTGCCATAAAAAAACATTGTTTTTTGTGACAAAAAAGGGCAAAAAACAAAAAAACAACATAAAAAAAATTCAACATTTTGAAATGAGGAATAGATCTGAAGTTGATGTAGACTCCAGAGATTTAAGCGTTAAATATAAAATATATGTATGCCCTGGCACACCATTATCATTTCATGACCCAAGCAAAAACACTTTTTACACTTTTATACTGAAATAAATACACCTACAACTTCTTAAATAAAAACATAGAAAAAACTGCCAGCAGCGGTAAAGTTTAGATCCATGAAGGAAAGAAAAAAGTAAATGAATGTTTTTAACTGAATACATTTACATATGCATACAAATTCGTTTTCTTTTTTTTTCTTTTTTATTAATTTAAGTAACATTTATGACAACCTTTTTCCAAAACACAGTATATAATGTGAGATATAACAGGACAATGCATATGTTTATCATTTTTTCCCCAAAACGCTTACAAAAAAGTGGGACCCCAAAAATTTACTGTGGGACCCCGTTTTGAAAATTCCTAGCGCCAACACTGCTGTCAACAGAGGATTAAAAATGCTTTATTTAAATAAATATATTATTTATAAAGCAAGTTCAGGCATCATTGGCAAATTTTCACCGAGTCCCGGCCTTGGCACGCATATATGTGTCATCTTTTTGGGATTTCGCAATATGGTCAGCCTACTCCGGGGGTCTGCAACTTCGCACGCGGCTCTTTAGCGCCGCCCTAGTGGCTCTCTGGAGCTTTTTCAAAAATATATGAAAAATGGAAAAAAGATGAGGGGGAAAAAAAACATATTTTTTGTTGTAATGTGGTTTCTGTAGGAGGACAAACATGACACAAACCTCCCTAATTGCTATAAAGAACACTGTATTAAACATGCTTCACTGATTCGAGTATTTGGCTAGCGCCGTTTTGTCCTACTAATTTTGGCGGTCATTGAACTCACCGTAGTTTGTTTACATGTATTACTTCCTCCGACTTTCTAAGACGTGTTTTATGCTTTTTCTTTCTCATTTTGTCCACCAATCTTTTAACTTTGTGTATTAATGCACAAAGCTGAGTTTTGTTGATGTTATTGACTTGTGTGGAGTGCTAATCAGACATATTTGGTCACTGCATGACTGCAAGCTAATCGATGCTAACATACTATTTAGGCTAGCTGTATGTACATATTGTATCATTGTGCCTCATTTGTAGCTGTATTTCAGCTCATTTAGTTTCCTTTAAATACTACTACTACCGACCACGCAGTCTGATAGTTTATATATCAATGATGAAGTATTAACATTGCAACACATGCCAATACGGCCTTTTTAGTTTACTAAATTGCAATTTTAATTTTCCCGGGAGTTTCTTGTTGAAAACGTCGCGGAATGATGACGTGTACGCGTGACGTCACGGACTGTAAGGAAATATTAGCGCTGCGCACACACACAGCTAAAAGTCGTCTGCTTTAACCGCGTAATTACACAGTATTTTGGACATCTGTGTTGCTGAATCTTTTGCAATTTGTTCAATTAACAATGGAGAAGTCAAAGTAGAAAGATGGAGGTGGGAAGCTTTAGCCTTTAGCCACACAAACACACGGTGATTCCTTGTTTAGAATTCCCGGAGGTGAAGCTTTACTATGGATCAGAGCGGTCAAGCGAACATGGATCCCAACCACATGTCAACCAGCAGTTTTCAATGAGAAAATTGTGGTAAAAAGTTGCCACTTACCGGAGATCAGCTGAGCTTGTGCCGTCCATACAGCTGCCGTCGACTTCCATCAGAGACTGACGTCAACACACCCGTGGACACACCCTTCCGACTATCAGGTACTGTTAAAATCACTAAAACACTAGCAACACAATAGAAAGATAAGGGATTTCCCAGAATTATCCTAGTAAATGTGTCTAAAAACATCTCAATCTGTCCCAATGCAATCGCGTTTTTTGTTGTTGTTTTTTTTCTAGTCCGTCGCTATCAATATCTTCAAACACGAATCTTTCATCCTCGCTCAAATTAATGGGGAAATTGTCGTTTTCTTGGTCCGAATAGCTCTTTTTGTTGGAGGCTCCCATTAAAAACAATGTGAAGCGACTTCCGGTAGAGACAGGGCTTTTCTAATAGCGACCATGTTCTCTACTAAATCCTTTCAGCAAAAATATGGCAATATCGCAAAATGATCAAGTATGACACATAGAATGGACCTGCTATCCCCGTGTGAATAAGAAAATCTCATCTCAGTAGGCCTTTAAGTCCTCATGATTAAATTTATATCTCATGACACACTATCTGTATGTAATATGGCTTTTAATTTTTTGCGGCTCCAGACAGATTTGTTTTTGTATTTTTGGTCCAATATGGCTATTTCAACATTTTGGGTTGCCGACCCCTGGCCTACTCAAAACTAAAATCTGAGGGAAACATGAATGGGATATTACTTGACTGTTCTTAAAGGAAGACAGCGTTTTTTTTTGCTAACATTCAATTTGCGAGAACACACGTCTTTCTCTTCTCTTCTAGGAACGTTTTTTGTTGTTTTAAATCATAAAGAATAAACTTTACAATAAACTACTAAGAAGGCTTTTGATTTCAACGCTGCTAATGACTAACATGTCCCTGCTGCATACTTCTCATTGTCCAATCAGAAGACGATCAAACTGTGCTGCATTCTCACTTTACTGACATTTAAATCAGTTGCACACACACCTACAGCGCGTACACGCACACATAAACACGCACACACATTTGTGGTGAGTCAGTATGCCTGTGGGCGGAGCATGTGAGTCACCCCAACAAGTACATCACCAGTACTGCATTCCTCCATTTTCATCATCAGCATCCTCATCATCTCCATCAGCTTTAGAAGATCAACTTATTTCACCATTTCACTCGTACTTGTTGTCGAGCATGTGTTGTTTTCTCCAAACTCTCACTTATTTTGTCTTTCTCTCGAGTGGCGAGGAAAATGCCATTTTGTACACACGCATGTTTAAAATCGAAAAGGTGGAACATTGTCGAAATCGTTAAACGTGTAAATTCAGTTACGATTCTATCTCAAACTGAGTGTGATGATGTAGCTTTATTTACTTATTTTCTGTATTGCTTTACCACACCCAGATGAAAACATAATAAATAATAAATAGTATTGTAGTAAGCCAACACCGTGTACTACAAAACCCAAAACCGGTGAAGTTGGCACGTTGTGTAATTCGTACATAAAAACAGAATACAATGATTTGCTAATCCAATTCAATTTATATTCAATTGAATAGACTACAAATACAGGATATTTAATGTTCGAACTGAGGAACATATTTTTTTGTGTGCAAATAATCATGAACTTAGAATTTAATGGCACCTACACATTGCAAAAAAGTTGGTACAGCGGCATTTTACCACTGTGTTACATGGCCTTTCCTTTTAACAACACTCAGTAAATGTTTGGGAACTGAGGAGAACAATTATTAAAGCTTTTCAGGTGGAATTCTTTCCTATTCTTGCTTGATGTACAGCTTAAGTTGTTCAACAGTCTGGGGTCTCCGTTGTGGTATTTTAGGCTTCATAATGCTCCACACATTTTCAATGGTAGACAGGTCTGGACTACAGGGAGGCCAGTCTAGTACCTGCACTCTTATACTATGAAGCCATGCTGTCGCAACACGTGGCTTGGCATTGTCTTGCTCAGATAAGTAGGGGCGTCCATGAAAAATGTTGCTTGGATGGCAACATATGTTGCCCCAAAACCTGTATGGACCATTCAGCATTAATGGTGCCTTCACAGATGTGTAAGTTACCCATGCCTTGGGCACTAATACCCCTGCATACTATCACAGATGCTGGCTTTTGAACTTTGCTTCTTTAACAATCCGGATGGTTCTTTTCGTCTTTGTTCCGGGGGACACAACGTCCACAGTTTCCAAAAACAATTTGAAATGTGGATCAGCAGGAGACCATCCCGAGCGGAGACAGACCACAGAACACTTTTCCACTTTGCATCAGTCCATCCTAGATAAGCTCGGACCCAGCGAAGCCGGCTGCGTTTCTGGGTGTTGTTTATAAATGGCTTTCGCTTTGCATAGTAGAGTTTTAACTTTCTCTCACAGATGTAGCGACAAACTGTAGTTGCTGACAGTGGTTTTCTGAAGAGTTTGTGAGCCCATGTGGTGATATCCTTTACAAAATGATGTCGCTTTTTGATGCAGTACCACCTGAGGGAGCGAAGGTAGCGGGCATTCAATGTTGGTTTTCAGCCTTGCTGCTTACGTGCAGTGATTTCTCCAGATTCTCTGACCTTTTGATGATGTTACGGACCGTAGATGGTGAAATCCCTAAATTCTTTACAATAGCTCTGTTATGATCCGCTGCCCGGATCATATTATGCTTTAGATTTTTGAGTCCTTTTGTGTTTTCTGTTGGTTTTGGACTCATTCGGTTCTGGTTTGTGCACTTCTCAGTTTGTTTCCATGTGAACTCATTATTTTTCACCTGCCGCTTGCTCCGGACGCGCACTTGTTTTGTGATTACTGTCATTATTTAGCCAGCCTTCTCCCGTCAGTCTGTCTTGATTCCTAATTTGTCTTTGTACAACAAGTAACGACTTTGGTTCCCGGTTCTGCTTATGCTAGCTCCCATGATAGCTCTTTTAGGTTTGTCAAAGTCTGATTTATATTTTAAATAAATCATTTCCTACCTGCACGCTGTGTCCAAAGCCCGTCTGCATCCTTGGGAGAACAAAACCCGCATCACCATGCGCCCGGCGCGTCACAAGCTCGTTGAGAAATGTTGTTCCTTAACTGTTAAAAAATTAGCTCACTCACAACCCCTGCGATCCAGAAAGGGACAAGCTGTAGAAATTGGATAGATAGATGGATTTGTTCACAAAGTGGTGACCCTCGCCCCATCCTTGTTTGTCAATGACTTAGCCTTTCATGAAAGCTACTTTTATACCCAATCATGGCACCCACCTGTTCCCTATTAGCCTGTTCACCTGCGAGATGTTCCAAATAAGTTTCTGATGAGCATTCCTCAACTTTCTCAGTCTTTTTTGCCACTTGTGCCAGCTTTTTTGAAGCATGTTGCGCACTGGATTATAGGGCGCATTAAAAGAGTCATATATACATATATATATATATATATATATATATATATATATATATATATATATATATATATATATATATATATACATATATATATATATATACATATATATATATATATATATATACATATATATATATATATATGTCTTGATTGGATTATCCAGAGAATAGTGCTCGATACCGTGGTAGAGCGCAATCTCCTGATGATTGAGGGAACCCCTCATGAAACAGATCTGTAGAGATGAAGTAGTCTTGTGATTTTTTTCCCACACCTACATATATATATATATATATATATATATATACATATATATATATATGTATATATACATATATATATATATATATGTATATTTTATTTTCTAAATCCAAAACACTTCCTTGTGTCCTGTGAAAAACGTCCGACCGGAACTCCCTAATAACTAAAGTTCCTTGGGTGAATAATATAAACTCACTATACCGGTATGTTTTAGCGCTTTCATGGCGAGGTTACTGACATATATAAGTAAGAACTTTACACTACTTTATATTAGAAATGGCAACAGTGGAGGATGAATGTCTCATAACAAGAAGATGGAGAAAAAGAAGAGGCTTATCGACTACGGTGTCAGCACGGAGTACAAAGGCGAACAGTTTTTTTAGGATTTATGCAGATCCCAAATACAGATCAGCAAGTACCAGAAGGTAAGAAAAGTCGTTTTTTTTTCATAATATTGCGAAACAAAACACCAGATAATAAGATAATATGTCATACCTTATACACACACCATAATAATACTCGTAAGTTTAATGCGCCGACAATCCATCTAGGGGTGTGGCTTCATAGATTACCAAAGTCGTCATAGCTTTTTGAGCACTGTGTGTAATATTCTATATTTTCAATGGAACATATAACATGTTGGTGTTGTTTACTTGAGTCATAGGGCCATCATAGTGCAGTCTACACGTATCTCTTATGTGTGACTGCCATCTACTAAAAGTTTCAATCAAGCAATCAATCACATGGCAAAAGGAGGCAAACGGGAAACGTACACCAAAATAAAAGCCATGTGCAGGAAATAAAATAAAGGAATATAGGAAAACAAAGCCGAAACCTATCATGACATTTATGATGGACATAATATGTAATATAATGGAATAATATTTAGTACAACATTTTTTAATAAAATGGTAAATAAAATGTGATAGAACATTAACAAATAAAATGCAATAAATGTTCAATAAAATACATATTAATGTTGTTAAATAAAATGTAGTGCAACATTGTTAAATAGATGTAATATATTGTTTAATAAAATTGTAGAGGTTGCCCTGCCACGAGAGCCCGGATTTCAGGGTATTTATTTTCATAAATGTGGCGAGGCTTTTGCTTTCCAGCAAAATGTCTTTCTCTTTGTTCTTGTCCCTCTCTCTCTCTGGCTCCCACTCCAACTCCAACTGCTTGTCTCATCCCGGCTGCTGCTAATAAAGGCAACAGGTGATTAGAGAACAAGGTCCACCTGGGCCATCTACTCACCCGTCGCTGTCTTCAAGGTCGGTACTGGCACACCCCGTTCCACGGCAGGCCTCAGGCCACGCCCCCGCCTCCACAAAAATATAATATATATGACAATGTTAAACAAAATGTAATGTAATGTTGGTAAATACAATATTATACTGTACTACATTGTTGAATAAAATGTAACTCAATGAAGCTGGATGAAATGTAATTGAATATCATTAAAATGTAAAATCATGTTGTCGAATAAAAACATTGCTAAATGAAATGCTGAGTCCGCTGTCAATCATCTTCTATCAGACACGCAGCTCTCCTCCATTATATCTTTGCTGACATCCACCATGTTGTGTCATTTCCCTCAGAGAGACGTTTCGCCATCAAGACAAGCGCCGCCACCTCGGTGTGACATCACAGCTTCAGGCAGTCGGGGTGAGGAGGCCTCAGGTGAGTCTCATGAATACTTAATGAGGCAGAAGGATGTAATGAAGGAAGATGCTAACTTCCCTCCAGGTAAGGGAGATCTGAAAGGAATTGAATCTGGATTTCATTCACTATACGTTTTTTTTACTCTTGCTGAAAAAACACTTGGTTTTGAGAAGTTTACAATGAATAATTGACATTTGTCCTTCCTCACTTGAATCTGCTAATAAATATTGTCAAAAGGGTCACAGATTCTGGAGAAATCACTGCACATAAGCAATGATATGACCTTCAATCCATCATTTGGTACTGCATCGAAAAGTGACACCAGTCTGTAAAGGATATCACCACATGGGCTCAAGAACACTTCAGAAAACCACTGTTTTTAACTACAGTTTGTCGCTACATCTGTAAGTGCAAGTTCAAACTCAACTATGCAAAGCGAAAGTCATTTATCAACAACACCCAGAAATGCCACCAGTTTTGCTGGGCCCAAACTCATCTAAGATGGATTGATGCTAAGTGGAAAACTGTTCTGTGGTCAGACGAGTCCACATTTTGAATTGTTTTTGAAAACTGTGGACGTCGTGTCCTCCGGAACAAAGAGGAAAAGAACCATCCGGATTCTTATAGGCGCAAAGTTCAAAAGCCAGCATCTGTGATGGTATTAGTGCTCAAAGCATGAGTAACTTACACATCTGTGAAGGCACCATTATTACTGAAATGTGCATACAGGTTTTGGAGCAACATATGTTGCCATCCAAGCAACGTTATCATGGACGCCCCTGCTTATTATTATTCAACAGCGTGGCTTTATAGTAAAAGAGTGCTGGTACTAGACTGGCCTACCTGTAGTCCAGATCTGTCTCCAATTGAAAATGTGTTGCGCAATATCAAGCCTAAAATACCACAACCACAACTGTTGCTCAACTTAAGAAGTACATCAAGCAAGAATGGGAAATAATTCCACCTGTAAAGCTCCAAAAATTGATCTCCTCAGTTACCAAACATTTACTGAGTGTTGTTAAAAGGAAAGGCCATGTAACACAGTGGTAAATATGCCCCTGTGCCAACTTTTTTCCAATGTGTTGCTGCCATCTTATTCTAAATTAAAGATTATTTGCAACAAAAACAAATGTTTCTTAGTTCAAACATTAAATATCTTGTCTTTGCAGTATATTCAATTGAATACAAGTTGAAAAGGATTTGAAAATCATCGTATACTGTTTTTTTTTGTTTTTTTTTTACCAATTACAGTGTGCCAACTTTACTGGTTTTGGGTTTTGCAGAGTGCTTCTTTAGGTTGGACAGGTGGATGCTGTCAGCAGGTTGCCATGACAAACTCACAGGTTGAAACTAGATATGAATATACAAACAATTGCATTAATAATCCAACAAATTGGGCAGTTTCAGATTCGGTGTACCTCTTAATAGGGTACACTTATTAAAGATATAAAAACTTTTATTAAATAAATAAATGGGTTGTACTTGTATAGCACTTTTCTACCTTCAAGGTACTCAAAGCGCTTTGACACTACTTCCACATTTACCCATTCACACACACATTCACACACTGATGGAGGGAGCTGCCATGCAAGGCGCTAACCAGCACCCATCAGGAGCAAGGGTGAAGTGTCTTGCTCAGGACACAACGGACGTGACGAGGTTGGTACTAGGTGGGGATTGAACCAGGGACCCTCGGGTTGCACACAACCACTCCTCCACTGCGCCACGCCGTCCCGAATATTATTAGTGAATAATTATGAGTTAACTACAGACAAATGCCATCAAACGCGATTATATATTTTAAAGCTCTAACAGAGGTGGGTAGAGTTGTCAAAAAATGTACTTCAGTAATAGTAACAGTTCCTTAGAGCAGTGGTTCTCAACCTTTTTTCAGTGATGTACCCCCCTGTGAACATTTTTTTTTAACTCAACTACCCCCTAATTAGAGCAAAGCATTTTTGGTTGAAAAAAAAGAGATAAAGAAGTAAAATACAGCACTATGTCATCAGTTTCTGATTTAATAAATTGTATAACAGTGCAAAATACTGCTCATTTGTAGTGGTCTTTCTTGAACTATTTGGAAAAAAGGTATAAAAATAACTAAAACCTTGAAAAATAAACAAGTGATTCAATTATAAATAAAGATTTCTACACATAGAAGTAATGATCAACTTAAAGTGCCCTCTTTGGGGATTGTAATAGAGATCCATCTGGATTCATGAACTTAATTTTAAACATTTTTTTACAAAAAAATAAAACTTTAACATCAATATTTATGGAACATGTCCACAAAAAAATCTAGCTTTCAACACTTAATATTGCATTGTTGGATTTATTTTCACAGTTTATGAACTTACATTCATATTTTATTTAAGTATTATTCAATAAATATATTTATAAATGATTTTTGAATTGTTGCTATTTTTAGAATATTTTTTAAAAATCTCATGTACCCCTTGGCATACCTTCAAGTAGTGAAGTGAAGTGAATTATATTTATATAGCGTTTTTCTCTAATGACTCAAAGCGCTTTACATAGTGACACCCAATATCTAAGTTACATTTAAACCAGTGTGGGTGGCACTGGGAGCACGTGGGTAAAGTGTCTTGCCCAAGGACACAACGGCAGTGACTAGGATGGCGTAAGCGGGAATCGAACCTGCAACCCTCAAATTGCTGGCACGGCCACTCTACCAACCGAGCTATACCGCCCCACGGTATACCCCCATTTGAGAACCACTGCTTTAGAGCACAGGTGTCAAACTCAAGGCCCGAAGACCAGATCTGGCCCCCCACGTCATTTTATTTGGTCCTCGAAAGCCTGGAAATAATGTTTGAATAAAGTGCTTTCTTTTCTTACAAAATGTAGTCGTTCTTTCCATTTTGACAGAAAAAAAATATATACTCCATGCAATCGCATATAGACTTAGACAAACTTTATTGATCCACAATGATCAATAAAATCAATATTATATATATATATATATATATATATATATATATATATATATATATATATATATATGTATATATATATCTTAATTAGATTATCCAGAGAATAGTGCTCGATACCGTGGTAGAGCGCAATATATGTATGTGTGGGAAAAATCACAAGACTACTTCATCTCTACAGAACTGTTTCATGAGGGGTTCCCTCAAAATCTCCTGACGATTGAGGGAACCCCTCATGAAACAGTTCTGTAGAGATGAAGTAGTCTTGTGATTTTTCACACACACACACACACACACACACACACACACACACACACACACACACACACACACACACACACACACACACACACATGTTTATGTGTGCTATGGCTATGAGGTGTTTTTCTTCCTTGGCCTCAATCTGGACACCCTTTCCAGGGGCTCAGGCTTGGACTGAAAATATATATATTTTGTGTGTGTGTGTGTGCGTGTGCGTGTGCGTGTGCGTGTGCGTGTGCGTGTGCGTGTGCGTGTGCGTGTGCGTGTGCGTGTGTGTGTGTGTGTGTGTGTGTGTGTGTGTTCTGTCTATACAGTCATCCATTAGGAGACCTCTGACGGTTCTGGGGACAAAAAAACACAGGTCCCCTAAAGGGAAACCTTTTTAAATGATAGTCAGATCCATTCTGAAGATGCCTAAGTGATTTTTAAGCTTTGGCATATTAAACATGTTTACAGGGAAATTTGGGTGTTTCAAATATTGGTAAAAGAGAAAATTAATTTTCTTGAAAAGTTAAACTTTTGTTGTCCTAGCATTAATAGTTCTGTGATTCTGTATGGTATCCATCCTTAGTTAAAACTAATATATTTTTCCAAAAACTAAATCTGGTTTAGTGTTCCTTAGGATGACATTTTCATACAGCATGATTATAAAACCTTAAAGCAGGCGTCACCAACGTGGTGCCCACGGGCACCAGGTAGCCCGTAAGGACCAGATGAGTCGCCCGCTGGCCTGTTCTAAAAATAGCTCAAACAGCAGCACTTACCAGTGACCAGTGAGCTGCCTCTATTTTTTAAATGTTATTTATTTACTAGCAAGCTGGTCATGCTTCGCACAACATTTTTAATTCTAAGAGAGACAAAACTCAAATAGAATTTGAAAATCCAAGAAAATATTTTAACCTTCCTCTTGTGTTAGCTTTCTGTTACCATCTCTTATGTTAACTGGTCGGTTTTGACCCATGTCTTAAATCAGCTGTAAAATACACTAAAAACAATTATCTATCATCCAATTTTTTTCTCATCTCTTGGTTACCTTGTTAGGTTTCCTTATCCATGAAAATATTGGTTTTAATATTTATATGTGGGCCATTGGGCCTTTTTTTTGTCAGTATACCCCTCGATTTCAATTGAAAAAAATGGTAAAACGAACCTCAAGAGAATCGTATAAATAAAAAAAAAAGGTTGTTGTGTTACCTGACCATTACTGAGGGGTATTAGAACACATCTCTTAAATAAATTTGTTTTATTTATTTTTTCATTTTAATAATTTTAACATAGTAACAACTCTATACTGAATTGACCTCAAATGTCTGGACATTTTAGTTTTTAAATGCATAAAAGAACCACATGAATTTTGTTTATTTTTGTACTGGATAACAGGGTAAAATGAGGATCCACTAAAGCTGACATGATTGGGAGAGGAGCTGGCCGTCAGTGTGTTCAGTTTTGGCTCTACTTAGTGCTTTATAGTCTTATTTTTTATAACAGGGTCGAAACCGACCCTAACAACATCAATGTCATAATTTAAACCAGAGCATTTTATAATTTAGTGAAACAAAAAAAACAAGTTTTATTTTGTTGAAATAGAGGTTCCTGACAAAGTCAAAAAGCCTTGATGCATAAAAATAAATATATGTGGTTCTTTTATGCATTTAAAAACTATAACGGGTCGGTGCCGACCCTAACACAAGACGGAGGTTAAAGACTTGGTCTTCACTTGTTTGAATAAATTCAATTATTTTGTTTTACTTTGCTTCTTATAACTTTCAGAAAGACAATTTTAGAGAAAAAATACAACCTTAAAAAGGATTCTAGGATTTTTAAACACATATACCTTTTTTTCCTTTTAAATTCCCTCCTCTTCTTTCCTTACAATTTAAATCAATGTTGAAGTATTTTTTTTTATTGTAAAGAATAATTAATACATTTTAATTTAATTCTTCATTTTAACTTCTGTTTTTTCGACGAATAATATTTGTGATATATTTCTTCAAACTTGTTGTGATTAAAATTCAAAAACATTATTCTGGCAAATCTAGAAAATCTGTAGAATCAAATTTAAATTTTATTTCAAAGTCTTTTGAATTTATTTTAAAATTTTTGTTCTGGAAAATCTAGAAGAAATAATGATTTGTCTTTGTTAAAAATATAGCTTGGTCCAATTTGTTATATATTCTAAAAAAGTGCAGATAGGATTGTAACCTATTTAAAACATGTCATCAAAATTCTAAAATTAATCTTAATCAGGAAAAATTACGATTATGATGTTCCATAAATTCTTCTCTTCATTTTTTTCGGTTGAATTTTGAATTTTAAAGAGTTGAAATTGAAGATAAACTAAGTTTCAAAATTTAATTTTCATTTTTTTCCTGTTTTCTCCTCTTTTAAACCGTTCAATTAAATGTTTTTTTAATCATTTATTCTCTACAAAAAAACCTTCAGTAAAGGAAAAAAAATGTACGACGGAGTGACAGACAGAAATACCCAATTTTTTAAAAATATATACATATATATATATATAGATTTATTTGGGAAAAGTAAATTGAGCAAATTGACTATTTCTGGCAATTTATTTAAGTGTGTATCAAACTGGTAGCCCTTCGCATTAATCAGTAACCAAGAAGTAGCTCTTGGTTTCAAAAAGGTTGGTGACCCCTGCCTTAAAGTATGATTCAGATTCAGAATGGTCCATCCTTCTATATATGCTAGTTGGAGTTGCAGACAACTTCATGACTGCTAAATAGTAGTTTTCAGTCATGTCACAGAAGATGCAGGATTTGCTTTAACATTTAAGTGATGGAACTTCCTATAAGAGGACAGTTGTAGTGCTGTATTCTGAGGATCATGTCATATTTAATTTAAACATTTTTTTTAATGGTCCTCAGTAGTCACGTCCAAATTTGTGTGAATTATGCAAAATTGTTTAAATTTGGTCCCCATGAACCATATTAACTATTTTGCCCCAGGGTCCCCAGTCAGAATGATCAGCACATTACTTCATCAATCCAGAGATTTAAAGACGTGTATGAGCAAACTGGGCAGTGGCCATTGTACCTCTTTTTTTTTTTTTTTTATGCCTCCACCACCTGTAGAAAGGGTGGTCCCTACAAGTGATGATCAAAAACTTGGTCCCCATTTCAAATGATAACCAGTATGTGTGTGTGTGTGTGTGTGTGTGTGTGTGTGTGTGTGTGTGTGTGTGTGTGTGTGTGTGTGTGTGTGTGTGTGTGTGTGTGTGTGCTCTCACTGGTTTGTGTGTGTGTTTACTGTAGGTGTGGGTGGAGGGTGTATTAGTCACCAAAATGGCACATAGCCTCCCTCTCTCTCTCTCTTTCTCAGTAAGTGGGGCATTCCATCTGGCGCAGAATATGGAAAAAACTGCAAAACAATTTCAAGCAAACATGTCAAGAGAAGCATTATTGATATTTCTATTTTGGGGTAAAATACTTTTCGAATATTTTAAAGTCTACATTGGACTATCTCTTCAACACACATTTGATGTTGGTGCGTTAGGCCTATTTTATTTATCATAAGCCCCCCTAAGTAATATGGTGTGATAGGTTTTTTTTGTTGTTCTTTTTTAACAGAAAAATCCGTTAAGGTCTTGGTCAAGTGGGGGTGACCCCAGGATGCAGAGACAGGAGACAAGGTGGAATTACAAAAATGAAAAGATTTAATCAGACAAAAAGGGATAACTAAGGGCGGTGGGGCAGAAACGCACACCATGAAATCTGGACAAAATAGGTTTCTCAGAGGTCGGCAGGAGAAAGGGCCAGGGCACACTGCGTCCGATTCCCTCTTTCTCCTTCTCTCTTTGTGTCATCCCCCGGCGTTTATGGCTGCTGCCCTTTTATACAGTGCGAGAGGAGATTTTGATTGTGACCAGCTGGGCGACCTACGCACCTGATAATATTTGCCGGGTTGATTCTGGCGCCCCCAGCCTTGCTGCTTGCTCACAGTCTACGCCTCCTCGCCGCCATCTTGGGCCGGGCTCCGGCGTGCCCTGCCTCGCTGTCAGACTGCCGGCTCCGCCTCTCCACACAACCATTATCAAAGACAAGAGATGTATTTTTAAAAAAAAATACATTCTTCATATTCAATAAATGTAATCAGATGTCTGCTTACAATGGAGCCTTTGGGAGCCACTCTGTTTTGCATTTAAAAGCACTTAAAAAACATCCACCTCGATTAAGGTTTTATATACACCAGATCTAGGCAAATTAAGCCCTGGGGGCCACTTGCGGCCCGTTGAGCTTTTCAATCTTTTTTTTAGATCTTTAAGATGGAAAGTGTAGCTGCCTTTATGATGTGCAGTGATATTTTCTAACGACCTTAGTCTTCAACTATACAAAGTATTTCAATGGTTGGAATATGCACTTATGGATGATATACCAGTTACTATGGTAATCTAATTACTTACCATGGTCATCTAATTAGTTACTATGGTCATCAAATTAGTTACTATGGTCATCTAATTAGTTACTATGGTAATTTAAGTCACAGCAGCTTAGACGAGGCAACAAGCAGTGTGGGTGGGAAGCTTTTCCACAGAGGCGGAAAGAGATTTTCACAACTAAGTTCTAAAGCTTAGTGATATATCAGATATATCAGATTGTAGGTGGGTTTATTTTGTACCCTCCGCGTTCATGTTTGTTGCATTTGTGTTGCGTTTCACTTAATTGTAAAATGTGTCGATCAAAAGTGGGTGGGACGTTTATATTTTGTCAATATTCAGTGTTGTATCCTTCATAGAAAAATGTAAAATTTCATTAGGTTTTTTAAGGCGGTCTGTAATAACGTTTTTAGCATTTAATCTGACATTATTGTGAGGTTTTGTTTTATTGTTTTATAAAAACAGATTATACATTTTTTTCTCTAAATGTGGCCCCTGAGTCAAAATAATTGCCCAGGCCTGATATACATGATAGAAGTATATATGTAATGTATTAACAGGCACATATAATAACATTTTATATTTACGTATTTTCCCCATTACATCAATGATTTCTTCTCATTGCAGACTTCATGAGAGCCAACAAACATAATAAAACATCACTTACTGTATTATGTCTGCTGTCGTTAGGATGCAGACTGCTAGGATGTTCATATATTCCTATTTAGATGAAGAACATCTCATAATCCTCGCATCAAAAAGGGGACTGGAACCAATTGTCTTATCACGTTGTTGTCGCCACTCCAGGTCTAAATTGGCTGTCAAAGTGTACGAACTTGTCCGTAAAAGTCTTCGTCCTACTTTCCAGGTAAGAGGCATAATTTATGATCTATAAAGTTTGACGAGCGAGAAAGCGCGTAATCAGCTGACCAACATAAGAACACAATCATGGTGTATATATAAATATAAATAGTGTGTCTGTGTCAGCGCTTTTAATAACAATACCACTCATACTATCAATCAATCAATCAATCAATGTTTACTTATATAGCCCTAAATCACGAGTGTCTCAACGGTCTGCACAAACCACAACACAAACCACTACGACATCTTCGGTAGGCCCACATAAGGGCAAGGAAAATTCACACCCAGTGGGACGTCGGTGACAATGATGACTCTGAGAACCTTGGTGAGGACCACATATGTGGGCAACCCCACCCTCTAGGGGACCGAAAGCAATGGATGTCAAGCGGGTCTAACATGATACTGTGAAAGTTCAATCCATAGTGGATCCAACACAGCAGCGAGAGTCCAGTCCAAAGCGGATCCAACACAGCAGCGAGAGTCCCGTCCACAGGAAACCATCCCAAGCGGATATTCAAGTCCATCCATCCATCCATCCATCTTCTTCCACTTATCCGAGGTTGGGTCGCGGGGGCAGCAGCCTAAGCAGGGAAACTCAGACTTCCCTCTCCCCAGCCACTTCGTCCAGCTCTTCTCGGGGGATCCCAAGGTGTTCCCAGGCCAGCCGGGAGACATAGTCTTCCCAACGTGTCCTGGGTCTTCCCCGTGGCCTCCTACCGGTTGAACGTGCCCTAAACACCTCCCCTAGGGAGGCGTTCGGGTGGCATCCTGACCAGATGCCCGAACCACCTCATCTGACTCCTCTCCTTGTGGAGGCTTTACTTTGAGCTCCTCCCGGATGGCAGAGCTTCTCACCCTATCTCTAAGGGAGAGCCCCGCCAATCGGCGAAGTAAACTCATTTCTGCCGCTTGTACCTGTGATCTTGTCCTTTCGGTCATAACCCAAAGCTCATGACCATAGGTGAGGATGGGAACCTAGATCGACCTGTAAATTGTGAACTTTCCCTTCCGGCTCAGCTCCTTCTTCACCACAACGGATCGATACAGCGTCCGCATTACTGAAGACGCCGCACCGATCCGCCTGTCGATCTCACGATCCACTCTTCCCCCACTTGTGAACAAGACTCCTAGGTACTTGAACTCCTCCACTTGGGACAGGGTCTCCTCCCCAACCCGGAGATGGCACTCCTCCCTTTTCCGGGCGAGAACCATGGACTCGGACTTGGAAGTGCTGATTCTCACAAAATGTAAATGGAGTATTGTTGGCGCTTTTTGAATGGTTATTTATTGTGTGTTATGGGCGGAATAGATAGCTGACCATTGGCTTTGCTGTAAGCAGACTTTTATTTCCGTTTATTTAAGAGTTAGAATGCATTTTAAAAAAATGGAACCTATGCATCCTTTCCCAGCTGCACTCGGTGGAAGGCAGGGTACACCCTGGACAAGTGGTTGTTGTCATACTTTTACAAAATATTGTTGTTAGAAGAAAACAGAGTATTTTCTTAAACCCGAGTTCTTCATGAAATGAAATAATGTAGCACAAACACAGTCATATAAAAGAATGGAACATTTCCTCAAGACAAACACATTACTCAATATCAGTCACTTAATTCTAGACATGTTTTCTTGTCTAAAAAATTACAACTTTTTTTTTTTTTTAACTGATGACTTTGAGTTGGGTAATTGTGTTAGATGTAAATATAAACTGAGTACAATGATTTGCAAATCCTTTTCAACCCATATTCAATTGAATGGACTACAAAGACAGTATATTTGATGTTCAAACTCATAAACTTAATTTTTTTTTGTAAATAATATTTAACTTATATTAATGGCTGCAACACGTGCCAAAGTAGTTGGGAAAGGGCATGTTCACCACTGTGTTATATCACCTTTTCTTTTAACAACACTCAATAAACGTTTGGGAACTGAGGAAACTAATTGTTGAAGCTTTGAAAGTGGAATTCTTTCCCATTCTTGTTTTATGTAGAGCTTCAGTCGTTTAACAGTCCGGGGTCTCCGCTGTCGTATTTTACGCTCCACACATTATCGATGGGAGACAGGTCTGGACTGCAGGCGGGCCAGGAAAGTACCCGCACTCATTTAGTACCAAGCCACGCTGTTGTAACACGTGCTGAATGTGGCTTGGCATTGTCTTGCTGAAATAAGCAGGGGCGTCCATGAAAAAGACGGCGCTTAGATGGCAGCATATGTTGCTCCAAAACATGTGTGTACCTTTCAGCTTTAATGGTGCCTTCACAGATGTGTAAGTTACCCATGCCTTGGGCACTAATGCACCCCCATACCATCACAGATGCCGGCTTTTGAACTTTGAGTCGATAACAGTCTGGATGGTTCGCTTCCCCTTTGGTCCGGATAACACAATGTCGAATATTTCCAAAAACAATTTAAAATGTGGACTCGTCAGACCACAGAACGCTTTTCCACTTTGCATCAGTCTATCTTAGATGATCTCGGGGCCCAGAGAAGCCGGCGGTGTTTCTGGATGTTGTTGATAAATGGCTTTCGCTTTGCATAGTAGAAGACATTTGTGATTTGGGGCTATATAAATAAACATTGATTGATTGATTGATTGAGCTTTAACTTGCACTTACAGATGTAGCGACGAACTGTATTTAGTGACAGTGGTTTTCTGAAGTGTTCCTTAGCCCATGTGGTGATATCCTTTAGAGATTGATGTCGGTTTTTGAGGGATCGAAGGTCACGGTCATTCAATGTTGATTTCCGGCCATGCCGCTTACGTGGAGTGATTCCTCCAGATTTTCTGAACCTTTTGAGGATATTATGGTATATTATTGAAATCCCTAAATTTCTTGCAATTGCACTTTGAGAAACGTTGTTTTTCAACTGTTGACTATTTGCTCACGCCGTTGTGGACAAAGGGGTGTACCTCGCCCCATCCTTTCGTGTGAAAAACTGAGCATTTTTTGGGAAGCTGTTTTTATACCCAATCATAGCACCCACCTGTTCCCAATTAGCCTGCACACCTGTGGGATGTTCCAAATAAGTGTTGATGAGCATTCCTCAACTTTATCAGTATTTATTGCCACCTTTCCCAACTTCTTTGTCACGTGTTGCTGGCATCAAATTCTAAAGTTAATGATTATTTGCAAAAAAATATGTTTATCAGTTTGAACATCAAATATGTTGTCTTTGTAGCATATTCAACTGAATGAGGATTGAAAATGATTTGAAAAATCAATTGTCTTCCGTTTATATTTACATCCAACACAATTTCCCAACTCATATGGAAACAGGGTTTGTATTTAAAAAGTGTTTTTTTGGAAAAGAATGTTAACATTTCACAGAAAGACAATCTAGCCATCCATTTCCTACAACACATATCTTCATTAGGGTTGTGTGACCGAAAGACAAGTTCCACTGAAAATTAGGGTTTGGCTTATTGATCGAACTATAGTACCGATACTAAGGTCAGTATTGGTATCAAATTGATACGAGACTGATGTTATCCATACTTTTGTTGCAGTTTTTCTTCCATACTGTACATCCAGCAAAATACTCAACAGGTTCCCAGCAATTATTGATTCCGATTTTTTTAAGAGAAAGGCTTAAAAAAACGTATTATACCAATGGGGCTATTTTGAAACTGTATAGAGATATCACTCCTTTGAAGTTGAATATACATGTTATGAAGTTTCTTTCCGCAGGAGAACACTTTTACACATGTTTCGCATTATTTAAAGAAAAAACAAAAAAAACATTTACACGTATCCGTTAAGATCATGGTTTTTAGCGGCCCATTCCAATTATCGGTGAGTGAAATCGGCCGATAACGATTGCATGTATTAACTGTATTTTTTAATATGTATTTATGATAAGTGCTATTGACAGTGTAACAAAAGTACAGCCCAAAAGTTTGGACACGCCTTCTCCTCATTCAATGCGATTTCTTTATTTTCATGACTATTTACATTGTAGAATGTCACTGAAGGCATCAAAACTATGAATGAAGACACGGGGAGTTATGTACTTAACAAAAAAAAGGTGAAATAACATGTTTTATAGTCTAGTTTTTTCAAAGTAGCCACCCTTTTCTCTTGTTACTTTTTTGCAAACGCTTGGCATTCTCTCGATGAGCTTCAAGAGGTAGTCACCTGAAATGGTTTTCACTTCACAGGTGTGCCTGAAGGTCATCCAGAGAGTGCCAAGAGTGTGCAAAGCAGAAATCCGAGCAAAGGGTGGCTATTTTGAAGAAACTAGAATATAAAACATGTTTCCACATGTGTTCATTCATCGTTTTGATGCTGTGGAGGGGGGGGGGCGTGGCCTGCGGACCTGCAGCGAAGTGGGGTGTGCCAGGACCGGCTTTGAAATCAGCGACATGTGCGTAGATGGCCCAGCTGGACCTGGTTATCTAATCACCTGTCGCTCTGATAAAAGGCAGCAGCCAGGAGAAGAGAAATGGCAGAGATGGAGGTGGAGCTAGAGCTGGAGGGAGAACGAGCCTGAAAGAGACGCAGAACAATTGCTGCAAAGCAAGAGACACTTTATTCCAAAATAAAAGAACGTTGTATACCTGAAACTGGACTGTCATGTCGGTGCTTGGTGCTCTGGAGCAGTGGTCCCCAACCTTTTTGTATCCGCGGACCGGTCAACGCTTAATAATTTGTCCCGCGGCCCGGGGGAGTCCTTTTTTTTTTTTTTTTTTTCTTTGTCATGAAAAAGGGAGTTTTTTGTGGTTGGTGCACTAATTGTAAGTGTATATTGTGTTTTTTATGTTGATTTAATAAAAATTTAAAAAAAAAAAATATATATATATATATATATTTTCTTTTAATAAAGATGAATAAAAAATTCTCCTGCAGCCCGGTACTAATCGGGCCACGGCCCTGCTCTGGAGGACCCACGGGAGAGAACTCTCCTTCAGTGACAATATACAATGTCACATGAAAATAAAGAAAACACATTTAATGAGAAGATGTGTCCACACTTTTGGCCTGTACTGTCGGAATGTCCCAATAAATATTTTTGGCCACCGATCCTGACCTGATTTTTTTTTTTGGCCCTCAGATCCGAATCCAATTTCAAGTCTTGATCTGATACTTTGACAATAGATTACAGAAGTAAAAATGGTGACTTCTGCCTCACAATACGAAGGTCCTGCAGTCCTGGGTTCAAATCCAGGCTCGGGATCTTTCTGTGTGGAGTTTGCATGTTCTCCCCGTGAATGCGTGGGTTCCCTCCGGGTACTCCGGCTTCCTCCCACTTCCAATTACATGCACCTGGGGATAGGTTGATTGGCAACACTAAAATTGGCCCTAGTGTGTGAATGTGAGTGTGAATGTTGTCTGTCTATCTGTGTTGGCCCTGCGATGAGGTGGCGACTTGTCCAGAGTGTACCCCGCCTTCCGCCCGATTGTAGCTGAGATAGGCGCCAGCGCCCCCCGCAACCCCAAAAGGGAATAAGCGGTAGGAAATGGATGGATGGAAGTAAAAATGCTTTTTAATAAGTAATTGAAGTAAATATAATAACACATTTTTGTAAAGCTTGTCTTAATAAATATATGAATTGCTAGCATTGTTGTAAATCAGATTATGTATTATATTTGTGATATTGAATACTACCTGCAATTTATTTAACAAAATAAAGTGGCTAGTCCATAATAACTAGACCAGGGTGTCAAACCCATTTTAGGCACGATAACTTAGAAATAAAGACAATTCAGATTGTTTTCTTTGTTTAAGAATAGAACAAGCACATTCTGAAAATGCTGCGATGAGGTGGCGACTTGTCCAGGGTGTAAACCGCCTTCCGCCCGATTGTAGCTGAAATAGACACTAGCACCCCCCGCGACCCTAAAGGGAATACGCGGCAGAAAATGGATGGATGGCATACAAATCATAATGTTGCTGGGTTTACATGTTGCGGTTAATAGTATTTTATCTTTATTTGTCGTTATTTATATTTTCTAAATTCATTATGTGATAATGTACATCAGTCAACTCATTGGTGTTCATTTTCAATCTATCAAGCTAAGAAAACTGTGTCAAAATCAAATTACAGAATGTTATTTATGTAGTTTGATCATTTTCCTCGACTGGTGTACTTAACATGATGTGGAATTTATTTTGTACATATGTAGCATCATTTACAACAGGGGTCTCAGACACGCGGCCGCCGGGCCAATTGCGGCCCACGAGAATTTATTTTGCGGTCCCCACCATAATATGAAAGTTTAATTAGTGCGGCCCGCAAGTTTTACACGAACGGCGCTTGACAGCGTTGTGTTATTTGGGTCCAAAATGGCTTTTTCAACATTCTGGGTTGCCTACCCCTGCATTAGTGGAAAAGTGCCAAATGAGTGAAAGTGACAGAGACGTTGCCATGGAGACGAGGGTTTTGTTACGTGCCTGGCTGGAGTCACACCGCGACACCTGTCCGTCAGTAATAACAGTCCCTGATAACCTGGGCCAATTGTAACTGTTATTTGTTTTTTTTATTGTTTAATTTGCATTGCCTCACACGATGAACACTACATATATTTCTACACGACGCCAGATAACACTGCGGGAGCCGTCACTTTTTTGCGCTCCCTATCTCTATTATCCGCCAACCGCCGTGTTGCTGTAGGGAGGAAAATCGGAACGACACACATTGCAGAAATAACATTATTCTCCGTGCGTGGGCTGAATACAAATATATTCCACAACCCCAAACATGTCTTTCTCAAAGCCTGCAGTGAAGAAAAAGGTTAGTGATGCGCAAAGACAATTCCAGGAAAAGTGGGAGATGCAATATTTCTTTGTTGAGCACAGGCACACCCCGACGTGTCTTATTTGCACAGAGAAAGTTGCGGTGTACGAGGAATACAATTTGAAACATCATTACACAACTAGACAGGCTGAGGAGTATGCAACATTTTTTGAGAAATCTCACCCACACTCTGCACCCAGTGGCCCCCAGGTATATTGAGTTTGAGACCCCTGATCTACAAAGATACAAAGTGGACATATTTGGAACAGCGGTTTCTTTCATTCAAAAATTTCAGGTTAATTTTTTTATACTTAGCAAACTCATCCCGCGGGCCGGATAAAACCTGTCCGCGGGCCTGATCCGGCCCTCGGGCGGTACGTCTGACACACCTGGACTAGACAAAAAGCAAAAACTACTATTGGCTCTCATTTAAATCATTTGAGTTTCGCCTTTGTATCCATAGACTTATTTCCTGTGTATGTAAACAATAACAAAACAACTCCCAAAATTTTTTTTTATAATAATAAAGACAACAAAAAGATAAATATCGTTCGAATTACTTTAGAATAGTTTATACAGTTATACTTACTAGGTATCGATATTATCGTGATTCTTTTTCTTTCCTCCAGTGATAATGTTACATGAAAGAAACTTAGTTGACTTTCACCATGGAGGTGAGTATTAGAATCTTAGAAAAGGTTTCAAGAATATACTCTGAGCTTTATCTGAAATTTTACTCATGTTACTCTCATGGAATTCAAGCAACTGTGTAATGTGTGTAAGAAGGAGCATGAATCCTTTATATCACAGGTGTCAAACTCAAGGCCCGGGGGGCCAGATGTGGCCCGCCACTTCATTTTAATTGGTCCTCGAAAGCCCGGAAATAATATGTATCAATAAACTACTGTAACTTTTCTTACAAAATGTATTCTTTCTTTCTATTTTGCGAGAAAAAAAATTGTCCATGTAATCACAAATTGTGTTAACTTAAATATTGTCTAATTATGCAAAAATATATTATTAGTGAAGTGAATTATATTTATATAGCGCTTTTCTCTAGTGACTCAATGCGCTTTTACACAGTGAAACCCAATATCTAAGTTACGTTTAAACAAGTGTGGGCGGCACTGGGAGCAGGTGGGTAAAGTGTCTTGTCCAAGGACACAACGGCAGTGACTAGGATGGCGGAAGCGGGGATCGAACCTGGAACCCTTAAATTGCTGGTTCGGCCACTCTACCAACCCAGCTATACCACCCCACAAAACATTCAAACCATTTTTTAAATTAAAAATAATATTAATAATAATGATTTAAAAGCAAGTTTTTCATCAAGTTGTGCAATGTAAATATAGCAATTGTCATGTCTGTTGATCGTGTTTTTGTTTGGCCATGTGCTGTTTGTTTATTGGACTCTTTTTAGTTCCTGGTCGTGCACTCTTGCTTGTTTTGTTTCCATGACTACTCATTAGTTTCACCTGTCTCACGTTTTGCACTCGCGCACTTGTCACTAAACTGGTCGGTATCATTTAAGCTTGCATTTGCCAGGCAGTCGGCCTGGCGTCATTACCTCCTTGACACCCATGCTATCTGATATCCTTACTACTCATACCATTGTCATGCTGCCATAGTTTTCTTGCTGCTCGTTTCTTGCCACGTGAGTTTTGTGCATTCTTGTCACAGTAAGTGTTTATTTGTTTCATGTTCATAGTTTTTTTGCCCAAGTGCTAGTTTTTGTTTCATTAGTCAAGTTTGTTCTCCACCTTTGTGCGCACCTTTAGTTTTGTACCTTTTGTTAGAGTTAAAATAAAATGATGTATTTACTTCCAAGCCATGTCCGATCCAACTGTACTTGCATCTCGGGAAAACAACACCCCAAAGTTCATGCATTGACAGCAATAGATTTCATGGTAAAATGGTTAAATTTACTGTGGTTTTTACAGCATTTTTCTCTAAATGAAAAACAGTCCTTTTTTTTTTTTTTTTACCGTAATACACTGTGGTGCCGTTTTGGCTTTTGCACCGAAAAATCTACAGTAAAACAAACAAACTGGCAGCTCAGATGACACTATTTTACAGTAAAATTGCATTTTTTTCAATTTACAGTAAAAAAAAAAACAAATGTACATTTTACAGTAAAAATCTGGCAACTGAGCTGCCCTTTTTTTTTTTTTTTTTACCATAAAAACAGCAGTACTGTTTTTACATTTACAGTAATATACACCACATTTTGAAGTGAAATTATTGCAACTTACCATATGTCTTTTTTTTACATTTTAGGCGGAAAAAAAAATCTAAAAAAAAATGCTTTAAAAAAATGGTGTAATAATAGTACACTCTTAGAAATAAGGGTCCCAAAAGGGTTCTTCTACAAGGGCTGGGGTTCTAACTGGAACCATTTGCTTCTGAAAAACCCTTTCCTGAAGAAAGGGTTTTTCAAGGGTTCTTGGTAACGCTAATGGTTCCAGTAAGAACAATTTTGATCCAGAGAACCCTTCAAATCCCCTTTTCTGAATAATTGTTCTTTTAAGGGTTATCACTAACACTAAAGGTTCCAGTAAGAACTATTTTGATCCAGAGAACTGTTTTTGGAAGAAAGAGTTCTTAGTGGAACTCCCTGCGTGGGTTCTAGGTGAAACCCTTAAAATACGAAAGGGTTCTTAGTGGAACTCCCTGTGTGGGTTCTAGATGAAACCATTGAAATACGAAAGGGTTCTTAGTGGTACTCCCTGTGTGGGTTCTAGATGAAACCCTTGAAATACGAAAGGGTTCTTAGTGGAACTCCTTGTGTGGGTTCTAGATGAAACCCTTGAAATACGAAAGGGTTCTTGGTGGAACTCCCTGTGTGGGTTCTAGATGAAACCCTTGAAATACGAAAGGGTTCTTAGTGGAACTCCCTGTGTGGGTCTAGATGAAACCCTTGAAATACGAAAGGGTTCTTAGTGGAACTCCCTGTGTAGGTTCTAAATGAAACCCTTGAATTACGAAAGGATTCTTAGTGGAACACCCTGCATGGGTTCCAGATAAAACCCTTGAAATACGAAAGGGTTCTTAGTGGAACTCCCTGCGTGGGTTCTAGATGAAACCCTTGAAATACGAAAGAGTTCTTAGTGGAACTCCATGGGTTCTAGATGAAACCCTTGAAATACGAAAGGGTTCTTAGTGGAACTCCCTGTGTGGGTTCTAGATGAAACCCTTGAAATACGAAAGGGTTCTGAGTGGAACTCCCTGTGCGGGTTCTAAATGAAACCCTTGAAATACGATAGGGTTCTTAGTGGAACTCCATGGGTCTAGATAAAACCCTTGAAATACGAAAGGTTTCTTAGTGGAACTCCCTGTGTAGGTTCTAGATGAAACCCTTGAAATACGAAAGGGTTCTTAGTGGAACTCCCTGTGTGGGTTCTGGATGAAACCCTTGAAATACGAAAGAGTTCTTAGTGGAACTCTCTGTGAGGGCTCTAGATGAAACCCTTGAAATACGAAAGGGTTCTGAGTGGAACTCCCTGTGCGGGTTCTAGATGAAACCGTTGAAATACGAAAGGGTTCTTAGTGGAACTCCCTGTGTAGGTTCTAGATGAAACCCTTGAAATACGAAAGGGTTCTTAGTGGAATTCCCTGTGTGAGTTCTAGAAGAAACCCTTGAAATACGAAAGTGTTCTTAGTGGAACTCCCTGTGTAGGTTCTAGATGAAACCCATGAAATACGAAAGGGTTCTTAGTGGAACTCCATGGGTTCTAGATGAAACCCTTGAAATATGAAAGGGTTCTTAGTGGAACTCCATGGGGTCTAGATGAAACCCTTGAAATATGAAAGGGTTCTTAGTGGAACTCCCTGCGTGGGTGCTAGATGAAACCCTTGAAATACGAAAGGGTTCTTAGTGGAACTCCCTGCGTGGGTGCTAGATGAAACCCTTGAAATACGAAAGGGTTCTTAGTGGCACTCCCTGCGTGAGTTCTAGATGAAACCCTTGAAATACAAAAGGGTTCTTAGTGGAACTCCATGGGTTCTAGATGAAACCCTTGAAATATGAAAATGTTCTTAGTGGAACTCCCTGCGTGGGTTCTAGATGAAACCCTTGAAATACGAAATAGTTCTTAGTGGAACTCCATGGGTTCTAGATAAAACCCTTGAAATACGAAAGGGTTCTTAGTGGCACTCCCTGCGTGAGTTCTAGATGAAACCCTTGAAATACAAAAGGGTTCTTAGTGGAACTCCATGGGTTCTAGATGAAACCCTTGAAATATGAAAATGTTCTTAGTGGAACTCCCTGTGTGGGTTCTAGATGAAACCCTTGAAATACGAAAGAGTTCTTAGTGGAACTCCATGGGTTCTAGATGAAACCCTTGAAATAAGAAAGGGTTCTTAGTGGAACTCCCTGTGTGGGTTCTAGATGAAACCCTTGAAATACGAAAGGGTCCTTAGTGGAACTCCCTGTGTGGGTTTTAGATGAAACCCTTGAAATACGAAAGGGTTTTTAGTGGAACTCCCTGTGTGGGTTCTAGATGAAACCCTTGAAATACGGAAGGGTTCTTATTGGAACTCTCTGTGTGGGTTCTAGATGAAACCCTTGAAATACGAAAGGGTTCTAAGTGGAACTGCATGGGTTCTAGATGAAACCCTTGAAATACAAAAGGGTCCTTAGTGGAACTCCCTGTGTGGGTTCTAGATGAAACCCTTGAAATAAGTAAGGGTTCTTAGTGGAACTCCCTGTGTGGGTCCAAATGAAACCCATGAAACAAGAAAGGGTTCTTAGTGGAACTCCCTGCGTTGGTTCTTTGTAAAACCTCTCATGGGGGGTTCTGGGTGGAACCTTACACACACAGTTCTAGGTATAACCCTTCGTGTTGGGTTCTAGGAAGAACCCTCCAAAAGGGTTCCAGGTGGAACCTTTATAAAAAGGTTCTACCTTGAGCCAAAAAGGGTTCTCCTATGAGGACGAGCCGAAGAACCTTATATGGTTCTACTTAGCACTTTTATTTCTAAGAGTGTATTCACTGTTAGAAGCGGCCCTCAGGGGGCCAAACAAAACTGCGATGTGGCCCTCAGTGAAAACGACGCTGCTTTATGCCTTATGAAGGAAACTTTGGCTTGAGAACAAACCTCAGCAATTAAAAACACTGGGGCACAGCTGTGGTAAAGATAGGCTCCGCAGATCTCAGATCAGTTCAAAAATGGATCGAGATCCGGACATCTGTAAATATCCATCCATCCATTTTCTACCGCTTATTCCCTTTCGGGGTCGCGGGGGGCGCTGGCGCCTATCTCAGCTACAATCGGGCGGAAGGCGGGGTACACCCTGGACAAGTCGCCACCTCATCACAGGGCCAACACAGATAGACAGACAACAATTTTTAGAGTTGCCAATCAACCTATCCCCAGGTGCATGTCTTTGGAGGTGGGAGGAAGCCGGAGTACCCAGAGGGAACCCACGCATTCATGGGGAGAACATGCAAACTCCACACAGAAAGATTTGAACCCAGGACTGCAGGACTTTCGTATTGTGAGGCAGACGCACTAACCCATCTGCCACCGTGAAGCCCATCTGTAAATATAAACACACAATTTAAACTGGTTCTTTATTCTCTTTCATCACATACAGTTGTTTGATCAAAATAAAGCCAACAGTGCACAATAACTAAACAAAGATAAAAAAACATCTAATACTAAATCAAATATTTGGCTTTTTCCTGTCCTAGTCCTCCTTTGTCCAGGGAGTTATTTCCGGAACTTGTAAGCATTAACCAAAAAAAGATTTTGGAGAACTAAAACTATTGATGTAACCGCTCTAGTATTGATCATATACCCTTGGTATCAACTCTGCAGATTTCTGTATTGATCCTTCTTCCTCCTACGTGTATGCCTGGCAGTGGTTGCTCAACAGCAACAGAGCAGCCCAACATTATTCTCTCTAGCTCTTTTCCTATTTCTACTTCTTAATAACTGCTTAATTGACATGTTTCCACCTACACTTCTTAAACTTTACTGAGCACTTTTTTCTTCTGGTCTCAAACTAGTTTCGCGGCTAACTTAGATATTAGCCTGCCATTCCACTCTGTGTAACATGCTTAGCGTTGTTGTTCTCCAGTGGTAATACTGTAATGCTTCAGTAATAATACATGGGGTTTATTTGTAGTAATGGAGGATTATTGAATTAGAGGACCTGCTCCCATACTTGCCAACCTTGAGACTGTCAGGCTTTCCCCTGACAGTTTGTCTATGTTTTAGTTTTTTCCCCTGCATTTGTGTTTCCTCTGTGTTTAGTATTTCCTGTCCTTAGTTCCTGTCTAGTGCTCTTATTTTGTCAGCTTCCTGTCTTGTTCCCTGATTGCTGTATTCCTCCTCAGCTGCAGCTGATTGGCACCTGGCCACACCTGTTGCCAATCAGCCAGCTCCTATTTGTACCTGCTTTGTGTTGTGTCAGTTGCTGGATCAATGTATTGTATTGTCGTTGCCTCATGTCACTCTTGTGTCTTTGCTAGCTGTCGTGTCTGACATCATTTCAGCTATTACCTGTCGTGCTACCTCTTGTCCTGGTCGTCGTAGCGGTAAGCTGATTTTTTTTTTAGCCATTAGCTATTTCCAGTTTTTCGGTTTGTTATCCTCTAGCTTCCATGCTAAAGTTCCTTTTTGTTTTTCTAGCTCCCAGTGCTAGCTCTCTTAGTTTGTCATTCCGCCCACGTGCATGCTTTTTCTTTGTTCTTGTGTAGTTTTAATCAAATCAGGTTTTCATATACAATGCTTGCCTCCTTCTCTGCATCCTGGGGTTCGTCAACAAATACCCCTGACAGAAACCTCCGATTTCGGGAGGTGGGGGGTGGGGTGGTCGGGGGTAGGGCGGAGGCGTGGTTGGGGCAGGGGCGTGGTTAAGAGGGGAGGAGTATATTTAAATCTACAATTTACCAACTCGAGTATTTCATATATATATTTCATATACTGTATATACATAAATATATATATGTATGAAATACTTGACTTTCAGTGAATTCTAGCTATATATATTTATTTTATTATATATATATATATATAAATAAAATAAATTTTTGAATTTCAGACGCCACCTATCAAATACACAGTAATAAAAACACAGTTGTTCTGCTAACTGTACTCAATAACCAGGCGAGGTGATGAAGTTACGTCTCTTTACTGTGGGCTTCAGAAGTTGAACAGACTCCCTCACTTGCCGTCAGGTGCGCAACACCACGTAAATCGTTGGCCAATCAAAAAGCAACCCCATAACGCTATAGCCAACATTCACCAGGAGATGGCGACAGACAACATAGAATCATTCTATTACAGACGGCGTCGCCATGGCTGTAACTTCCTCGTTCTTCTGCTTCGTCTCCTTGTGTGTGCAGTTTTTTATTCAAATCCATAGATGTTGTAACGTGATTGGTCAGGCAAGCTGTTTATATAGTGGGAAAGCCGACGTGAAAACAGGCTGTCCCCACTCAGGTCCGCATGGAGCTGGAGGGGGCGTGGCCTCCAGCTCCGGCTGAATTCCGGGAGAAAATTTCTTCCTGGAGGTTTTCCGGAGAGGCGCTGAATTTCGGGAGTCTCCCGGAAAATCCGGGAGGGTTGGCAAGTATGACTGCTCCACGCTGTTTATGGAGATACAGTGTCACTGCAATGTTCCCTCTAAGGCAGTAGTCCCCAACCACCGATTGGTACCAAGAAATAAAAAAAATAAAAAATAATAAATTTTTTTTATTTTTTTTAATTATTAAAACCACATGAATAACACAATATATACATTATGTATCAATACAGATCAATACAGTCGGCAGGAATACAGTCTGTAAGCACACATGAGTGTATTTCTTTAGGAAACGCCCCCAGGTCTGTGGGACAAATTTTCAAGCGTTGACCGGTCCGCAACTACAAAAAGGTTGGGGACCACTGCTCTAAATGCACACTGCTCACGCATCCTCTGTGCACGGCAAATCTGGGCCGCACACAAAATCGAATAAAAAGATAAGCGCATAACAGTGTGCACGTCTGCCGACGCTCACATGTGCGCCACTGAATGCTCAAGGAGTTTTGGCGTTTGCTCACACATATGAAAAATTGGAGGGATCAACTTAAAAATCATCAGTTTACTTGCTCAACATTTGACGTTCCAAGGAATAAGTAGTACACTAATTTAATTGCATTATTACCTTAGTAGTGTTGTTTTGTTTGTTTGTTGTTCATGTACAGTCATGGTCAAGAGCAGGCCTGGGCAATTATTTTCACTCGGGGGGCCACATTTAGAGAAAATAATGTATCTGGGGGCCGGTACATCTATTTTTAGGAACACTAATACAAAACCTCACAATAATGTCTGATTGAATGCTAAAAATGTTCTGACTGACCGCCTTAAAAAAAACGGAATGGAATTTTTACATTTTTCTATGAACGATAAAACACCGAATATTGACAAAATATGAACGTCGCACCCCTTTTGATCGACATATTTTACATTCAAGTGAAACGCAACAAAAATGCAACAAACAGTGAAACATGAAGGCGAAGGGTACGCAATAAACCCAACAAAAATCTAATATATTTAATAGTTGCTGAATTCCCCCCAGGGATCAATAAAGTACTTTCTATTCTATTCTATATGTTACTAAGATTTAGAACTTTGTTGTGAAAATCTCCTTCCGCGTCTGTGGAAACGCTTCCCGCCCACATTACTTAGTGCCTCGTCTGAGCTGCTGTGACATAGATGACCATAGTAACTAATTAGATTACCATAGTAACTAATTATATGACCATGGTAACTAATTAGATTACCATAGTAACTAATTATATGACCATAGTAACTAATTAGATTACCATAGTAACTAATTATATGACCATGGTAACTAATTAGATTACCATAGTAACTAATTATATGACCATAGTAACTAATTAGATTACCATAGTAACTAATTATATGACCATGGTAACTAATTAGATTACCATAGTAACTAATTATATGACCATGGTAACTAATAAGATTACCATAGTAACTAGTATATCATGCAAAAGTGCAGATCCCAACCATTGAAATACTTTGTATAGTTGAAGACTTACGGTCTTTTTAAAACATCACTGCACATCATAATGGCAGCTACACTTTCCATCTTAAAGATATAAAACAATTATTTGGGAATGTCCGGCGGGCCGGATTGAAAAGTTCAACGGGCCGCATGTGGCCCCCGGGCCTTAATTCGCCCAGGTCTGGTCAAGAGTAAAGAACATAATGTCACGGCTGTCTTGGGTTTCCAGTAATTTCTACGACTCTTGTTTTTTTGTGATAAAGTGATTGGAGCACGTACTTGTTGGTCACAAAAAAATATTCATGAACTTTGGTTATTTTATGAATTTATTATGGGTCTACTGAAAATGTGAGGAAATCTGCTGGGTCAAAAGTATACATACAGCAATGTTAATATTTGGTTACATGTCCCTTGGCAAGTTTCAATGCAATAAGGCGCTTTTGGTAGCCATCCACAAGCTTCTGGTTGAATTTTTGACCACTCCTCTCGACAAAATTGGTGCAGTTCAGCTAAATTTGTTGGTTTTCTGACATAATAATAATAATAAAAATAATGGATTGGATTTTATAACGAGCTTTTCTATTAGTAAATACTCAAAGCGCTCACAGAGAAGTGGGAACCCATCGTCCATTCACACCTGGTGGTGGTAAGCTACATTTGTAACCACGGCTGCCCCGTGGTAGACTGACGGAAGCGAGGCTGCCAGATTGCGCCTACGGCCCCTCCGACCACCACCTTTCATTCATTCATTCATTCACCAGTGTGAGCGGCACCGGGGGCAAGTGGAAAGTGTCCTGCCCAAGGACACAACGGCAGTGATTTGGATGTCAAGAGGCGGGGAGCGAACCTGCAACCCTCAGGTTTCTGGCACGGCCGCTCTACCCACTACGCCATACCGCCCCCAAATGGACATGGACTTGTTTCTTCAGCATTGTCCACTTGTTTAAGTCAGGACTTTGGGAAGGCCGTTCTAAAACCTTAATTCTAGCCTGATTTAGCCATTCCTTTACCACTTTTGACGTGTGTTTGGGGTCATTGTCCTGTTGGAACACCCAACTGCGCCCAAGACCCAACCTCCAGGCTGTTGATTTTAGAAAAGAATATAATTTTAGGTTCTCCTGAAGAATTTGGAGATAATCCTCATTTTTCATTGTCCCATTTACTCTCCGTAAAGCACCAGTTTCATTGGCAGCAAAACAGGCCCAGAGCATAATACTACCACCACCATGCTTGACAGGAGGGATGGTGTTCCTGGGATTAAAGACCTCACCTGTTCTCCTCCAAACATATTGCTGGGTATTGTGGCCAAACAGCTCAATTTTTGTTTCATATTATGGGAACCTCAAGACGGCCATGACATTATGTTCTTTACAAGTGTATGTAAACTTAAAACCACAACTGTATATATGTGAGTGTATATGTATGTATATATATGCGTATTCTTGGTTTTGTTTTTTCATAACACTTTACTGCATTTGTGTACATGGGTGTGTGTGTATGTACCATATTTATTGGACTATAAGTCGCAGTTTTTGTCATAGTTTAGCCGACTTATACTCAGGAGCGACTTATGTGTTAAATTATTAACACATTAGCGTAAAATATCAAATAATATTATTTAGCTCATTCACATAAGAGACTAGACGTATAAGATTTCATCGGATTTAGCAATTAGGAGTGACAGATTGTTTGGTAAACGTATAGCATGTTCTATATGTTATAGTTATTTGAATGACTCTTACCATAATATGTTACATTAAAGGCCTACTGAAACCCACTACTACCGACCAAACAGTCTGATAGTTTATATATCAATGATGAAATATTAACATTGCAACACATGCCAATACGGCGTTTTTAGTTTACTAAATTACAATTTTAAATTTCCCGGGAGTTTCGTCTTCGAAACGTCGTGTAATGATGACGTGTACGCAAGACGTCACGGGTTTTTAGGAAGTATGAGCGCTGCGCACACACACACAGCTAAATGTCTTCTGCTTTAACGGCATAATTACACAGTTTTTTGGACATCTGTGTTGCTGAATCTTTTGCAATTTGCTCAATTAATATTGGAGAAGTCACAGTAGAAACATGGAGTTGGGAAGCTTTAGCCATTAGCCACACAAACACACGGTGATTCCTTGTTTAAAATTCCTGGAGGTGAAACTTTACTAAGGATCAGAGCGCGGTCAAGAAAACATGGATCCCGACCACATGTCAACCAGCAGGTTTCGGTGAGAAAATTGTGGTTAAAAAGTCAGTTCTTACCGGAGAAAAGCTGAGCTTGTGCCGTCCATAGCTGCCGTCGACTCCCCTGAGACACTGCGCGTCAACACTCGGCCGTGGAGACACCCTTCCGAATATCAGGTACTATTAAACTCACTAAAACACTAGCAACACAATAGAAAGATAAGGGATTTCCCAGAATTATCCTAGTAAATGTGTCTAAAAACATCGGAATCCGTCCCAATGCAATCGCGTTTTTTTTTTTTTCTAGTCTGTCGCTATCAATATCCTCAAACACGAATCTTTCATCCTCGCTCAAATTAATGCGGAAATTGTAGTTTTCTTGGTCCGAATAGCACTTTTTGTTGAAGGCCTCCATTATAAACAATGTGAATATGTGAGGAGCCATCAAACATGTGACGTCATCGTCTGTGACTTGGGGTAAAGGCAGAGCATTTCTCTTAACACCCAAAGTTGCGAACTTTATCGTGGATGTTCTCTACTAAATCCTTTTCAGCAAAAATATGGCAATATTGCGAAATGATCAAGTATGACACATAGAATGGACCTGCTATCCCCGTTTAAATAAGAAAATCTCATTTCAGTAGGCCTTTAACATACCAGGCACCTTCTCAGTTGGTTATTTATGCGTCATATAACGTACACTTATTTAGCCTGTTGTTCACTATTCTTTATTTATTTTAAATTGCCTTTCAAATGTCTATTCTTGGTGTTGGGTTTTATCAAATAAATTTCCCCGAAAAATGCGACTTATACTCCAGTGCGACTTATATGTTTTGTTCCTTCTTTATTATGCATTTTTGGCCAGTGCGACTTATACTCTGGAGCGACTCATACACCGAAAAATGCAATATTTATGCTTTTATATACTTTTTTTTTCTCCACTGACTGTTAAGTTTAGTCTTGTGGAAATGTGTCTTATTGTTGTCTCCTTCCCCTTGTTGTTTGTGGTGTTTTATGGACATTTGCATTGCCAACATTTCAATGTACACTGCTGTATATGGGTTGTAAAAATTGAAAATCCTTAATAAATCTTTAAAAAAAAATAAAAAAATCAATGATCAATGCCCAACCCTAGCTATAAAAAAAAATATTTGGATAAATGTTATTCAATGATTATGACATTTCAAGTCAAAAGTATCAGTTTTAACTTTTTATAGTGGAGGCCCTTAGAGATATTTTCGTTCACTTTTGTCTAAAAGCGCCAAATTTGGCACAGGTGTAGCTCAGGGCATACTTGAATGATTTAGCTAGGGCGCCCGCGCTGGTGACCTTTGGGGTAGCCAGAGCGGCCAATCACATATGTGTAATAGCTTGTGTCTCTAACATATGAAACAGCATAGCTAAAAATATAAACTTGGTGTCTATTTCATGTGTTTTGACAATTAGAAATATGTTGGAATGCTCATTTTTATTTCTGGGTGTGTCTGGACCCCTAATTTGCATATTTCCAAGTAGCGTTCTGCTATTCTGAAGACATTGGACGTAACTTGGTCATTGTAAAACCTGGTGCAACATGCTGCGATGAGGTGGCGACTTGTTCGGGGTGTACCCAGCCTTCCGCCCGATTGTAGCTGAAATAGGCATCAGCACCTCCCGCGACACCAAAGGGAATTAGCGGTAGAAAATGGATGGGTGGTGCAACATGGCTATGTTGTCAATATGGAAATAAAAGTGCTCTAATAAAAAAATTATCATTAATCTGATCATTCCGGTATGTTTCTGATGCTCAAAAATAGTTTGCCGAAAAGTATCAAAAGTTAAGGTACACCTATTTTTTACATAGCCGCCATCTTGGAAATATGCTAATTCGGTGTCCAGACCCACCCGATCATAACGATGGTTTTTCCATCATATTTCTAATTGTCAAAAAACATGAAATAGACACCAAGTTTGGATTTGTAGCTTACCTGGTTCAAATGTAGAGGCAAAAGCGTGTTCAGGTGGTGGTCATATTGGATCAGCCGCTGTGGCGACCCCAAAGGTCACCGGCGTGGGCGCCCTAGCCAAATCATTAAAGTATGCCCTGAGCTACAGCCATACTTGCCAACCTTGAGACCTCCGATTTCGGGGGGTGGGGCGTGGGGGCGTGGTTAAGAGGGGAGGAGTATATTTACAGCTAGAATTCACCAAGTCAAGTATTTCATATTTATATATATATATATATATATATATATATATATATATATATATATATATATATATATATATATATACATATACATATACATATACATATATATATATATATATATATATATATATATATATATATATATATATATATATATATGTGGAGAGGGGCGTGGCGCACGCTTTCCCTGCGGGCGGGGTATGTGCAGGGGCCGGCCACGAAGCAGCAACAGGTGAGTGGATACCTCAGCTGGAACAAGTTATCTCATCACCTGTTCCTTAATTAGGCAGCGCTGGAGATCATGAGGAGAGGCAGAGAGCTGCACAGAGGGACGAGAACGGTTGTGTGGGAGCTGAAAAGCAGACGCCAAACTGTTGAGTGAAAGAGGAAAATAAAACTGTGAAACTCTAAAGCTGGCAGTGGTGATCCAGTCTACCCGACGGGTGCGGGAGGGGAGAGGAGGAAAAACGTCCACAATATATAAAAGAAATACTTGAATTTCAGTGTTAATTTATTTACACATATACACACACTCATAACACTCATCTACTCATTATTGAGTTACGGGTTGAATCGTCCATCCTTGTTCTATTCTCTGTCACTATTTTTCTAACCATATGCATGTACAGTAGATGACAGTATTGTCCTGTTTAAGAGTGTCACAACATTGCTGTTTACGGCAGACAAACTGCTTTACGATAGACGAAAACGTGACTGCTGTTGTTGTGTGTTGTTACCGCACTGGGAGGACGTTAATGAAACTGCCTAACAATAAACCCATATAAGAAACTAAGAACTCGCCCTCGATCATGCTACAGTTATAGCGTCATTGGGCAGACACACTGTTTATATTGTGGGAAAGCTTACGTGAAAACAGGCTGTCCTCACTCAGGTCCGCATGGAGCTGAATTTTGGGAGATTTTCCTGAGAAAATTTATCTCGGGAGGTTTTCGGAAGAGGCGCTGAATTTCGGGACTCTCCCGGAAAATCCGGGAGGGTTGGCAAGTATGGCCACACCTGTGCCAAATTTGGCACTTTTAGACAAAATTGAACGAACACACCCTAAAATCTCCTTAAGGGCCCCCACTATTACTAGTCCTGTATTTACGTACCATAATGATACCAAAATTCCCAGTTTTAACCCAGCCCTATTGAAGATGCAAAATTAGTTCAAATGAATAATAGCTGAGCTCCTTAAAGAGTTTCAAACTTGTGTCAGAATCCGTTAACTTTGTTCATGTCCAGGAAGTCTCCTGCCAAGCTCCTCCCTGTCTTAGGAAAAACAAGCCTTAGTTGATTGCAAATCTGCCAACGTTGTAAAAAAATGTAATCTGATTATCTGGTCTCCTCAGCAGTCCTTGCTTCCAGCGCTGCCCCCTCCTCCTGATTTGGTGGCAGAGCTGACAGCAATCTGGCAACCGTTGGTGACATGACTCATGACCTTCTGTTTCAGCTGAGCGACCTGCTCCCGCAGCACCGAGGCAGTAGAGGCCAAATCCGAGTTCTGATTCTTCAGGATCTTCACCTTCTCCTCCAGCCGTGAGATCCGCTCCAGTTTGCGCTTACGGCATTTAGACGCCGCGATGCGATTGCGGAGCTTTTTGCGCTCTGCTTTGATTCTCTCTTGCGTCTCTAGGTCCATGGGCGAGAGACAGGGCGGGGACGTCGGGTCTCCGGACGGATGGGGGACATCAGGGACCGTCTGAGGAGCATCTGGAACTCGAGTGTGCGTTTGAGTGCCGTTATGGTCCGAAACACCCCTGTATGCCATCTGCCCGCTAGAGAACGCCATCTGTCCGTGGCTGTAGCTGCTGAGGTTGGTGTAGATGGGGATGTCACCGCTGGTCATTAAGTTCCTCTGGTAGGACACCTGCAGGGAGACGTTGGAGGAGGAAGACGGGGACATGGGACATCCGACCAGCTGGTTTTGCTTATGAAGGTCTGCGAGGGCTTTGACGAAACCGTCAGCAAAGCCTTCTTGCTCATTCGTGGCCTGGCCGCGGTAGATGAAAGGATGGGTGGAGCTGGACACCGGGCTGGTGGTGACCAGGCCTTGGTTGGACTGGATAATCAAATGCTCCAGTTCGGGTGAGGCCAGCTTCAATTGGCTCATGTCGGCGGATGATGACGTCATGAGGGAGCTGTTGTCAAGTCCAATGTTGTTGGAGTTTGTCGCCCTTCCTACTGCCACGCTACCGCCCCCACCGGGGAAGTGATGGCTACCCGCTGAGGACATGGCCTTCTTGCTCATCAGCATCTTGTTTCCGGCATAAAGCTCGTATTCCGCAAAGTGGCTGAAACCGGAGACGGCGGGCGAGTCGTCATGGTAGAAAGGAGTCTCCATTTTAGTCGTCATTGATGAGGGCGTCTCGCAGAGGTAATCTTCATAATCAGATTAACCTCAATATCGAGAGAGATTGAAACATTCCACTGATGTCAGTGGGCGGAAGATGAAGAAGAAGACGAGAGAAACAGAAGATGAAGAAGCCTGGTGGGAAAACACAGGAAACACACAAGTAAAATGACAACACAAGTAAATACTCTACATCTGTTAACATCACTGACAGTACCGTGTGACGTTACTACCAGTAGTGGCCAGCAAGGCCTTCTCTGCTGGCCTAACATAACCGGAAATCATGATCAAAATGAAAGATACAATCATTTTTTTATTTACCGTATTTTCCGCACCATACGGCGCACCTAAAAACCTAAAATTTTCTCAAATGCTGACAGTGAGCTTTATAATCCGGTAGAGATACGCGGTTTGCGGTCACATCCGCGGAGTCCGCGGATAAACCGCGGGTCGGGCGGGTAACAAGACGAAAAAATAGATTTTAAATAGATTCGGGCGGGTGGCGGTTGAACCAATTCGGAAATATCCGTCCATCCATTTTCTACCGCTTATTCCCTTTCGGGGTCGCGGGGGGCGCTGGCGCCTATCTCAGCTACAATCGGGCGGAAGGCAGGGTACACCCTGGACAAGTCGCCACCTCATCGCAGGGCTAACACAGATTGACAGACAACACTCACACTCACATTCACACACTAGGGCCAATTTAGTGTTGCCAATCAACCTATCCCCAGGTGCATGTCTTTGGAGGTGGGAGGAAGCCGGAGTACCCGGAGGGAACCCCCGCATTCACGGGGAGAACATGCAAACTCCACACAGAAAGATCCCGAGCCTGGATTTGAACCCAGGACTGCAGGACCTTCGTATTGTGAGGCAGACGCACTAACCCCTCTGCCACCGTGAAGCCCCAATTCGGAAATATATATTGTAATAATCCCAGGAATGTGGGCTCATAAAACATCTTCGTTTGTCTTGTTTTTATTGCACAAGATGTATTACAACCACACAAAAGCTCTCATGTCTCTAACGCGAACTCTCACTTCCTGTCGATAACGTCACTTCCCTATCTCTCCCGGAAGTCCCGCCCCCCAGCCAAAGCCAGTAGTTAAATGTTATGTTGAAGAAGTTCATTTAGCCTACTGACGTGTATTTATAAATGGTTGATTTATACAGGCTAGTAGGTAAAGTGTTGTACCTGACAACACTTGATGGTACAATCCATATATCAGGTCACAGACGACGTCACGCTAACATCACGTGACACCTCTGATGAAGGCTGCAGAAGCAAGGTAGCCCAAACTTGTCAGGTACAACACTTTACCTTACTAGCCTATAGAAATCAACCATTTACAAATAGTTAAATGTTGTTACCCACGTACGAAAAACGAACAGCACTCTTTGAAACAGTGTGTGGGCATACTTTTATTTTGAAGTTGTCAGAGTTACTTGTTGACGAACCCCAAGATGCAGAGAAGGAGGCAGGCGTTGGGTAAGTAAACATGATTTAATAAAGATACTGAGACAAAAACAAAACCAAAAGGGTACAAACAAAAAGCACGCACATGGGCGGATATAACAAACTAAGGGCTATGAACAAACTAATCGGAAGCAGGGAACAAAAAACAGTAAGCTACAAAACATCTACCAAATATAGCTTAGCGCTACGCTGCATTCACACGACCAGTAGGAAGACAAGTAGAAAATGACATTGACACGACAATACAGTGATCCAGCACTGACTGGAGGAACAAAGCAGGTAAAATAGGAGCTGACTGATTGACATCAGGTGTGGCCAAATGCCAATCAGCCTCAGCTGAGTGAAAACAGGACACAGGGAGACAGACAGGAAGCCGAACCAAAATGAGAGCACTAGACCGGAACTAAGGACAGGAAATACTAAACACAGAGGAAACAGACAAATGCAGAGGAAAATTAAAACATAGACAAACTGTCAGGGGAAAGCCTGACAAAAACCATGTTTTCCCATTCAATGCCTGCCTCCATCTCTGCATCTTGGGGTTCGTCAACAAATAACCCTGACAAAAGTGTCTTGTTTGGTCTGTCGACGGATGTAAGGAAGCTACTTCCGGGTGTGGCCAACGAGGTATTTGTCATTTGTTGGTATTTTACTTGGTAAAATGTTTGATCCACATGCTGTGCATGTTATTATTTTTACGTTTGTAACCTGCTTAATTTATTACAGTTTTCACGGTGAATTTGAAGGGAAAGTAAGCCTTCAAATAAATAAGTTCAAGAAAGCCATTGTGTCTGTGCTATTTGGAGGGAGTCACACTTTCTAACCTCACTGATGCCTTGCATCGTCTATATTAGATATATAACAACGGGCGGGTGCGGCTTCGATGAAATGTTGGTTCAGGTGAGTGGCGGATGGATGACGACTTTTTTGGTGATATAATTGCCTATCCGCGTATCTCTATAATCCGGGGCGCCTTATGTATGGACCAATATTGAGCCACAACAGGTCTCGCAACTGCGGTAAGCAGCCACCGACTCCATTTTCCCGCACTTCTTCCTCTACGATAAGCAGCTGCCGACATAATTTTCCCTCGTAGAAGAAGCGCGCGGTGCATGCTGGGATATATGACTGCGGGAAGCGTGGCGTTTCTGTGTGTTTATGTAAAGACCCCAAAATGCTCCTATTAAGAGACAAGCTCACGACGCAGAGTTTAAACTCAAGGTGATCAGTCACACAATAGAACACGGGAATTGAGCAGCAGCGAGAGAATTTAACATTAACTGCAGCGACACTGACTCGTTTAATGACGACTTCGACGAGATGGAGCCAGGCATGTTGGATGCTGTATTCGCCCAACTGTTTGATTCGAATACTGAAGAAGAAGAATTTGAGGGATTCGTGGATGAGGAATATCTTAATAAAGTGAGCTTTACATGTTTATTTTGTGTGTTGTGTGACATTATCGCTTGAGCAACGTTGAGTTATTGATATATTATTGCTTTGCACTATTTGGAGTGTAACTATAATGTGATTGCACTAAAGTTTGATTTTCCGTGACAGTATCAGACTGTTTTTTACATGTTTATTGAATCGGGGAAAATAATAAAACAGCTGTTTATTAATTTTGGGAGTGAACGGAGTTGTCAGAACGCTGGTTTGTAATCTATTAATAAAGTTTGACTGACCTATCTGACTGTTTTGTTGACATTCCCTTTAGCGCAGCTCCATCTAATGGATGCATAACGTAACCCCAGCCTCTACTGTAGCATCTATTCTATGCACCTTATAATGCGGTGCACCTTATATATGAACAAAGTTTTTAAAATAGGCCATTCATTGAAGGTGCGCCTTATAATCCGGTGCGCCTTACAGTGCGGAAAATACGGTACTTTCCCTAAATATCTAAAAGTATTCATATTCTCCGTTGTTATGCTCCTGTCCAGTGCTGTTGTTTTTAGTTTTAGTTAGTATCCAATCAGAATTCAGCTATCCTATGTTGCCATGCTGTACCAAATCTGCCCGAGGCCTTCAGAATCGACAATGCGGGCGTCATACAGTTGATAGACAGTTGCGATAGCCGATCAAATCACAAGCCTTTGAGATGACCTCACGTCGAACGTGACGTTTACGCGTCCTGTGATTGGATACTCACCAAGACCGTTAGCGGATGAGTTTGAGAACACATAAAGTTGATAGACACTTGCGATAGCCAATCATATCACGAGTTGTTGAGAGTGGCCTATCCAAGTAGCCTGATGTTAACGAGACTGTGATTGGATACTCACTTGTCACTCCAAAGTGAGTATCCAATTACAAGTTTTAATTTAACAGGAAGCGGGAAGTAATGGGCCATAGCTAGACAGGGATAGCAGAGAAGGAGAACAAAACGTTGATTAGGTGGCAGATATATATCCGCAAGGCCATTTTCAAGAAGGATATTTAAAGAGAAACTACATCCAGTGACACGATGTCGGCCAAACCCAGAAACTAGCTCAGCTTGTCTGGCGATGAAATGGGGATATGCTTGCCATTTCCACTCAAATAAGCCGACAAGGGGTACCGCTGGCTTATACGGCGTCGAATAATTATTTTTTCACTTTTTAATGTGTTTTTTTGCGGGCAGCACGCTGGCAGAGGGGTTAGTGCATGTGACTCACAATACGAAGATCCTGAGTAGTCCTGAATTCAATCACGGGCTCTGGATCTTTCGGTGTGGAGTTTGCATGTTCTCCCCGTGACTGCGTGGGTTCCCTCCGGGTACTCCGGCTTCCTCCCACCTCCAAAGACATGCACCTGGGGATAGGTTGACTGGCAACACTAAATTGGCCCTAGTGTGTGAATGTTGTCTGTCTATCTGTGTTGGCCCTGCGATGAGGTGGCGACTTGTCTAGGATGTACGCCGCCTTCTGCCCGAATGCAGCTGAGATATGCTCTAGCACACCCCGCAACCCCAAAAAGGGACAAGCAGTAGAAAATGGATGGATGTTTTTTGCAATTTTAATTTTGACAGTTCCACATAAGATATTTTTTAATTGCTGATGTATGTTAATTGATTTTCAAATGCGCAAGAAAATAAACCGTTTTGTACACTGTTGATGTGGTTCAATGCGCAGTAGGTTGTAAATGTTTTCCTGTATAGTATTTCTCCAGAAATGGTCATGTGGGGACATAAATGGTGGTATTTTGAGAGGTAATCATTGAAGTTGAACATCCCTGAAGGCCTAGGTGGGAAATGCACGGTTCCTACTAATGTGTGTTATGTACTTGGTGCCCTATTCTCAAATGCACTAAAGTGAAAAAGGCTGCGCAACTGCGCAGGTTCTGATTGCACAGCATTCTCCCCCTCAACTTTAGTTTGTCATTGCGCGCCTTCAACCAAGTTACGTACTTTGGGTGGAGCGAGCCTTAAACGTGGGTGTTTCCTGTCAGATCTGGCATTTCGCGTATTCATCCATCGATTTAAGTACTTTTTGCTCCTGTGTGCTTCTGAGGCTGGAATAAGTCCAGCGCCCCTGCAATGTCAAACATCATATCTCACTTGAAACTTGGAAGTTTGATCGCTTGAGACACATGAAATTTCCATTGAGATGGGGATGGAAACACCATGATGCCACTCTGCATTAAAGGGTAAATGCACTTTTTGGGGGGGAATTTCGCTTATTATTCACAATCATAATGAAAGACATGACGACGTATGCATTTTGTTTTTTATGCATTCTAACTCGTAAATAAACATGAATACAAGTCCACTTACAGCATATCAGAGTTTTTGTGCAGAAATATTATATTGAAGTATTATTTTCGGGTCTCCCTATGTCGGGGGTCGGCAACCCGCGGCCCTAGTGGCTCTCTGGAGCTTTTTCAAAAATATATGAAAAATGGAAAAAGATGAGGGGGAAAAAAACATATTTTATGTTTTAATGCGGTTTTTGTAGGAGGACAAACATAACACAAACCTCCCTAATTGTTATAAAGAACACTAAAATATTAAACATGCTTCACCGTTTTGTCCAACTAATTTTGGCGGTCATTGAACTCACCATAATTTGTTTACATGTATAACTTTCTCCGACTTTCTAAGACGTGTTTTATGCCACTTCTTTTTCAGTCTCATTTTGTCCACCAAACTTTTAACATTGTGCATTAATGCGCAAAGGTGAGTTTTGTTTATGTTATTGACTTATGTGTAGTGCTAATCAGACATATTTTGGTCAGTGGATGACTGCAAGCTAATCGATGCTAACATGCTATTTAGGCTAGCTGTATGTACATATTGCATTATTATGCCTCATTTGTAGCTATATTTGAGCTCATTTAGTTTCCTTTAAGTCACATATCAGCCTAGAATAATTCCACTTCCAACTCGAGAAAACATTTTACGGCAAGTTTTAGATGTTTTTTTTATGTTTCAGCTGCGCACATGCTAACATGTTGTAATGTTATACAGTAGTTACCACTGTTTTTTTTGCTATCATTGCGGAATACAATCAGACCATGCGTGTGTCTGCAGCAATCACTTTGTAAAATGCGTGTTTGAACATTGGATTTGTTTGAGAAACTTTCTGTGATGCAATCAAGTTTATTCTCTACTATATTAGTAGTGTTTGATATTAGAATTAAAAGTAACAAGAGGACAAGATTGCACTAGTTTCTGTTTTTTTGTGGTTACTATGCCGAAATATACCTGTGTATAAATCTGAGTGTATAAGTCCACTCCATCCCATTTTAAAGATTTTTTTTTGTTATCTTTTATATATTTGCCTCTAAACCTTTGAAAATACGCCTAAATCTGCACTGATGCAGGTAAACAAACAGTAGCCTAAGGGGACTCCGGACCACCGCATGACACCCGGAAGTGACTCTTGGTCACATGATTGCAAGCCAGCAATTAGTAATGGTGTTCTTAATTGGGTAAAATTGTTGGCTCCTCAACCCACTTCTGACTGAAAAAAAAAAAATCAAGCTGTTTATTTTTCATGTACATAGTACTGCCAGGCCAGTTTCCTTCTGCTTAAACAAAGAATATAAATTATATTAATTTGATATTTTATAAGAGAAAAAGTGGAGGTGGGCGAGCTTGGCTTAAATACAGAGTATTTGAGTCAAGTTGCAGTTTGTAAAAAAGAATGGTGCAAATATGAAGTACAAATATTCAAAAGTAGACTTGTCTCTTCAGCATTGTCCACACGTTTAAGTCAGGACTTTTGGGAAGGCTACATAACTTTCCTCCTTGAGGTCTTGTCTTTGTCCATGTGATGTCCGATAAAACAAAAATTGAGCTGTTTGGCCACAATACCCAGCAATATGTTTGCAAGAGAAAAGGTGAGGCATTTAATGCCAGGAACACCACACCTACCGTCAAGCATGGTGGTGGTAGTAGTATGCTTTTGGCCTGTTTTGCTGCCAATGGAACTGGTGCTTTACAGACAGAGGTGGGTAGTAACGCGCTACATTTACTCCGTTACATCTACTTTAGTAACTTTTGGGATGAATTGTATTTCTAAGAGTAGTTTTTATGCAACATACTTTTACTTTTACTTGAGTATATTTATAGAGAAGAAACGCTCCTTTTACTCCGCTCCATTTATCTACAATCAGGTCGCTACTCGCTACTTTTTTTTTTTTATCGATCTGTTAATGCACGCTTTGTTTGTTTTGTTTTTGTCAGACACGCATTCAAAGTAGGAACTACACTTGCTTGCGTTTCACCAATCACATGCAGTCACTGGTGACGTTGGACCAATCAAACAGAGCCAGGTGGTCACGTGACCGTCACACGTAGAACCCGACATGTTGAAAAACTTATTGGGGTGTTACCATTTAGTGGTCAACTGTACGGAATATGTACTGTACTGTGCAATCTACTAATAAAAGTTTCAATCAATCAACCAATCAATCAAAAGTGTAAAGGAAAAAAGACACTTTTTATTTCAACCGTACTTCCCGTCAAAAGCCTAAAGACTGATCGCACAGCTCCTGTCTTCACAATAAAAGTGCCGCTCCATCGCGCCTGCGCTAACAAAATAAGAGTCTACGAAAGCCAGCGCAAGCAAACTAGCAAGCTACGGAGTTTGCCGCCAATGTATTTCTTGTAAAGTGTATAAAAACAAATATAGAAGCTGGACAAATAAGATGCCAAAAACCAACGACTTTCATGTGGTATTAGACAGGAAGGAGGAACTTTTTTTCTCCTCCATTTGAAAACCGGGACGTTATCAGCACTATACTGTCTGATTCCAATCAATGCAAGTCATCAGAATCAGGTAATACACCAACTTATATTCTTGTCTTCATTAAAGATAGGAATCTATATGTTAAACATGCATGTATATTCATTAAAACACCTTTAACATGTGAACAAAAATGGCAAAATAAATAAATATACATGTATATATAAAGGTATGTATATATATATATATATAATATATATATATTATATATTATATGTATATATATGTGTGTATGTATATATATATATATATATTATATATATATATATATATATATATATATATA